>NC_135637.1:27307755-27632074 GCF_053574225.1 Canis aureus | reverse complement strand
CATAGAACCTCAGATCAGGAGGGTTATCCAGGCCAAGTCTAATTTACTAACATTCCTTTATCAGTACTGTGTGCCCAGCACATCCACCAGGACACCATCCCTATAACTCAGTGCCATTTTACAGATGAGGTAACTGAGACTCAGAGAGGGAAAGTGACTTGCCCTAACTTCCTGTCTAATCAGAGGAAGAGTCTGGGCCTGGACTCAGATCTGTGTCTATACCCTTTGCTCTCCAACCTTATCATGCTAAGGCCCAGAGAAGTTACGCGGAGCCCCACAGCAGCTGGGGGCAGGTCAGACCACAGTGGGGAGGCCTCTGCGATCCTGGCAGATCTGCACAGGTCTGGATAATGCTCCACTTCTAAGATTAAGACAGGAGCTGACTGACACAATCACCTCAGAAGGGTCTTGGAGTCTGGTCCATGGTCTCAGGCCAGCCAGCAGATCTCAGCTTCCCCAGACACCTCTCAGCCCCCACTCCACCCCGTGACCACCCCTCCAGCTTTCCACGTGCTCCCCCTCTTTTTCAATCAGCTGAACCTTCTGCCAAAGAAAACTCGTCGATGCCCGCAAACCAGCCAGCCGGGGAGGAGGCTGCCCTGGAATGTCGGAGGGGGGTCACCAAGCTGTTTGTGAGCAGGCCAGCAGAGAAATGTGAGCAGCTACCTTTTTTGGGGAAAGTCCGAACTCCGGTGGGAGACGATCCAGGCCTGGGCCTCAGTTTCTCCATGATCACTCATATGGGGTATGAGTAACTCCAGCTGTTGATTCAACAGGTGGTAGGTGACTGCTGGGTGCCAGCCCCTGAGTTGGCCACTTGAGATACAGCCAGGACAGAGCTAAGCCCTGTCCTTGGGGCTGACTTTCCAGCAGAAGGCAGGCCCTCAGTAAGTCTCCCAATGAGCCAGAGGCAGCTGCCCCCAGCCCACAACCCTTGATCAACACCCGGGGCTGAGCAGGTTTCAGAACTCAGAATGGGGAGGGGGCTTTATTTTTAATTTTTAAAAAAGATTTTATTTATTTATTTATTTATTTATTTATTTGAGACACTGAGAGAGGCAAAGACACAGGCAGAGGGAGAAGCAGGCTCCATGCAGGGAGCCCAGTGTGGGACTTGATCCCGGGTCTCCAGGGTCACACCCTGGGCTAAAGGTGGTGCTAAACCGCTGAGCCACCCGGGCTGCCCTGGAGAGGGTGGGGGGGGGGGCTTTAGAAGGTGATCCAGTGGGGCCCACTCGTCTCCAATTAAATCTATGAATATTGCTGTCATTAGAAGTGTGAGTATTGAGTGGAAGTGAGGTAAATACTTGTTCTGCTCAGCTCCAGTCTACCAGGGTCAGGTTTTGCCTCCAGAGGAGCTTCCTTCAAATACCCAGAAAAGCCTTTGGTTGTCTCGGCTTCGTGGACTGTTCGAGTTGAGACAAGGGATTGAAGCCCTGATTCATCTCCCCATTTTCTCAGACGAGAAAACTGAGGCTCAGGGCAGAGGAGTCACATACCCATGGCCCTGGAGCAAGCAAATGGTGCCAGTGGGTGGGATGACAGGTCTCAATGACTCCAGATTCAGAGCTGGTGCCTGGCAGGGCCCCTGGCTGGGAGAGAAGCAGGGGCTGAGTAGGGAAGGCTCCTGAGCCAACCCTGGGCGGCCCACCAGCCAGTCCTGCCAGGAAGGAGTTAAGAGCATCCTGGGCCTCAGCCAGGCCTCTGCAAGGCGGTGGCAGCAGCAGCAGCAGCAGCAGCTCCTCCTCTCAGGGCCTGCCTGTCTGGGGCCTGTTTACCAGGCAGCGCTTGCATCACCGGCTTCAATGTGCAGTGCAAACACACTCACATTCTTGGGTCATGAGAAATGCACAATTGTGATGACATCATGCCCAGGGAGAAGATTCGCGCCAGCCTCCCTCCTGCCCACAGTCAAAGCTGTTTAATTAGTGTTCTTAACTGGAACTCTTGTCTTCTTGTAAAAACCAACTGGAGAAATGTATGGGTGGGAGTGAGGGGGGTTGGAGTGTGTGTGTGTGTTTTAAGGCATAAAAATAGCCCATCTGGGACTCCTTTTGGGGTATTTGTGAGTATCAATGCACCACTGTTTATATTAAATCTATGTCACACTGGACGTTTTCATCTGAATTTGGCTTGGAGACAGTTCGAGGGAAACCACCCATGTCTTTTTGTTCCCTCTAGTTTTTCCTTTTGGGAGGAAGACACGTAGGCTAAGTAAAAAGGCCCTTGGAGATGATTTAGACCAACCCTCATTATAAAGTCAAGGAAAGAAAAGGAAGCCCAAAGAGGGGAGGGCCTTGCCTGAGGTCACACAGCAAGGCTCTGAGTTCCCACAACACTCATATGGCATTTTGCAACACTACCTTCAGCCCCCACTTTGGTTTTGTGAGTTGGTTTTTCTAGGTGTTGGGAAGAGAGATGCCTCTAGCTAGAGACCTTCCTGGATGTCTTTTGAGATCAGAGTGGAGGTAACGGTGTTGTTGTTGTTGATGGTGGTGGTGGTGGATGTGGAGATGGCCTGGGAGCAAAGAAGAGAGATTGGGACCACAGGAGACCTCAACCTCACTCCCCTGATACCCTTTCCTCCAACAAAGGAAGCTACCCTAGGCAATCCCAGGCTTCCTTTATCACTCCCTTTGTAAGAAGCGCCACCCCCTAACTGGCCTCCTGTGACAATTGAAGACTTATTTCAATAAGCCACCAGGGATCCCTGGGTGGCTCAGCAGTTTAGCGCCTGCTGGGATGAGTCCCGCATCGGGCTCCCGGCATGGAGCCTGCCTCTGCCTGTGTCTCTGCCTCTCTCTCTCTCTATCATGAATAAATAAATAAATAAATCTTAAAAGAAAAAAAAAGACTTATTTCCTACCAAGAGGTGCTAAATTTTTAGCAAATGAAAAGAGGAGACACCTCATTAAGTTTGACTTTCAGATAAACAACAAAAAATGCTTTAATTTTTAAGAAGATTTTATTTATTTATTTGAGAGAGAGAGAGAGCATGAGCAGGGAGGAGGGGGAGAGGGAGAGGGAGAAGCATGAGGCTCCATCCCAGAACCCTGGGATCATGACCCAAGTGGAAGGCAGACGCTTAACTGAGCCATCCAGGCGCTCTTAAAAAACAAAAAATGTTTTACTATAGATATGTCTCATGCAATATCGGGGCATCTGGCAATCTTAATCCTCTTCATCTTTCTCATCATCATTGTGGCAGATACAGTGCCTCCCCGTCAGTCTTCCCTCTCCTTCCTCATTAACTGAACCCTGACTTTGTCTGGAGTGGCATTATGTCCCAGGTGATGAGTCAATCATGATTAGTCTAAGGTAGTCATGACAATCCTGTTCTCCTTTGCCTTCCCAGACTCCCTTGCAGTCAGGAATGATCTGGTGGCTGTAAAATATGTCTGTAAATTTTTTGACACTCTCCCTTTGAAAAGGTGGAGACTCATCCCCACAACCTTGACTACTGACTAGACTTGGTGACTTAATGACTCATTTCAAAGAGTGACTTCTGAGAGTAGGTCATAGAAACCATTGTTGCTTCTGGCCTGCTCTTCTGGGTTACTCACTCTGTGGGGAAACTAGCGGCCATATTATGAGGACACTCAACAGCCCTGTGGAGAGGCCCGCATGGGAGGAACTAAGTCCTCCCACTAGTAGCCAGCACCAACATGCCAGGCATGTGAGTGAGACACCTTGAAAGTGACTTCAGCCCCAGTCAGGCCTTTGAATGATTGCAGTATGGGCCGACATTTTGACTGCAGCATAAGCCAGAGATATCTTTCTGTTAAGTATATTTTTAAAGATTTTATTTTGTTTATTTTTTTATTTATTTTTAAGATTTTACTTTTAAGGGATACCTGGGTGGCTCAGTGGTTGAGCATCTGCCTTCAGCTCAGGCCATGATCTCGGGGTCCTGGGATCAAGTCCCGCATCAGGTTCCCCACAGAGAGCCTGCTTCTCCCTCTGCCTGTGTCTCTGCCTCTCTCCGTGTGTCTCTCATGAATGAATGAATAAATAAATAAATAAATAAATAAATAAATAAATAAATAAATCTTTTTTAAAAAACGATTTTACTTTTAAGTAATCTCTACACTCAATGTGGGGCTCGAACTTAAGAGTTGCATGCTCTATTGACTGAGCCAGCCAAGAGCCCCTGTATTAATCATATTTTAAATTTTATATATTTTATGATTTTTAAGCATCTTTGGAGAGCCTTGCTGGCTGGGAAAAGACTGCCCCTCCCAGTTAGGGCTGGCTGATTCCTGGAGACAGTAAACAGCCTGTTGGTGAGCCCACCTTTCATACATAAATCAACTAATCTTGAGTCCACACCCCCAGCCACCTCCTTATCTAACTCACACACCAAGCCAATATTTCCCCTGACCTAGATCATCTTAGGGCCAGGTACTAGACAACTAGGGACAGCCCCTCTGCCCCAAAGTCCACTGGAATTATCCAAACTAGGCAAACATTGCCCTGCCCTGCCTTGCTTTTCCCACAGAAACCCCAATGGAGGTTGTGGCCTTGGCCTTCTTTTGATCCTTTCTGACTCCTGGCTGACACTGATGCTTTCTCCTATCTATGGCCCTGCATGGTAGGCTGTGCCTCTTGTTTCTAGGAGAACTATGAGTAATGTTCAACATTGCCTTCAGTGGCATTGAACTTTCCGTGTTGTCATGTAGTCATCTTGATAAATTAGGACTCAGACACAAATCACCCCTGAGAGATCCCGATCCAGAGCCACATAACTTCGCCATCCCTAGCTGACCCACAGAAACTGAGAGACAGTAAAATGTTTCCAGTCTTAAGCAAAGGTTTTGGGTAATTTGTTTCCCAACAATGGGTAACTAACATGAATGGTCATGTGACTGTGTTCTGACTTGTACAACATAAGGGAAAGTATGCTGGGGTGTTTCTAGGAAGCTTTCCTCATAAAAGAATCAGAAGGGAGAGGCGAGCTGAGGGGTATCACCCTCCTTGAACAAGGATGATGCTTAGAGAAATGACAGCCGTTGGGGGACCAGGAAGCACTAAAAATAAGGATACGGGAGTGAAAAAGTAAAAAGCACTTGTGCCTTTTATTTTTATTTATTTTTAAATATTTTATTTGTTTACTTGAGAGAGAGAGAGAGAACAAGCAAGAGAGAGCATGAGCAGGGAGGAGGGGTAGATGGAGAGGGAGACAGACACCCTGCTGAGCGGGGAGCCTAGTGTGGGAGCCTGCCCAGGATCCTAGGATCTTGACCTGAGCCGAAGGCAGACACTCAACTGACAGAGCCACCCAGATGCCCTACTTTTATTTATTTATTTTTTAAAAAAATGTATTTATTTATTTTGGAGTGAGAGAGTGCATGCCCATGAGTGGGGAGAGGAATAGAGGGAGAGAAACCTAAGCAGACTCTATGCTTACCGGGCCCAAGTTAAGGCTTGGTCTTAGGACCCTGAGCAGAAATCAAGAGTTGGCTGTTCAACTGACTGAGCTACCCAGGTGCCCCGCACTTTAAAACATCATTAAGCTGGTAGAATGATTCCATGACCACCTGCATCTGGATATGCAGGCAAGCAAACAATCAATGTGCTTATGGTTTAAGCTACTGTATTCTGCAACTTGCAGCTTAATACATTCCTAACCAAAATAATCAGCATGCACAATAGCACCTCACTTTACTGGGAGTAACTTGTGTGATGACTTACTTATCTACAATCTGAAATGAAGCTGAAAGCCCAACTGAACACGAAAACCAATACCACAATGTCCATACCAACCACCTTACCCTTAGGTAAGTGGGTCCTGGTCTTCACTCATAGCCTTTTAACTTTTACTTTAGACCCAATTCTAACAAGCCAATCCTAAGGTATCTTCCCAGGCACAGGAACTTAGAAATAAAATTCAATTCAATAATCAATCATTTGCTATTGTACAAAGCACTGTGGGAGGCTGTGCATGACACTGGGTATCCATAAGTGAGCATTAAGAGAGAGAGCAACATGATCTGATTGGCCAAGCAACTTGGGCTGTAGAGACCAGAGCAAGCCTGGAAAAAGGAAAAGAGTAAAGTTGCTAGGGAATGCCAATTTATTAAGAAAATATATATTTCGAAGTATTTTTCCATGGAAAATTCCAGCAACAGAACAAATCACTCTAACTCTTCTTAATTGTTGCTAATACTGGTTTCCAAAATACCCCAAATACTTGTATGCTTTAACTTCCTGACTCTCTTAAGAAAGTTTTCACAAGTTAAATACTGTGCTGGGCCTGGATCTGAGTTCAGAGGAGATGCACAATGTTGGCAATTCTAAGATATCCTGATGCGCAGTTATTCCACTTGTGTAGATGGGCATCTATGGCCCAGGAACAGTGGGAGTGACATGATAAACTAATGGCAGAGTGAGGACTAGAACCCAGAACTCTGAACATTTCCTTTCTCCAGGCAGTGAGGAAGGTAACATCAGTTCCCTCAAACCACCCAAACATTTTCTCTCATGAGGAAGAGGGTCTTCAAGCTCCCTCACCCCCACCCCCACTCCTCAGGTCAGGAAGCTGTGCCTGCCCAGGATTTCCTGTGTGTGGGAAAGAAACAGAATGAGCAGATAAATCCTCCGAGGCTTATTTTCAAGTGCATGAGGCCGTCTCCCTGGCCTCGATGCCCTGGCCAAGATGACCAATCCATTGACATGTGTTTTGTAAATTTTTTTTTTTAATTTTTATTTATTTATGATAGTCACAGAGAGAGAGACAGGCGCAGAGACACAGGCAGAGGGAGAAGCAGGCTCCATGCACCGGGAGCCCGACGTGGGACTCGATCCCGGGTCTCCAGGATCACGCCCCGGGCCAAAGACAGGCGCCAAACCGCTGTGCCACCCAGGGATCCCTGACATGTGTTTTGTGTGTTTCTAAAAGTACTTTAAAATGATGTCTGTGCACCCATGAAGCTGGATGTGGTAGCAGAGGACCGTATGGGTCATTGTTCCTATGCTTGGGGGGCTGCCTTGGTTTGAGTCCTCCCAGAAGCAGACCCTGGGACAAATATTTAAGTGTCACTAGTCTATCTGCGAAATGAATCCCTGTGGGAGAGTAAGGAAATGAGACAGGGAATAGAAGTCTGCCAGGAAGGGAAGCATTATCAAGGTAGTCACTGGGGTGGATAGCTAGAGCTCAGCCCCACTAGGGACCTCTCAGAGACGGTGTTGGGCATACCTCAGTCATCCCAACCAAAGGTTTAGGGAGCTGGGGTGTCTACCCACCAATTTTCCACCCTTCAGTGGTCAAGGGCTGCTAGTTCTTGGCACTTCCGGCTTACCCGCATGTAGTCATGAGAGCTCCTGAGGCTAGAATGAATAATGCTGTCAGGCAGAGTTATAGGATTGACAGTGAGCAGCTTTTGGTGGGTAGAGGTGATTGCAGTGGGATATGGGTGGTGTCTGTTCCAGTTGACCACTAATTGGTTTTACATTCACAGGAAAAGGTGGACGTGGGCCCAGGAGACAGGACTCCCCCTCTCTGGGGGAGGATGTGAAGGGTGTGTTCACTGCAACAGCAGGGGCTTTTTCCTGTCTGGGCCTCCATCCCCGCTTTCTTCTTGTGTTGGGGAGCCCCGTTTCTGTGATAGTCAGCTAGAATATCCACGTCTTCCTCTTTGACACTCAGCTAGACCACATTGCCCAGCCTCCCTTATAGTTAGGAAGAGCCATGTGCTGATACCAGAGAGTGAAATGTGAGCAGAATGGCTGTGTGGCTCCTCCAGACTTGGGCAAAAACAAAAACAAGGGCAGCCCTGGTGGCACAGCGGTTTAGCGCTGCCTGCAGCCCGGGGTGTGATCCTGGAGACCCGGGATCGAGTCCCACATCGGGTGTCCTGCGTGGAGCCTGCTTCTCCCTCTGCCTGTGTCTCTGCCTCTCTCTCGCTCTCTCTGAATGAATAAATAAATAAATCTTTAAAACAAAAACAAAAACAAAAAAACAAGACCTGCCACATACTGTGCATTTTCCTATTTTCCCTTTCCATGGCTTATTTAGGGGCTGATGGTGGAATGTCTTTAATGGTGCTTTGGTGGAAGACAGTGTCATGCAAATTAGTACAGAAATCACTTTGCTAGCTGGAGTTATCTCTAGGAAGGAACAAGAAGATCTAGGAAGCACTTTGCCTTGCTCCAGGTAGAGAGAACAGCATGGACAAAGGCCATGGGGCAGGAAAGAGGAACCCAAAGCAAGTTGGTGTGACTGAAGGTAATGAGCAAGGGGATAGTGGTATGAGAGAAAGGTGCATGATCCTGATACAAGATTCATGGGTTTGTAGCAGGTATTTGATGGGTTTGGGCCAGACACAGCCTTGGCACCCTCTCCTGTCTCCCTAGGGCAAAGCATCAGCTTAAGAAACCAGATTGTAACCAGGAGGGGCTGAACCCAGAAGCTCAGAATCTGCGTGTGGCTTGGATAGTCGTGGAGTTCAGTGAGCCCCATGCCTGGAGTCCTCTGTTCTGGAGTCAGGGCCCTCTGCCCCTCCCAGTGGAGGAGGGGCTCTTCTGTGTTCCAGTCACAGCCCAGCCACCCTCCTAAAAGGATCATTCCCAGGTCACCTGGCCTGAATTTGGTGAGTCTTGAAAATCAGGAGGCCCAGACCTCTTGGGCTGAGTCCCTCTCTTCCTACAGGAATGACTCTAATACCAGAGCTACAGGCTGGTCTTATGGGCTAGCCTGGGAACCTCACCACATTGTTTTGTTAAACCTCAAGTAACTGATTTAAGTAATGAAGTGTTGGGCCAGAGCTGCTTGCCTGACCTCCGGGGCTGCTTTTCGCCTGCCCTGCCCCCCACCCCCTCCCCCAGAGCAGTGTCCTCTCGGGAAATGCAGCTGACCCAGCTGCATCCGTGGGAAGGCCTGGCCCCCACACCTCGCCCTCCTAGCCCTGCTGAGGCCTCAGGAAATGACCCTCTTAGCAGCCACGAGCTGCGATCCAGAGGACAATGACAGAGAGACGGAAGCCTGTTTGTCTCAACTAACTTGTCCCTTTGGGTGGATGCCAGCTGCTGGAAACACAAAACTGAAGATTCAGTGGGAAAAAATATTTTTAAAAAAAACAAATAATCCTATGGGCTTTAGCCAACTTCTGAGGCTCTGAGGGATTTTGTTTTCTTTAATTGTGTGTGTTGTGTGTGTGTGTGAGTTTAAAATATAGATAAGGCTCAGAGAATCAAAGAATCTAAGGTTTGAAAGATCAGCTGTCCCACCCAAGCTGCAGGCCCCTGTGGCATCTGTCTTTATGTGGCTGGGCCCCACCTCTCCACACCACTGTTAGTTATATTACTTGGCTTTGGCCACTGTCCCCAGCACACCTCCACTTACCACCTAGAAACCCAAGAGCTCTTCTCAAACCCAAGTCGGGCCACCCCTTCTAGGGCTGCAGGCCAGCTCTGTCTCAGCTCAAATGCCTCTAAGGGGCTTCCTGACCACTCTCTCTGAAACAGCACCTCTCAACTGTTCTCTCTCAAAACATTCATCATTGCACTTAACCCTATCAGGAGTGATCTGGCTGGTTTACATATGCCCAGTGCATAGTAGGTGCTCAGTATATGTTTGTTGACTGACTGAATGTTTTCCAGTGGTAGTTGCATTTAGATCAGAGTTGACTCAGAGAATCCAGTGTTGATTGACTTGCAACAAACATTAGTATTGGTTACAAAGAATGTGCCAGGGCCAGTAGGTAAATCAATCGAGAATATCCCTCATTCACTCATTCATTTGGAGAGTAGAGCCCTGAATAGGTAGGGATTTGGTTGAGGGGTGCAGAGAACAATAAGGAAGTGTCATGGAAGAGGGGATTTAAGGTGGGTTTTTCATCAAAAGAGAAGCCAGATGGGCTGGAGGACTGTCCAACTTGCAGGAACTGTCTGGCTTGGAAAACGTGAATGTAAATGTGTTTAGGAAAGAAAGAGAGCTGGGTGGCTCAGCAGTTGAGCATTGGCCTTTGGCTCAGGTTGTGATCCTGGGGTCCTGGGATCGAGTCTTGCATCCAGCTCTCTACAGGGAGTATTCTTCTCCCTCTGCCTGTGTCTCTGCCTCTCTCTGTGTGTCTCTCATGAGTAAATAAATTAAATCTTAAAAAAAAAAAAAAAAAGAGAAATGGAAGACAGTCATGGAGGGCAGAATTTAATTTATTCCCACTTTGGACTCCAGGAAAGGCAGAGACCCGGTTTCATCGGGGGCACTCCACAAGGTGGGGACACTCCGCCTTGTTTGCTGAAGCAGTGGAGCAATGAATGTGAAGGACTGAGGTGGGCTGGGGGTGAAGCTGTTTTGTCATCCGAGTCCTTGAGTGCTGTGCTAAGCACTCTGGGTTTTCATCAAGAGGCAACAGAGTCTAATAAAAATAATGACGCTGAGAAGTCTGTTTCAAGATCCTGAATGTCACCTGCTCCAGAGTTTCAGTTCTCCAGTGATGCAGACTATTATGAGATGCTTCTGGAAAGTACAGTCACCAGGGACCCATCCTGGAAGGGTCCGATTCTCTGTTAGTTGGAGTTGGGGCCTGGTCACCTGCATTTTTACAACCTTTCCAAACGTTCTCATCATTTGCCGGGTTTGGTGACCACCGAGGTTCAGAGAGCTGAAGGCAGGCAGACAGCGGCAGAGGGGGCACCCGGACCAGGTCCATGTGGCCCTCCGTGTTTCCTCGCTTCTTCTGCAGCCTCCCTCTGGACTAGCTCCTCTCTCCAGTTTTCTTTTCCCGGGATGCGAGTATCTGGCTGAGGCTGCCGGCTCCGTTCTCTCTTCCACTCCCCACCCCCAGCCTCAAAGGTCAGGTACCTCCCAGCCTTCCGCGGGCATGTCCATTTATGGCTCTGTTGTTCCAAAATGTGGCCAAATTTATAAACTCCCCCTTCCCGGAGACACGAAACAATTTGCGCAGAGTACAGTGTGGGGGGGAGAGCTGGGAGCTTCGTCCGGGGCCTGGACTTCAGCCCGGGCCCAAGCCCAAAGAACTCTGGCGTGGGACGGGCCCTAGTCTCTCCTTGGGCCTCAGTTTCTCCACCTACAGAGCAAAGGAACTGGACTAATCATTCCTGAAGTTCTTCTTACGTTTAGACACACCCAATTTACTGCTTACAAATACCAATTTTGTAAATCTGTGGGCCCAATAATTGTAAAAGGGCTGGAGGATGGACTGCAACTCTAGGCTCTTTTGCTTCTTTTCTTTCTTGATAGCTTACTTGGTTTTTTTTTTTTTTTTTTTAAGATTTTATTTATTTATTCATGATAGTCACACAGAGAGAGACAGAGAGGCAGAGACACAGGCAGAGGGAGAAGCAGGCTCCATGCACCGGGAGCCGGACGTGGGATTCGATCCCGGGTCTCCAGGATCGCGCCCTGGGCCAAAGGCAGGCGCCAAACCACTGCGCCACCCAGGGATCCCGCTTACTTGGTTTTTAAAATTAAAACAATTACTCAAGGAATCAATTTCCACGGTGAAATGAAAGTCCCCCTCATCTGCTCCCTATTCCTACATTCCTCCCCAGAAATATCTATTGTCAAAAGTTTGGAATGGTGCTTTGAAGACAGGATTCTCTGCCTTTATTTATACGTGTATTTGTGTTAATATGGGAGGGTTTTAATGGCATTTGTTTCTTACATACATGAGAATTGTATAGTTGGCATCTCACTCTTTTTTACTTAATGTCTTATATTCCTCTTGCTGTATCAACCTCTTTATTTATTTATTTTTAAGATTTTATTTATTTGAGGGAGACTGAGTGAGAGAGAGGGAGCATGAAAGGAGGGTGGGTCAGAAGGAGAAGCAGACTCCCCACTAAGTGGGGAGCTCGATGTGGGGTTTGATCCTGGGACTCCAGGATCATGACCTGACCTGATGGCAGACGCTCAACTCATTGAGCCACCCAGGTGCCCCTCAACCTCTTTTTTAAAAAACAGTTTGAGGTATAATTTATATACTATAAAATTCACCTGTTCTGAGGGTATAGCTCAATGACTTTGGCAAGTGTGTAGGGCCATGCCATTTGACAATGAGCTCTTTGTCACTGGAGGTATACAAGTGGAGCCTGGCCAGTCATTTGTCAGGGGCTGTAAAGGAACTCTCAAAATCTGGTGGGAAACTGGGCTTCCAAAGAGCAGTTTGGTTAAGGGGTTAAAACATTTCCACACCCTGCCCTGCCCCACAAGTGCCCTTGGGCCCATTTGCCAACATCCCTCAACCACAGGCAACCATTGATCTGTCTCCATAGATTTTCTTCTTCTGGGCATTTCACATAAATGAAATAATTACAATATGCTCTTTTGCATTTGACTTCTTTGCTTAGCATCATGATTTGGAGGTTCATCCATGCTGTATGTGTATCATCCTCTCTCTTGCGAATATGCCAGTGTCTAGATATGCTACATTTTGTTTGTTTGCCAGTTGGTGGACTCTAGGAGCATATTCAGTGTGGGGCTATTAGAAATGATATTGCTATAAGTGTTTGCATACAAGTTTGTGTGGGCATGTGTTCTCATTTCTCTCAGGCAGATAACCTCAATCCCAACCTTTTAAACTACTATGGTGTCCTCCACTGGAAAAATGAACTCTGATGTCACCTGTCCTCTGTCAATGGTCATTTAGATTGTTTTCAAGGTTTTATTTATTTTTTTATAGATTTTTAATTTTTTTATGAGAGAGAGAAAGAGAGAGGCAGAGACACAGGCAGAGGGAGCAGCAGGCCCCACACAGGGAGCCCGATGTGGGACTCGATCCTGGGTCTCTAGGATCACACCCCAAGCTGAAGGCGGCGCTAAACTGCTGTGCTACCGGGGCTGCCCTGTTTTCAAGGTTTTATTCTCACAAGCCCGCTGGTCTGAGATTCTTCACCTATCCATCTTTGGGTGTGTGTGCTAGAAGAGAAATGGCTTGGTCATAGAGTATGTACATTTTACATTTGTTAGATTGTTGCCAAATCATCCTCCATGATACTCTTGCCTTCTCTTCAAAGGAACAGAGAATAGTGAGAGAGAGAATCCACTACAAAGATAGCACCATGACTCCCACTCTGCCCATTGAGCTTGAGGGACTGGACAGGTAGGAGAAAGGCCTGGATAGAAGTCTCCAGGCTGGGGCAGTTACAAGATAGCTGAGGTCAAGCAGGAGAAAGCAGAGGCTGGTACAGGGACTAGAACCCTTCCTCCCAAGCTTCTCCTCTGCAAGCCTATAGGTAATGAACTCTTTGTCACTGAAGGTATGTAAGTGAAGCCTGGCCAGCCATTTGGGAGGGGCTATAAAGGAATTTTCAAAATCTGATGGGAAACTGGGCTATGTGGCTTCCAAGCAGCAGTTTGGCTAAAAAGTTGAGAACATGGGCTTAGCTGGCAGGGGCCCCTAGTTCAAACCTCAGCTCGGCCATTTCCTAGCTCTCTTCCTTCCAGCCTCCAGGTAACCATGGTTCTGACTCCTATCACCACAGATTTATCTTGTGCATTCTAGAACTTCATGCAAATGTTATCACACAGAACATTCTCTTGTATCTGGCTTATTTCATTCGTATTATGTTCATGAATTCCTGAGTTGTTTTTTTTTTAAATCTCCCTTCATCCAGTAGGAGACATTCATCAATATTCAGTGATTCATTAATTTCTTCCATCACTGAGTCACTCATTCAACAAGTATTTCTTGAGCCCTTACTGTGTGGGGAGGGCCGGCCAAACACAGTAACCCATGGCAAAGACTGGTGAACTCTGAGTCTCCCAGGAGTTTCTTTGAGTACAGACTATTTTGGTTCCAAATTCAGAATGGTGACAGCCCTACTGTGAACTACCCCAGTATCACGTAGAATCCCAATTGCCAGAGGCCACACAGCTCAGTGGTGAGGGGCTCAGACTCTGGCATCCATACACACGCACTTAGTAGGTGATTAATAAACAGTGGCTATGACTATTTCCTTGGCACAGAAATATTGTAAGGAGAAGAGCTTTCCCCTTTTCCTAATCTTTCATTGGCCCTAAAAGGTAGGTACCATTACAATCTACATTTTACCAATGAGGAAAGGATGCTCAGAGAGGTGAGATAACTCTCCTGAGGTTGCACAACTGGTGAGTGGCTGTGTCGGGATTCAAACCCAGATCTGCTGAGTATCAAGTATGAGCTTTCACCTCTGCTACAGGGAATCAGCTGACGCCTCCTCCCCCTTCCTTTAAGCCAGAATCGCTCTGGACAAAGGTTGTGCACTTTGCCATTTCTTGTTGTCTTTTTCCTACTTTGAGGGTCAACCCAGGATGTTTTCCTAGCTTTGGATTTTGTCTATTTCAGCTTAAAATAATATTGGAGGGGGTGGGGAGAAGCACAGCTCACCAGCACCAACTCCTGCCCCTGTCCAACATCCTGGGCCTGGGTTCGAAATGGGCTCACTGCAATCTGTCCCCCTCCATCCTGCTTCCTGGGGAATGTCCTCTTTAGGGTCCTCCTGGACCCTCACTTGAAAGGTCTATCAAGTGCTCTCTAATGGCAACATTTCCCTAAGTGATAGACATGAGATTATACATTTGGGCTAGTTGTTACCAATGACCTGACTCACCCAGCTCAGCTTGTTCCTGTGAGTGAATGAGCCTTTCATTTTAACTGCTGGCTTTTAAGGGGCCAAGCATCCATTTTTCCAACCATGTAAAATCTATTAGAGAAGGAAAAATGTGATTCAAAGAAGTAGTTAAGTTTTCTCCATGGGAGCAAATTTTCCAGGGAAGAAAATATGTCAATCTTATGATATAATTGAGTGGCTTTCAAAAACATATTTTTTCAGCACATGAACCCTTTTGCAGAGGCCATTTAAGCTGAAGCTCAATATACAAATGGTAAAAGTGGAGTTTCTGTGACAGAAGGGGGAGGAGTGAGGTTGCCAACAGGCATAGGTTCCCTCTCACTCCCTTGCCACTCATTTCTCTGTGAAACTTGCCACTGGGTGTGGAACCCAGTTTGAGAACCTCTGAGAGCACCCTGGCCCGGGAGTAAGAACCCTGGGTCTGAGCTCCAAGGTCATTCTTTACTGGCGTGTGACCTCAGAAAAGGGGGCAGGCTTCTCTGGACTCAATTTTCCCATCTGGGAAATAGCACAGTTGTAACTAAATATAAACTTCTTTCTAGTTCCAAGATTCTGTGTTACTTGGGAAAATTTAGTTTGAAGCAGTAAACTGTTGGAAATACTGACTTCTGAAAAAAAAGAAACAAAGTTCTCTTGTTCGAGGACATCCAGTAACAAACCCATGGCTATAAAAGTATTTTCTAAGTAGAAGTGCTGTGGGTCTCCTTGCATGACTTGATAGAAAAAGACCAGGAGATTCATTTGCTTCATTATTCGAAAGTAGGTCAAGTCAAATCATCATGCTATACAGCTTAAATGTACATAGTGCTGTATGTCAATTATATCCCCATAAAACTGGTGGGGGGAAAAGAGATAATATTAAAGTGTCAAAAAAAAAAATACTACCCAGGAAAATTGCTCCTACAAATCAATGCAAAAGTCACTAATGTATTACCATATGTGTGGCAAGGGGAACACTCTAGAAAAAAAAAAAAAAAAGAAAGTAAGCTAGAGTTGTCCCCTGTTATCCCATCTGTGTAATTGATTTGTCAATAACCCTTTCTCTCATGTTCATTATAGGAAATGTACTAAGTAATGAAATGTACTTAGTAATGAAAAGCCAAATGACATTAGCATGGCGGTTACTGAATATCAATGTAGACAATTAAAAAAAAATCAAACACACATGTGCACCTGGGAAAACCAGCAGTTCCGCTTTGCTTAGTGGTTTTTTGGGACACAGAGCTCTTAGTGCTAACACCAGAAAAATCCTAGGCAAGCTGGGTTGAGTTGGTCATCCACCTGACATATAGCAGTGACTATGTGCTAGATGCCGTTCCAAACATGTTTCACATATTAATTTTTTATTTTTTGAAAAGATTTCATTTATTTACTCATGAGAGACACAGAGACAGGCAGAGACATAGGCAGAGGGAGAAGCAGCCTGTTGCAGGACTTAATCCCAGGGCCCCGGGATCACTACCTGAGCCAAAGGAAGACATCCAACCACTGAGCCACCCAGGTGCCCCTCACATATAAACTTTTTAAATCTGAATTACAATCCTATAAGGGAGGTACTATCATGATCTCTATTTTGTAGGTCGTCAGGAGGAAACTACAGCTCAAAGAGGTAAATGGCTTTTCCAAGGCCACACAATTGGCTGGAGGCAGAGCCAGGATGAAAACCCACCCAATATGGCTCTGATGCCGGTACCTGCTAACATCACGTCATCTTGCTCCTAAATTGTGTCTTTGGCGAATCACAGAGCTGTGGCCAGTGTGTGACCAAGGCCAGCCAGTGCTAATGTCATTTGGGTTTTCATTACTAAGTACGTTTCATTACTTAGTACATTTCCTATAATGAACATGAGAGAAAGGGTTATTGACAAATCAATTACACAGATGGGATAAACAGGGGACAACTCTAGCTTACTTTCTTTTTTTTTTTTTTTTCTAGAGTGTTCCCCTTGCCACTCAGGAGACCCAGGCCTGGCTCTCTGTGTAATATTGAGGGACTATATCAGCTTCTTTGGATCCTGGCTTCCAGCTTGGTGAAATAAGGGGGCTGGTCTGGAGCAATTTTTTTTAAGTAGAACTTGTCAATCAGGACCCCAATGCATAGAACAGACCATAGTCACAAAATGTACATCGTCAGCATTTAGCTGGAAATTCTTCACGGTATACAGAATTCCTGAAACTCTGCTACATAGCCTGAGGCTTCCAAAAGTGGAGTGTGAAAACTTGTGGCTTAATTGCTCTCTAAGGACCTTTGGAGCTTTAAAATTAAATCCAACATTTAATTCAAACATTTCATTTGTTCATGCCACAAAAATGTTTGAACTGCATAAGATTTGCCAGGCACTGGTCCAGGCACTGGGGCATCAGAGATGAGCTAGACAAGGATCTCTCCACCCTGGCAGTATTGTTGTTTGGGGCTCTTGTGCCTTGCAGAATGTTTAGCAGCATTCCTGGTATCTACTCGCTAGATGCCAGTAGCTCCTGCCCAGTGTGACAGTTCCAAATGTCTTCAAATGTTTCCAAACCGAACTTGGGGGGTAAAAATCAACCCTGGTTAAGAATTATTGAGCTAAAGTTATAAAGATCTCTCATTTCATGAGTTTATGTTCCCTGGGGAGGGATAGACAACAAACATTTCTTTTTTTGTTTGTTTGTTTGTTTTTTTTTTGTTTTGTTTTGTTTTTTTTAATTTATTTATGATAGTCACAGAGAGAGAGAGAGAGGAGGCAGAGACACAGGCAGAGGGAGAAGCAGGCTCCATGCACCGGGAGCCCGATGCGGGACTTGATCCCGGGTCTCCAGGATCGCGCCCTGGGCCAAAGGCAGGCGCCAAACCGCTGCGCGACCCAGGGATCCCAAACATTTCTTTTTTAAAGAAATGTGTGCTAAAGCGAAAATGGGGTGATGAGTTGGATGAGCAGAAAAGGTGTCTCTGAGAGGATGATATTTGATCTAGAACAGGAATGTCCAGCAGGAAGGAGCCAGCCATGCAAAGATCTGAAGGAAGAATGCTTTGGTCAGAGGAAGCACTGAAAACAAAGGCTGAGAGGTGAACAAAACTTGGCTTGATTAAGGTACATAATAAAGGTCAGTGTGCTAGGAACATTGAGGATCAGGGCAGAGGCAGGAGAGGTGAGCTGAGGGGGCATGGAAGGCAGGTAGAAAAGGGAAGGATCATATCATTGAGGGCCTCATGGGCCAGGGGAGGGAGGCTATTTTTAATTATGACCCTTGCCATGTGCTCCTGGGCTAGGTGCTAGGGACACAAATGTGAAGAAAATAGTGAGCTCACAGAGGATGATACAATTAATTCTGTCTGAGGTGAGTCTAGGCAGGCTTCATGGTGGAGGTAACATTGGAGCTCATTTGAAGGATGGAGAAGAATCCATTCTGTGGAGAAAAGGAAGAAGCAGAAATTGTTTCCCATACACTATGCATGTGATTCTCTCTATTAAAGTTGTTAAATTGCTAACTCCTGGGTCCTATCCCCAGAGGTGGTAGGGCCCAGGAATCTGTATTTAACAGTGTTGTAATGATTCTGAAACAGGTGGGAGGGAGACCTCACTTTGAGAATAGTGCTCCATGGCTTTCCTGTCACTTTTCTGGTGCTTGGTGGCATATGAATGTCTGGGCAAGTCTTATTCCAGTTGGAAAGCATTCACTGGTTTATTGTATACCAGGGCCCAGGGGTAGAAGAGAAAGGCAGAAAGACCCAGTCTCTACCTCTCTGTGTCTCCAGTTATTCCTTCTCTTGTATGAAGAAACAGAGGCTCAGAGAGGATAAGTGACTCCCCCAAAGTACACAGCTTAGAAGAGGCCCATCTGGACACTGACCCCCAGTCCAGTTCTCTTTCTCTTCCACCAGCCACACTCAGGGTGTTCTGCCCTAGAGAATCCCTGCATACACCACCCATGAAGCTAGTGTCCCCTGATTTGAAAGTCAGTTCTGACTCACACCAGAGGGAGCCACATGAAGCCAAGCAGGCCAGTTGCCAAAAGACCGGGCAGGAGAATGGACACAGGGTGCTACACACAAAGCTCTGAATGTGCAAGTGTCCCAAACGTTGGTTGTTTTTCTTTCTTCCAACGGACACACATGGCTATGAGGGGAAAAAAATCTCACAAAAATATTCAGACCACAGGAAATATGTTGGCAACTGCCAGAGGTGTGGACAGGGGCTCTTGCAAGAACGGGTTGGTATGAGGCCGGCGCCAGGGATGACTGCTGGGAGTGTGACTAAGAACCTTCCTTCTCTGAAATCCAACCTCCTTTCCTTTTTAACTGGGTATTTGGGCCGCTGAGACCACACCAGATGTGGATCTGGAGCTGTACAAGTGGGTGATGAGCATGGAATTGTGTAAGCTGGCAATCATATAAGTGTGTAATGGCATAAGGGACTAAGCAGGTAAAAGGGTAACCCTGGAAGAGGGCAAGCAGATCAGCAAGTAAGTATGTAATTGCGTTAGCACATGAGAGTGCAAGCATGTAAAAGGTCCATGTGCAAGGAGATAAGCGTTGGGCATGTAAGGAGGTAAACATGTGAGCTGGTAAGTGCATAAGAATGTAATTGAGCAACTAGGTCAGGATGGAAGCGTGTAATTGTGTGGGCAGAAAGTTTGTAAATAAACAGACATGGGAGCAGGCAGTCATATTAAGTGGATTAGCATGTAAATGGGTAAATGTGGAAAAATGTGAGTATTTGGCTTGCTACTTGAGGTGAGAGACATGCAGCTTCCACACACTACTGATGTGAACCAAGCCGTTTTCAGAATTTCAACCAGATCATGGTTTTGGCCTGTAATGTGGTGAGGTGACAACGTCCAAGACCCATTCTAGAGTATTCTCAGCACAAACTAGCCTTGGGTCATTTGGGACATTATTTCTATTTACCATACTGTCAAGCAGAGCAGACAAAGCCTCAGTGTGTCAGTGTGCTGTAGGGCTCATTCCCTAAAGTGGCCTTCGATGCCCATGAAGTGATTTTGAATGGTACAAAGATAAACACTTTTTTTTCTATCAACCATTACATGTATCTTATAGGAAAATTTAAAACTGGCCCTCCAAATGCATGATATCACCATGGCCTTTGTTTCTTAGGATGAGTTAAAAGAGGTAATGCATTTTGTTGAGTTAAAACATGAATTGACTCACTTCACAACTGGGGCCCATATGGACCCCATATAGAGTTGCTAGTAGTAGTGGCAGGAGCAAAGTCCTGGGCCATAATAACTTCCATTCCACAACCAGGGCACTGGCAGGTGGTCTCACCTATCCATAGTGACAGCAGTGAGCAGCAACAAAATATTGTGTTTCCTTGCTTCCCACGCCATGGCATAGGGGGATCTGGACCCAGTGGCATCTGCTCATCCCGCTGCTACGAGAATGTCCTCAATGAGAGCAGATAACCCAGAATAGCATTTTTCCCCAGCACATGGCACCAATAGAGATTGAGCAGGAGCCTCAGCATCACCAGAAGAATGAAGCAGATAATAGCTTTGCAAGAGTTCAGAGAATTAAGCTGCCACTGGAACTCAAGCCCAAGGAAACAGTCCAGAACCTACACCTCAACAGGGTGATTGCCAAAATACAAGATTTCAGCAGGATCAAGAGCCTCCTGATGCAATTACCAAAATGCCCAGGATGAAATTTTAAAAATCATCTATTACCAAGAACTAGGAAAATTACAATTTGAATGAGAAAAGAAACTTAACAGGTGCTAATTACAAGATGAGGAGGATGTTTGAATTGCCTGACGATTTTAAAGCTGCTATCATAAGAATGCTTCAATAATAATGACAAATTCTCTTGAAACAAATGTAAAAATAGAAAATCTCAACAGGGGCAGCCCAGGTGGCTCAGTGGTATAGCACCGCCTTCAGCCCAGGGCCTGATCCTGGGACCAGGATCAAGTTCCACATCAGGCTCCCTACATGGAGCCTGATTCTCCCTCTGCCTGTGCCTCTGCCTCTCTCTCTCTCTCTCCATGTCTCTCATGAATAAATAAATAAAATCTAAAAAAAAGAAAAGAAAATCTCAACAAAGAAATAGAAGTTATAAAAAGAACCAAGTGGTATTTATAGAACTAAAAAGAAAAAAACAGTAACCAAAATAAAAATCTTGCTTGATGGTTCTCATTATTGGAGTGGAGATGACAGAATAGAATTGTGAACCTGAAGACAGGACTATAGAACCTACTCAATCTACACAACAGAGAGAAAAAAAGACTGAAAATAGATATAAAAGACACATCTGATAAAGAACTCATCCACAACATGCAAATAACACTCAACAATAAGAAGATAAATAACTTGATTAAAAAATAGGCCAAAGATTTAGCAGACACCTCACCAAAGAAGATCTAAATATGGAAAATAAGCATGTGAAAAGATGCTCTACATCATATGTTCACATTTAATGCAAAACAACAATTAGATACTACTACATGCCTATCAGTGTCCCAAACAACATCAAATGATGGTGAGCATATGGAAACAGAAATTTTCATTCATTGCTGGTGGGAATGCAAAATGGTATAACCACTTTGGCAGACATCTTGGCAGTTTCTTACAAAACTGAACATACTCTTCCCATACAATCCAGCAATCATGCTGCTAGTTATTTATCTAAAGGAGTTGTAAAATTATGTTCACACGAAAACCTACACATAAATTTTAATAGCAGCTTTATTTATAATTGCCAAAAATTGGAAAGAACCAAGGTATCCTTTTGTGGGGAATGGATAAATAAACTGTGGTACAACCAGTCAAAGAAATATTATTCACCACTAAAAAGAAAAGAGCTATTAAGCCATGAAAAGACATGGAAAAACCGTAAATGCATAGAATTAAGTGAAAGAGGTCAATCTGAAAAGTTTACATATTATGTGATCCCAGCTATGTGCATTCTGGAAAAGGCAAAATTTATGTAGACAGTACATAGGGGGTAGGGAGGGATGTATATGGAGAGCACAAAGGATTCACATCATTATACATTTGTCCAAGTCTATAGAATATATAAAACTAAGAATGAACCCTAAGATGACTATGGACTTTAGGTGATAATGATGTGTCACTGTAGGTTCATTAGTTATAATAAATGTACCTCTCTGGTGAGGGATGTTGATAATGGGAGAGACTATGCATATGTGGGGGCATGGCACATATGGAAAATCTATGTACCTTCATCTCAGTTTTGCTTTGAACCTAAAACTCCTCTATTTTTTTCTTTAATTTTGAAAAAAATTGAACAAAGTCTCATGGGTCTGTAGGACACGGATCTGCGAGACAATAACAAAAGATCTAACTTTCATACCATGTTCCAGAAGTGGAAAAAGAGTGTGGGGCTAGTGTTCATAGAAATAATATTTGAAAATTCATATTTGGTGAAAGACATAAAAATATAGTTACATGAAGCTTAGTGAATCCCAAAGAGGATAAACTCAAAAAGATCCACATCAAGGTGCATCATAATTAAACTTTTAAAAACAAAGACAAAAAATATTATAAGCAGCCAGAGAAATGATACATTACCTATAAAGGAATATCACCTTGAATGACAGCAACTTTCTCATCTGAAACCGTAGTGTCAGGAAATAAATGGTACATTTTTCAACTACTGAAGAAAATAAAGTATTGTTAACCCCAAATTTTATATCCAGTGAAACTATCCTCAAGGAATGAAGGGGGAAATAAAGCCATTTTAAGATGAATGAAAACTAAGAGAATTTGCTGCTAGCAGAATTACCACTAAAGAATGGCTAAAGTTTGTTCTCTTGTCAGAAAGAAAATAACAGAAGGTTTAGAAATTAAAGAACAATGGAATGGATAAAAATAGAATTAAACTATTATTCACCTCATGATTTTTAATTATATTTTATGGTTGAAGCAAAATTTATAATACCACCCATTATGGTACACAATGTATGTAGAGGAAATATTTAAGACAATTATATTGAAAAAGTAGAAAAGTAAAGGGATCCAAATGGAAAAGTATAGTTTCTATACTTCATTCAATGTGGTAAATACCAACACCAGAGGGCTGTGATGAATTACATAATTATATGGTAACACCTAGAACAGTTACTAGAAAAACCACAAACAAATTTGAGATCCCTGGGTGGCTCAGTGGTTTAGTGCCTGCCTTCGGCCCAGGGCGTGATCCTGGAGACCTGGGATCAAGTCCCATGTCAGGCTCCCTGCATGGAGCCTGCTTTTCTCTCTGCCTGTGTCTCTGCCTCTCTTGCTCTCTGTGTCTCTCTTAAATAAATAAATAAAATCTTAAAAAACTGCAAACATATATTTATATATTATACATTCTGTTCAATATATATTGTATAATTTGTATGTATACTGTGTATATATTCAAAGCAATATACTAAAAAACATCATAAGTAAATTAAGCTGAAACTCTAAAAATGTCACTTAAATGCTTAACCCACATGAAGGTAGTAAAAAGCAGTAGGATGAGCAACAGAGGGAAAAAAACATGAAGCACATAACAAAATGTCAGACTTAAGCCTTGACACACCAATAGTTAGTTCAAAATGTAAGTGGTGTAAAGATACCAATTATAAGACAGAAACTGGCAAAACAGAAAAAAATTACGATCCAACTATGTACTGTCTGTAAGCAATTCATTTCAAACATAATGATACAGGAAGGTTGAAAGTAAAATGATGGAAAAAGTTACATCATGCAAACATTAATTTTAAAAAGAAGGAATGACTATATTAATAGTCAAAAAATTTGAATTCAGAATAAGAAAATCACAAGAAACAATGAAGGACAATATATAATGATAAAATGATCGATCTGCCAAGAAGATATAACAATCCTAAATGTATATGCAACAAATATCAGAGCTTGAAAATATATAAGCAAAAATGATATAACCAGAAGGAGAAATAGATAAATCCACATTATAGTTGGGAATTTTAACATATAATTCTCAGCAATTGATAGAACTACTAGACAAAAAAATCAGAAAATGTATAGAAGAATTGAACAACACCAACCAAAAGGGTGTAATGGACATTTATAGAACTCTCCACCTACCAACCACAAAATATATCTTTAAGGTGACCAAGGGACATTCACCAAGATTAACCATATCCTGGGTCATAAAACAAACTTAAACAAATTTTTAAAAACGAAATCATACAGCTTACATGCTCTGACCATAACGGAATCAAACTAGAAAACAGTAATAGAAAGACAATAGGAAAATCTCCAAACTCTTGGATATTAAATAATACATTTTAATTCATAGGTTAAAGAAGAAATATCAGAGGAAAAAAATTTTAAATGTAGAACGAGGGCACCTGGGTGGCTCTGTCAATTAAGTGTCTACTTTTGGCTCAGGTCATGATCTAATGGTCCTGGGATTGAGCCCTGAGTTGGGCTTCCTGCTCAGTGGGGAATCTGCTTCTCCCTCTCCCTCTGCTTCTCCTCCCCACCCCCAGTTTGTGCTGTCTCACAAATAAATAAATAAGTAAATAAATAAATAAATAAATAAAATCTTAAAAAACATAGAACTGAATGAAAATGAAAATACAACATTTGTAGGATGCAGGTAATGCAGTGTTAAGAGGGAAATTGATAGCACTAAAATCTTTACATTAGAAAATAAGTAAGACACTAAGTTAATAATCTAAGTTTCCACCTCAAGAAACTAGAAAAAGAAGAGAAAAATAAACCCAAAGCAGAGAGAATAAAGAAAATAATAAAAATAAGAGCAGAGGGAAATGAAATTGAAAATTGAAGAACAACGGAGAAAATTAATGAAACGAAAAGCGATTTCTTTGGGAAAAATTAATAAGATGACAAACTTCTAACAAGATGGGGAAAAAAAATCAATATCAATATCAGAATGGATGGGAGATACCACAACAAATTGTGCAGCTATTAAAAGAATACTACAAACAACTTCACACTATTGGACTTAGAAGAGATGAACCAATTCTTCAAAATCCACAAATTACCAAAGCTTGGTCAAGGTGAAATAGATAACTTCAATAATGCTTTGATTACTGAAGAAATTGAAATTTTAATTTAAGTGCTCTAAAAAACAAAAACAAAAACCCAACCCTCCAGTCCCTTTTGGTTTACTGGAGAATGTTACCTAATAGTCGAAGAATTAATGCCAATTTTACACACTCTTTTCCAGAATATAAAAGAGGAAGTTTCACTTCTTAATTCATTTTCTGAGGCTAGTACTATCTCTATACCAAACACAGAGAAAGGCAGCTCAAAATTGATCTTTCATAAATTTAGACCCAAAAATTCTCAAAAAGTTTTTAGCAAATCAAGTCCCACAATGTTTAAAGAGAATAATAACTATCACTAAGTAGGATTTATTCAAGGCATGCAAATCTGGTTCATTATTTAAAAATTAATGAACATAACCCATCATTAATTTAAAAATTATATACTGAAGCATAAGTCTAACAAAAGATGAACAGAATCTGTCTGATGAAACGTACAAAATTCTGAAGAAAGAATCAAAGAAGTCCTAAATACTTGGATAAACATACCATGTTCATGAATGAGAAGACTCATTACAATAAAGATGTCAGTCCTGCTTACATTCATCTATGGATTTACCAAATTTCTATCAAAATCTCAGCCAGTTTTTATATACAGAAATAATCTTATTCTGAAATTTATATGGAAAGGAAAGGACTCTAGGTTAACCAAAACAATTTTTAAAAAGAATAAAGTGGGAGGAATCACTTTTCCCAGTGTTAAGGCATACTATATAGCTACAGGACCTGATGGAGGGACAGACACATGGATCAATGGACCAAGATGGAGAATTCAGAAATATATCCACACAAATATTCCCAATCAATTTTTGACAAAGAGCAAAAACAATCCAATGGAGGAAGGACAGACTTTTCAGTAAATGGTGCCTAAATGGCAAAAAAGAAAAAAAGAAGAAGAAAACTTCACATCTTATAAACCTTAACTCTAAATGAATTACAGACTAAATTGTAAAAACATAAAACTACAAAACATCTAGGCAAAATAAAATACAAGAGAAAGTCTTTGGAACCCAGGACTAGACAAAAAAGTTTTTAGATTTGACACCAAGGGATGCCTGAGTGGTTCAGTCAGTTAAGCATCTGACTCCTGATTTCAGCTCAGGTCATGATTATTGTGAGATTGAGCCCAGTGTGGGGCTCCATGCTTAGCCCACAGTCTACTTGATATTCTCTCTTTCTTTCTCTCCCTCTGTCCCCCCCCCTTCTCATGCTCTCTTTCTTTCAAATAAATAAAATCTTAAAAATAAAATTTGATGCTAAAAGCATCGTCCATACAGTATGTTAAGTGAAACAAACCATTCACAGAAAGAAAACAACAACTGCATGATCACACTTAAATGTGGAATCTAAAAAAGTCAAACCATAGAAGCAGAGAGGAGAACAGTGGTTATTAGGGGTTATAGTGGCCAGGTGAGTGGGGAGTTGGGGAGATATTGGTCAAAGGGTACAAAGTTGCTGTTATGTAAGATGAATAAGTCTAGAGATTTAATGCACAGCATGATGACTATTGTTAATAATACTGTATCAAATACTAGAATTTTGCTAAGAGAGTATATTTTATGTATTTTCACCACCAAAAAAGTAATAACTATGTGAGATGATGTGTTAATTAGCTTTGCTATAATAATTGTTTTACTATATATGTACACCAAAACATCATGTTGTACACCTTAAATAAATACAATTTTTATTTTTAAAAAGCATGGTCCATAAAGGAAAATTGATAAATTGGAGCTTGTCAACATTAAAAACTTTTGCTTTACAGAAAAGCATTAAGAGGATGAAAAGACAAATGACAGGCTGGGAGAAAATATTTACAAACAACATATCAGACATAGAAGAATATCTTGAATATATAAAGAACTCTCAAAACTGAACAGTAAGAAAATCAAACATTCTGATTAGAAAATGGGGAGAGGGGGGATCCCTGGGTGGCGCAGCGGATTGGCGCCTGCCTTTGGCCCAGGGCGTGATCCTGGAGACCCGGGATCGAATCCCACGTCGGGCTCCGGTGCATGGAGCCTGCTTCTCCCTCTGCCTATGTCTCTGCCTCTCCCTCTCTCTCTCTCTCTCTCTCTCTGTGACTATCATAAAAAAATTAAAAAAAAAAAAAAAGAAAATGGGGAGAGGACGTGTACAGACATTTCATTGAATAGGATATATACAGTTGGCAAAAAATATGAAAAGATATTCAACATCATTAGCTGTTAGAGAAATGCAAGTAAAATCACCACACACCTATCAGAATAAAATAATAAATAGTTATAACACTAAATGCTGGTAAGGATGTGGAGAAACTGGATCACTCATATTGCTGGTGGAAATATAAAAAGGTACAGTGTCTCTGGAAAACAATTTCTTTTAAAACTAAAAATGGACCTACCAAATGACCCAACAATGAAAACTTATTTTCTTACAGGAACACATACACAAATATTCATAGTAGCTTTACTCATAATATTCCCATTCTGGAAACTACTCAAATGTCCTTTAGTGGGTGAATGGTCAAAGGAACTATGCAACATCTAGGGGCACGTGGGTAGCTTAGTTGGTTAAGTCCCTGACTCTTGATTTTTTTTTTGTCTAACTTTATTTATTAATGAGACACACACACACAGAGGCAGAGACACAGGCAGAGGTTCCATGCAGGGAGTCCAATGTGGGACTCGATCCCGGGACTGCAGGATTATGCCCTGGGCCAAAGGCAGGCGCTGAACTGCTGAGCCACCCAGGGATCCCCTATGACTCTTGATTTTGGCTCAAGTCATGATCTCAGGGTCATAAGATTGGGTCCCACGTATGGCTCTGCACTGGGTGTGGAACCTGCTTAAGATTCTCTCCCTCCTTCTGCCCCTCCCCACCTGCTCTCTGCTTGCTCTCTTAAAAAAAAAGAAAAGAAAGAAAAAAAGAAAGAAAAAGAAAGAAAGAAGAAAGAAAGAAAAAGAAAGAGAGAAAAAGAAAGAAAGAAAGAAGAAAGAAAGAAAGAAAGAAAGAAAGAAAGAAAGAAAGAAAGAAAGAAAGAAAGAAAAAGAAACTATGGCACGGAATACTACTCAGAAAAAAATCCCCAAACTATTGATATGCAGAATCATTTGGATGAACGTCAAGGAATGTATGCTGAATGAAAAAGAAAAACAGTCTCAAAAGGAAGTATAGTGTACAATTCTAGTTAAGTGACATTCATTAAATAACAACTATAGAGATGGAGACTAGATTGGTGGTAGCCAGAGGTTAAGGATGGATGGGGAGTAGAATGGGTGTGGCTACAAAATAAGGTGGGAGGGAGTCTTGTGATGGTTTAGTTACACATGCAATAAAATTGCATAGTGCCACATAAACACACACGCAGACAGGAGTGCATATCTGAATATGTTCTGGGGGTTGTACCATAATCAGTTTTCTGGTTGTTGTTGTTGTTTTAAGATTTATTTATTTGAGAGAGAGATCAAGAGCGCAAGCACATGCATGTGCACACTCAGGGGTAGGGGAGGAGGGGCAAAGGGAGAGGGAGACAATCTTAAGCAGACTCCCCACTGAGTGTGGTGCCCTAGACAGGCCTCACCTCGCAACCCTGAGATTATGACCTGAGCTGAAATCAAGAGTCAGGCTTAACTGATTGAACAACCCATATGCCCCAGTTTCCTGATTTTGATATCAAAAGCATGGTCCATACATTAAGTTGTACAAGGTGTTGCTACTGGGGGAGGCTGGATGAAGAGTGTGTGGGATCTCCCTGTACATTTCTTCTTCCTTCTGGTGAATCTATAATTATTTCAAAATAAAACATCTTCTTAAAGTGAGATGATTTAAAGAAAAATTTTATTTTATTTTATTTTATTTTATTTATTTATTTTTTTTTTAAAGAAAAATTTTAAGTAAATAATAAGGGACACAGATATGGCAAAAACCATGAAGGTGTTAAAGTAAATGGCATTTAGACATTGTGCTGATGGAAAGGGCACAGGGTTTTGGGATCCTGGGTTCAAATCTTTGTCACCTACAAGCTGTGTGACTTTGGGTCAGTCTTTGCTTCAGTTTTCTTATCTGTGAAGTGAGGAGAATCAGATCCACTTGAGAAGACTGGATAAGGCTCAAAGGTGAGTGGATATCCTGAAAAGGCAGGTGGGTTCTGATGTAGGTTTACAGGATGAAGGAGCAGGAACCATCTTTCTTGGGGGAATTCTCTGCCTCACTGATACATAGGATAAGCTCCTAGATTTGTTCAACGCCAGTGAGGGAGCTGGCTCTGAGTGATGGATCTGAGATGGGTGGGAGGTATTCCCAGAGGCTAGGGTTAAGAATGGGGCAGCCTGAGAGAGAAAGAGCAGCATGACTGTCCTGCCCTGCATCCCCTCTGGCCAATATGAGGTAACAGAATAAGTTTGTCTGAATAGGCCCAGGGCAGGTGAAGGGAAGGAATGCTAATAACTAGCCCAACCCAGCTAATAACCAATGACCTTTCCTACCTTTTAGGAAACTGGTGAGATCACAGGCTGACCTTGCCTTCTGCCCTCATATCTCCAATAAGCTGCATTAGGGAGGAAAGGGCAACAGGGGCAGTGGCCTGGACAGCAGATTCTTCTTGCTCAGTGGAGAATGGCTCTGAAATCCAAGAAAGTTGCAGACCACTGCCAGATAGGCAGGACAAGAGTGCTTCATCCAGAACCTACTCAACACTGAGGAACAGGATGCAGGCCCCAGAGGAAAAGTTTATTAGCAAAAGCAGCAGCCTTCTGCCTCTGCAATGAATTTACCAGGAGGAGCTGAGAGAGAACACTTATGAAGTGACATTGGCATCCTCAGGCTAGAGAAGAATGGCTACCATCCTTTCTTAAGTGAACACAAGGCTGACCCTTGACTGTGACATGGGTGATGCAGATACCTACAGGTGCCAAGATGCCAACATAAATGAAAGAAACCATTGAGCATAAAAAAGTAAAATAAAAACCAATAAAAGGACAAAGCTCACATGATCATCTCAATAGGTACAGAAAAATCTTGTGACAAAATCCAATACCTAGGGGTGCCTGGGTGGCTCAGTTGGTTAAGCATCTGCCTTAGGCTCAGGTCATGATTCCAGGATCCTGGGACAGAGCCCCATGTCAGGCTCCCTACTCAGTGAGGAGGCTGCTTCTCCCTCTCCCTCTGCCTGCTGATTCCCCTGCTTTGTGCTCTGTCAAATAAATGAATAAAATCATTAAAAAAATCCAATGCCTAGTAATGATAAAAACTCTCAGTAAACTTAGAATAGAAGGTTATTTCCTTAATCTGATGAAAAGCTTACAGCTACCATCATTATGGTGAAAGATTGCAATGCCTTTCTGCTAAGATCAGAAAGAAGGCAAAGGTGTCCGTCCAGACTTTCAGCTTGTATTCAACATTGTACTGGAGGCTCTAGATAGGTAACAAGGAAAAATAAATAAAAGTAATGAAAGCCACCTATTTGGGAAAGCCATCTACTGTCTACATATGAATAATGGTCATATATATAGAAAATTGTAAAAGCGGTCACCTGGCTGGCTCAGTAGATGGAGAATGCAGCTCTTAATCTCAGGGTCATGAGTTTGAGCCGCATGTTGACTGTAGAGATTATGTAAAATAAATAAATAAAAATTAAAAAAATAGAAATTCCTAAGGAATCTCACTCCTGTTACACATGCAAGCTGCTAGAACTAATGAATGAGTTTAGTAAAGTAAAGTTTAGTAAAGTATACAAAGTTAATATAAAGAAAAGAGATTGTATTTCTCTATACTAGCAATAAATACTTTTAAACATGGAATTAGAAAATCATTCCATTCACAGTAGCATCAAAAAATAAAATGCTTAGGAATAAATTTATTAAAAGGAGTGCAAGACTTATACACTAAAAATTACAAAACACTGCTGAGAGAAATTTAAGAATATCTAAATATATGGAGATATTCATGTTCATGACTCATTATTGTTAAAATGGCAATTTCCCCCAAATTGATCTACACTTTCAATGCAATCCCAATAAAAATCCTAGTAGGATTTTTGTAGACATTGTCAAACATTCTAGAATTCATATGGAAATGTAAGGTCCAAAAATAGACAAAGAATTCAGAAAATAAAGAACAGCTGGAGAACTTACACTACCCAAGTACAAACCAACTGGCAAATGGTTAGATATGTATCAATAGGACAGAATCAAGACCCTAGAAACAAACCTTTATGTTTATGGCCAACTGATTTGCCACAAACTGTCAGGGCAATTTGATAAGGAAAAGGTAGTTTTTTTCAGTAAATGGTTCTGGTACGATTGAATATCAATATGAAAAATGATGAATTTACACCCTTTCTTCATATCATACAGAAAAATGAACTGAAAATGGGTCACAGATATAAATTTAAGAACTACAGCTATAAACCTTATAGAAGAAAACACAGAGGAGAACTTTGTATTCTCGAGTTAGGCAACGATTTCTTAGATATAACACTAAAATGATGATCAAGAAAAAAAATAAGTTGGCCTTTAATAAAATGAAAAACTTTTGTTTTATGAAAGACACATTTATAAATTACAGACTGGAGAAAATATTTTATTTTATTTTATTTTTTAATATTTTATTTATTTATTTGAGAGAGAGAGATAGTAAGAGAGCATGAGCAGGAGCAGGAAAGAGGGAGAAGCAGGCTCCCCATTGAATAGGGAGCCTGAAGCAGGGTTCAATCCCAGGACACTGAGATCATGACTTGAGCTGAAAGCAGATGTTTAACCAATTGCTACCCAGGCACCCTTGGGGAAAATATTTTCAAACCATATATTTGATAATAAATATATAAATAATTCTTACAACTCAATAATAATAACACACTAAAATTTTAAAAAATGAACTAGAATCCAACAATATATAATAAGAACTATACACCACGACCAAGTGGGATTCATCCCAGGAATGCAAGGTTGGTTTAGATCCAAAAATCAATGAATGTAATACAAAATATCAATAGACTAAATAAAAAACCACATGATTATCTCAACAGATAGAGAAAGCATTTGACAAAATCCAGCACCCTTTCATGACAAAAACATTAAGCAAAATAGGAATAGAAGTGAACCTCAATATGATAAAAAGTAACTATGAAAAACTTACAGCTACATCATACTTAATGCTGAAAGTGTGAGTACTTTCCCCTTAAGACTAGAAACAAGACAAGATGTCCACTCTTGTCACTTCTATTCAACATTGTGTTAGAGTTTCTAATTAGAAAAATTTTGCAAGAAAAATAACTGAATTGGATAGGAAAAAGTAAATCTGTATTTGCCAATGATATGATTTGTATATAGAAAATCCAAAGGAATACATTTAACAAGCTAATAATGCTGGTAAATGAGCTCAGCAAAGTTGCAGGATACACAATCAATATGCAAAATTATCAACTGTATTTCTATAAAGTTGCAATGAACAATCTTAAAATGAAATTAAGAGAACAATTCTAGGGGCACCTGTTTGGCTTAGTTGGTTAAGTGTCTGCCTTTGACTCAGGTCATGATCTCAAAGTCCTGGGATTGAGCCCCCCTACATTGGGCTCTCTACTCAGTGGGAGCCTAGTTCTCTCTCTCCCTCTGCCTGCTGCTCTGCCTGCTTGTACTCTCTCTCTCTCTCTCTGTCAAATAATAAATAAACAGAATCTTTTTAAAAATAGAAAATTTCTATTTACAATAGCATAAGAAAGAATAAGATGTTTAGGAACAATTTAACAAAAGATGTGCAAAATACACTCTGAAAACAAAACATGGTTGAAAGAAATGGAAGAGAATCTAAATACATGGGAAAAGATGTCATGTTCATGAATTAGAAAGTCTGTATTGTTAAATGGTAATTCTCTTCAAACTGACCTACAGATTCAACACAATCTCTATCAGAATCCCAGATGGCTTCTTTGTAGAAATTGATAAGGTTATTCTAGATTTCATATGGAATTGCAAAAGACCCAGAACAACCAAAATAATCTTGTAAAAGAACAAAGTTAGAGGACTCACACTTCATAGTTTCAAAACTTACTACAAAGCAACAATAATCAAGACAGTGTGTTAGGGGTTTAAGGAAGAATGTATGGATGAATGAAATATAATCAAGAGTCCAAAAGTACCCAGGTGTCTGTGGCCAACTGATTTTTTTTTAATTTTTATTTATTTATGATAGTCACAGAGAGAGAGAGAGACGGGCAGAGACACAGGCAGAGGGAGAAGCAGGCTCCATGCAGGGAGCCCGATGTGGGATTCGATCCTGGGTCTCCAGGATCGCGCCCTGGGCCAAAGGCAGGCGCCAAACCGCTGTGCCACCCAGGGATCCCCCAACTGATTTTTGACAAGGGTTCCAAGGTCATTTAATGGGAAAATAACAGTCTTCAATAAATAGTGCTAAGACGACTGGAGAGCCATATGCAAAAGAAGGAAGTTTGATTCTTACCTCACATCATATATAAAAATTAGTGAAAAATAAATCAAAGACCTAAATAGAAGAGCTAAAAGTATAAAACCCATAGAAGAAAATGTAGGGTTGTAGTTCATGACCTCAAATTTGGCAATGAGTTCTTAGATATGACACCAAAGGCATGAAGAACAAAAGAAAAAGAGAAATTGGACTTCACCAAAACTGAAAAATTTTATACTTCAAAGTGAAACCACTTTTAAAAGCAACAAGTTGAACAAAAATAAAAATGGCAAAAAAAAAAAATAAAATAAAATAAAAATGGCTGCACTATTGCCTCAGTGAAGCTTGATTTGTTTTTTTTTTTTTTTAAGATTTTTTTTTTTTTTTAAGATTTTTTTTTTAAGAGCACATGAGCTCAAGTGGGGCAGGAGGGAGAGAGAGGAGAGGCAGGCTCCCCACTGAGCAGGGAGCCCAAAATGGGGCTCAATCCCAGGATCATGACATGAACTAAAGGCAGACACTTAAACCAGTTGAGCCACCCAGGTGCCCCAAAGCTTGATTTTAAAGTAACCTTTTTGATTTGTATTTCCCTAATGCCAAGTGATGTGGAGCATTTTTTCATGTGTCGGCCATTTGTATGTCTTCTTTGGAGAAATGTCTGTTCATGTCTTATGCCCATTTCTTGAATATACTATTTGTTTTTTGGATGTTGAGTTTGATAAGTTCTTTATAGGTCTTGGATACTAGCCCTTTATCCCATAAGACATTTGCAAATATCTTCTTCCATTATGTAGGTTGCCTTTTAGTTTTGTCGACTGCCTCCTTTGCTGTGCAGAAGCTTTTCATCTTGAGGAAGTCCCAATAGTTCATTTTTGCTTTTGTTTCCCTTGCTTTTGAAGACATGTCTAGCAAGAAGTTGCTGTGGCTGAGGTCAAAGAGGCCACTGCCTGTGTTTTCCTCTAGGATTTGATGGATTCCTGTCTCACATTTAGGTCTCTCATCCATTTTGAATTTATCTGTCTAGACTTTACAATTTTTTTAAAGGTTTTGTTTATTTATTTTTTTGAGAGAATGAGTGATGGGGAGGGGCCAAGGGAGAGAGAGAGAGAAAGAGAGAGAGACAGAAGCAGACTCCCTGCTGAACAGGAAGCCCAACATGGGGCTCAATCCCAGGACCTGGAGATCATGACCTGAGTGAAGGCAGATGCTTAACCAACTGAGCCACCCAAGCACCCCATTTTGAGTTTATCTTTGTATATGGTGTAAGAAAATGGTCCAGTTTCATTCTTCAACATGTGGGTGTCCAATTTTTCCCAGCACCATTTGTTGAAGAGAGTGTCCTTTTTCCATTGGATATTCTTTCCTGTTTTGTCAAAGATTAGTTGATCTAGAGTTTAGGGTCCATTTCTGGGTACTCTGTTCTGTTCCATTGATCTTTGTGTCTAATTTTGTGTTAGTATCATATTGTCTTGATGATTTCAGCTTTGTAACATAGATTGAACTGCAGCATTGTGATGCCACCAGCTTTGTTTTTCTTTTTCAACATTCCTCTGGCTATTCAGGATCTTTTCTGGTTCCATACAAATTTTTGGATTATTTTTTCCAGCTCTGTGAAAAATGTCAATGGTATTTTGATAGAGATTGCATTGAATGTGTAGATTGCTCTGAGTAACGTAGACATTTTAACAATATTTATTCTTCCAATCCATGAGCATGGATATTTTTCCATGTTTTTCCATTTCTTTGTGTCTTCCTCAATTTCTTTTATAAGTGTTCTGTAGTTTTTAGAGTATGGATCCTTTACCCGTTTGGTTATGTTTATTCCTAGGTATCTTATGGTTTTCGCTGCAATTGTAAATGGGATTGACTCCTTAATTTCTCTTTCTTCTGTTTCATTTTTAGTTTATAGTAATGCAACTGATTTCTGTGCATTGATTTTATATCCTGCCACATTGTTGAATTCCTGTATGAGTTCTAGCAATTTTGAGGTGGAGACGTTTGGATTTTCCAGATAAAGTATCACGTCATCTATGAAGAGTGAGAATTTGACTCTTTTTTAATTTAAGATTTTATTTATTTATTCATGAGAGACACAGTGAGAAAGGCAGAGACATAGGCAGAGGGAGAAGCAGGTTCCCTGTGGGGAGCCTGATGCAGAACTCGATCCCAGGACCCTAGGATCACAACCTGAGCCAAAGGCAGACACTCAACCACTGAGCCACCCAGTGCCCTGAGAGTTGGCTTCTTTGACATCAGGGAAATACAAATCAAAACCACAATGAGATACTACCTTACATCTGTCAGAATGACTAAAATTGACGAGTCAGGAAACAAATGTTGGCGAGGATGCAGAGAAAGGGGAGCCCTCTTACACTGCTGGTGGGAATGCAAGCTGGGAAAACCACTCTGGAAAACAGTATGGAGGTTCCTCAAAAAGTTAAAAATAGAGCTATCCTATGACCCAGTAATTGCGCTACTAGGTATTTACCCAAAGATACAAATGTATTGATCCAAAGGGACACCTGCACCCCAATGTTTATAGCAGCAATGTCTACACTAGCCAAACTGTGGATGGAGCCATGATGTCCTTCAACAGATGGATGGATAAAGAAGATGTTGTAATATATACAATGGAATATCACTCAGCCATCAGAAAGGATGAAAATTTACCATTTACATTGACGTTGATGGAATTGGAAGGTATAATGCTGAGCTAAATAAGCCTTTCGGAGAAGGACAATTATCATATGGTTCTACTCATATGTGGAATATAAGAAACAGCACAGAGGATCACAGGGGAAGGGAGGGAAAACTTCTCTGATGGGAAGTTATCAGAGAGGGAGAAAAACCATGAGAGACTCTTAACTATAAGAAACCGAGGCTTGCTGGAGAGGAAGTGAGGGGGATGGGGTAATTAGGTGATGGGCATAAAGAAGGGCATGTGTTGTGATGAGCACTGGGTGTTATAGCAACTGATGAATTATTGAACTCTATATCTGACACTGATGATGTACTGTATGTTGGCTAATTGAATTTAAATTGAAAAAAATTAAAAGTAGCCTTTTTCCTCTCTTTCACAAGCCTTCCCTCCTCCCATCTTAGCTTTTTGTTTCAGGAACCTGGTACCACCCTAAAGACAGGACAAAGAAGGCTGGCAGCAAGTACACAATTCCTGTCAAAACCAGCTAGATCCTGTTTTTCCCTATAAAATCCCCCAGCCCCTTCCTCTGGGCAGGTTTGCAGATTTTTGAAAGCCATATCCTGCTGCAGCCTCCTTTGTCTGGCGAAGCAATAAAGCTTTTGTTTCTCTTTATCCCAAACTTTGTCTTTGTGCTATATGTTGGCTCTGAAGCACAGGAGTTGGTTTTGGACAAATTGACACTGTCAAGAAAGTGAAATGACAACCCGTAGAATGGGAGAAAGTATTTACAAATCATATATCTGATAAGGGATTGGTATCTAGAATATATAAACAACTTTTATAACTCAATAATAAAACGCCCAAGAACTCAATTTAAAAATAACCAAAAAACTTGAATAAGCTTTTTCTCCAAAGATATACAAATAGTCAATACACACAGGAAAAGATCCTCAAATTCAGTAGTCACCAAATAAATGCAAATCAAAACCATGAGATAGCACTTCACACCCACTAGAATGGCTGTAATTAAAAAGTCAATAACCAACTGGGTGCCTGGCGGGCTCAGTTGGTAGAGAATGTAACTCTTAATCCCAGAGTCATGGGTTCAAGCCCCACATTGGGCATGGAGCCTACTTAAAAGACAAACAAACAAAAAAACTATTGGTGAGGATGTGAAAAAATCAGACCCCTCATACACCATTGATGGGAATGCAAAAAAAACATGCTGCTTTGGAAAGCAGTTGGCACTAAACAGAATTACCACATGACTCAGCAATTACACTTCTAGACATATACTCAACAGAAATGAAAACATGTCCACATAAAAACTTGTACATGAATGTTCATAGCAGCATCATATATAATAGTTACAAACTGGAAACAATCCAAATGTCTACCAGTTGGTGAATGGATAAATGAAATATGGTAACAATGAAAAATTATTCGGCATAGAATATTACTCAGCAATAAAAAGTAATGAAGTACTGACATAAGCTACATCATGGGTGAACCTCGATATGCTAAGTGAAATTAGCCAGACACAAATGGTCACAAATTATGATTCCACATAAATGAAATGCCCAGAAGAAACATATTTGTAGAGACAGAGAGCAGGTCAATGCGTGCCCAGGGTTGAGGTTAGAAGTAGAGATGAGTGGAAACACTCACAGGGCAACTTGTTAGGGTGCCGGCAATATTCTAAAATAATTGTGGTGATGGTTGATTTTATTGCCTAAGTAAGTATTTCCATCAAGCTGGGAAAAATCCAATAACTGGCAGATGGTAGGTGGGGAGGCATTGATGAAGCAAATTTGGTAATATATATAGATAATTATTGAAGCTGGGTAATGGATAATGGGGAGTCACAGCAGGTTGAATTGTGTCTTCTAAAAAGATATGTTAAAACCCTAAGCTCAAGCACTCATGGTTGTAACCTTAATTGGAAATAGGGTCTTTGTAGATGTAATCAAGTTAAAATGCAGTCATACTGGATTAGAGGGGGCCCTCAATCCAATAATTTGATATCCTTACAAGGAAAGGGAGATTTGGAGACACAGAAACACGGAGGGACAACATGTCATGTGAAGACAGGCAGAGACCATTGCCAACAAGCCAAGAAACACCAAGGATTGCTGAGAATCACCAGAAGCTAGGACGAAGCAAAGAATGTTTTTTTCCTAGAGCCTTCAGAGGGAGCATGGCCCTGCTCACATCTTGATTTTGGACTTCTGGCCTCCAGAACTGTGAAAAATAAATTTCTTAAAAAAAAAAACCCAACAACAACAAACCAACAACCTTAAAGATGGATGTATTTGTTGTTTTATGTTATCCAATCTGTGGTAATTCCTTAGGGTAGCCTTAAGAAATGAATACAGAGTTCATTATACTATTATTTCTACTTTTCTGTATGTTTGATATTTTTCACAATAAAATGTTAAAAAAAACATTGTTACCCAATTCAGAGGCCTCCATGGTAGGAACATTGGGGGTAGTAGACACTGCACGCATGCCTACAGAGGGCACACGCTCTGTCTAAAGGAGATCTCTCTGCTCTCATGATTGCAATGCAGTGGAATGTGCATCGAGTCATGCCAGGGCTTCCAATTTATCTAAAGAAACTGGGAATCCATATTTTTCTGTGTGATCTCCTAAATTTGAAATGTTTGTAACTAATTTCAAAATCTTAAAACCTTGTGTAGCTTTTTTTAAAAAAATATTTTATTCATGTATTCATGAGAGACACAGAGAGAGAGAGAGAGAGAGGCAGAGACACACAGGCAGAGGGAGAAGCAGGATCCCCTGTGGAGAGTCTGACACGGGACTTGATCCCAGGACCCCAGGATCACAACGCAAAGGCAGACCACCCAACCACTGAGCCACCCACGTGCCCCTTGTGTAGCTTTTCATAGCAAGACATGGCAATTGTGTGTGTGTGTGTGTGTGTGTGTGTGTGTGTTTTACTCTTTCAAATATTCTCATAAACATAAGAGTAGGATAACAAAAGAACCCCCAAATCACACATACACACACATATACACAGTCCTTGTCTGGGCCAACTAGATTTCTGTTGGTTGGATCTGACACTCAATTAACACTAGAATTACAGGTTTCTTAAGTGCCTATTATGTGCTAAACACTATGAACGCATTTTATAGGCTGTGTTTCTCATAATCATCATAGGTAGTTATTATTCATGAGGAATTGTTTTTTTTTTTTTTTTTTTAAGTAAGCTCTACTCCTAATGTGGGGCTTGAACTCACGAACCTGATATCAAGAGTTGCATGTTCTATCTACTGAGCCAGCCAGGTCCTCCTCATAAGGAATATTTTTTTTATATGGGCGTAAAGTGAGGCAAAGACTTTGCCTTCTTAGTCCACCCATGAGTTGTTTTGAAAGGTCTATATCAACTGACCTTAAAAGAATGGACCCTGGAATCAGACCTGGAATCAAGACTCAGCTCTTAAGTTAAACACTATATGATTTGGGTGAGATACTAACATTCCAAGCCTCAGTTTCCTTGTGTATAAAATGGGGATGATATCAGGGCTTAATTCATGGGGTTATTGAAGAATGAAATAAGACAGTATATATCAAACGCTTAGTCTGGTTCCTATAAAGGCAACTGGGAACTAGTAGATTATTATTATTGTTTTAAAATATTATGCTAAGTGCAAAGATTTCTTCCTTTAACTATACTCCCTCCAGCACATTCCAAATTACTGCTTACAAAAATCTAACACTGAACTTTCTAGAAAATCCTTCTATGAAGAAATCTTTTGGTTTTCTTTTAAAGCAAATGGATTATACTCATTGTTTGCCATGTGTACAAATAGGATACATTCTCTATAAAATGCTATGTTGCTTTCCTTGCTGGGGAACTGCTGTTGCCAGAGATGGCATTCTTCGCTCTCACCATTTGCTGGCACGATCTGTCTGTCCAAGAGATTCCTGGTCTCTTGGCTGTTTCTCCCTGCCTGCCCAGCAGATGGCCACTGAAGTGTTTGTTGTCCTTCCAGTTCAATGCTGTAGGGCTGACTTTTGAGGGAATAAGCAAGTCCCAAGGCAGAGTCTGATTTGCTCAGCTGGAATTTGATGTCCACCCCTGGGCCAATCAGCTGTGGTCCGGGAGGGTCATTTCAGTAGGGTGCTCTGGAGCTCTGACTCTCTGAGAACTAGAGGCATAGGTCACCAGCAGGGCCATCCTGTTCATGTAGTCAGACAAGAGGTGTGGAGATGTACGGGTTGATGCCAGAGATGACAACCATGGCCCTCTGGGGCATATCCCTGGGGGAAGTTGTTAATCGTTTTCTTTTTTGGATATGCACCAAGTTTATTAACTTATTAGTTAACCTAATCTTCTGGGGATTAGGACTTCATAACAGAAGAAAAAGATCTTCACTTTCCCTACCTTTGTGTTGTTTAAATTTTTTCTTTTTAATACACTTTATTTTTAGAGCCTTTTAGATTCATAGAAAAATTGACAAGATAGTACAGAGTACCCTGTGTCCAATTTCCCTATTATTGACATCTTCCATTAGTATGGATACATTTGCTTACAATCAGTGAATTATATTCATTCATTATAATTAACTAAAGTCCATACTTTATTTAAATTTTCTTAGTTTTCACCTAATGTCTTTTTTTCTGTTTCAGGATTCCTCCAGGATACCACATTACATTTAGCTGTCATCTCTCCTTAGGCTCTTCTTAGCTGTGACAGTTTCTCATATTTCTTGTTGCTGATGGCTTTGACAGATTTGAGAACTACTGGCCAAGTATGTTGTAGGCTGCTCCACTGTTGGATTTGTCTCATGTTTTTCCTCATAAGTTTGGATTTTTGGGAGGGAGACCACAGAGGTCTCCATTTTCATTACATCATATTAAGCATACATACTATCAACATGATTTATGCCTGTTGATATTGGCCTTGATCACCTAGCTGATGTAGTGTTTGTCAGGTTTCCTCCACTGTTCCTCTTTCTATATCGTACACTTTGGAAAGGGAGTCACTATAATAGACTGTGCTTGATGGGTTAAGATTTATGCTCTCCCTCCTTGAGAGTAGAGTATCTATATAAATTATTTAGAATTCTTTTGTATATTAGTTTCCAAGATCTGCCATAACAAATAACCACCGACTGGATGGCTTGAAACAACAGAAATGTATTCTCTCAGAGTTCTGGAGTCTAGAAGTCTGAAGTCAAAGTGTCAGCAGGGCTATGTTTCCTCTGAAGGGTCTGAGAAAGAATCCTTTCCTGCCTTTTCTAGCTTCTGGTGCCCTCAGGCATTACTTGGCTTGTGGCAGCTTAACTCCAATCTCTGTCTCTACCTTCACATGGCTTTCTTTGTGTATTTGTGCTCTGTGCCCTATTCTTATGAAGACATCAATCATTGGATGAAGGGCTCACTCTAAATCCAGTAGGATAGCACAAAATCCTTAACTAGTTACATTTGCAAATATGCTATTTCCAAATAAAGTCACATTCTGAGGTTCCAGTGGACATGAGTTTTTAAGGGACACCATTTAGCCCTTTCTATTCTGCATGGGGGATTTGTCCTCTGTCTCCACTTTCTTAATTTATTAAATCATTTATATTTATTAAAGATATTTATTTTTTACTTTGGGTCATGATCCAATACTATTTTTTTTCTTGCTCAAATTGTTTCAGTTTTGGCCATTAGGAACTATTTTAGTTGGTTTCTGTAATATATTCTCATTAAAATTTTTTTTAGTATTTCCTTATTCTCTGGAACCAGGATCATCTTGTATATTTCTATACTTGTCCTAGAATCGGCTATTTCTCCAAGGAGTTCTGGTTCCTTTTATTGGAGAAGGGGATTAGAAACCAAGATATGGACATTAAACATTCTCCTAGCTACTGGGGTGTCATTTCTTTTAGGTCTCTGCTAACAGAGCAAAAAATATTTGTGGTTAACAAATTAACTAACTATATACACACACATGAATACACAGCTATGCATTTTTCTATATATAATTTTTTGTATATAAAAAATAAAGAGACACCTGGGTGGCTCAGCAGTTCAGTGTCTGCCTTTGGTTCAGGGCGTGATCTCGAAGTCCCAGGATTGAGTCCCACATCAGCTCCCTGCATGGAGCTGCTTCTCCCTCTGCCTGTGTCTCTCATGAGTAAATAAATAAAATCTTAAAAAAAATTATATATAAAGCTGAACATGGACTCATGTTGATGCATCTAATACTACATGGATTATTCTAGTCCTCTACCCTTGGGTATCTGTAAAGTATTCCAACACAGAAAATTCCCACCTCCTATTATCTGATACTCATTTACTTAATTGCCCTATTCCAGTATTCAGGTATCTGAATTGTTAACCTGTACCCACATAGGACACAATGGTATTAACTAGAGTACAGTGCTTATGTGCAGTTCCTTTTGCCTTTAGTCTTATAGACCTGACTTTTTTCCTCTCTTTTAAAATAAATTTTATTTATTTATTCCCTGGAATTATGACCTGAGCCAAAGGCAGCGCTCAATAACTGAGCCACCCACGTGCTCGAACTGACTTATTTCAAAGATCTGCTTAGATCAGCACCCATGTCCCTTCAGTGGAGGCGTTTCACAGGCTCACACATACATATAGTGAAATTCTCTTACCACAGCCTGCATTCCTTCCTAGGATCCCTCCACTTCCTAAATGATTTTTTAAAAAATTGCATACATTTAGGTTCACTCTTTGTGTGGCACAGTTCTGAGTTTTGAGAAATGCTATAATGAATTGCATCCATCATTACATTATCATACAGAATTTCATTGACTTAAAATCCCTTGCACTTCATTATTCATCCCTCTCTATGAACCTTTGATCTGATGTTGTGTGTGGTTTTTCCAACACCACAGGCAGTTAACTCAATCCTGACACCGTCTACCTGGAGATAGCATAAGATCCCATGGGTTAAAGGTTCGGTCCTTACAAGACACAGCCTTCCTGGCCCAACTCTCCAGAAGCTAATCACAAGTCCAGGTTCTCACTTGTGCTTCTGACCAATCAGCTCTATCAGAGATTCCCATGACTCCATCCTTGAGTTTTATTAATTTGCTACAGTGGCTCAAATAACTCAGAAAAACATTTTACTAACCAAATTACCAGTTTATTATAAAAGGATATAACTCAGGAACAGCCAGATGGGAGAGATGCATAAGGCAAGGTATGTGGGAAGAGGCCCAGAGCTTCCATGTCTTCTGGGTGTCACTGTCCTCACATTTCCATGTGTTCACCAACCTAGAAGCTCTCCAAACTCTGTCCTTTGGGGTTTTACAGAGGCTTCATAACATAGGTATGATTGAACTCAATCCCTAGTCCTTCTCCCCTCCCTGGAGGCGGGGGGCACTGAAAGTTCCCACCCTTGAATCACATGTTTGTTTCCCTTGGCAACCAGCTCCCACCCTTAGGTGACCTAGAAGTTTTCCAAAAGTCACCTCATTCACCAAACAAAGACACATTTTTATCACTTTCATCACTTAGAAAATCCCAAGGGTTTTAGGAGCTTTGTGTCAGGACAGGGATGAATGAATATTTACTGTTTGCTATAAATCACAATGTAGCATCTGGCATCCACTAATTATTTTACTGTCTCTACAGTGTTGTGTTGTCCAATTGGAGTCACATAAGATACAGCCTTTTCATACCAGCTTCTTTCATTTTGCAATATGCACTTAAAGTTCTCCCATGTCTTTACATGGCTTAATAGCTCATTTCTTTATATTGCTGAAAAATAGTCCATCGTATAAATGTACCATAATTTATCCATTCATCTATTGAAAAACATCTTGGTTGCTTCCTGTTTGGGGCAATTATGAATAAAGCTGCTGCAAACATTTCCATGAGGTTTCTTTGTGTAAGGTGTTGTTGATTAATTCTGGGGGGACCTGGGGACCTGGCTTTGGCCCCTGATGACCCATGGTCCAGCTGTAGTATGAAAAACATCATTCACAGGTTTGCAGCTTTAAGGTGGTGGTTCTGAGATTCTCAGAGAGCCTGTTCCTCCAGCTGAAAGAATCCTTCCCCACTCTCAGCCCATGATTTTGACCACCCAAAACATTGACAACTTGCCTGTTCCAGCCTGTCCCCAGGAGTGCTCACTAATGCCTCACTGCTTCCTACTCCTCCACCTCCAACTTCATGAATCTCAAAATGAACTCATTACCTTCTCCCTTAAACCTGCACTAGGTTCTTTATTCATTCTCTTGGAGGGGGCACCCCGACCCATGCCCTCCTCCACTTCTTCCCACATCCAGTCAGTTATCTAGCCTGTGGATTCATCATGAAGTCTCTTCCTTCTCTGTTTCATCACCATCCATGCTTCTTAGGAGACATCCTTCTGAACTCCCCCTCTGCCCACCAACTTTTGAACTTTCAGACAAACCATGCCATTTTGTGCCTCTGTACTTTTCCATAAGTCCTTCCCTCTGCCAGGGTATACCCTTTCCCTCCTTAACTGTCTGGGAAATTCATATTCATCTTTCATTTTTAAAAAATGTTATTATTATTTTTTTAAAGATTTTATTTATTTATTTGAGACAGAGAGTGAGGGAGAAGGAGAAGCAGACTCCTTGCTGAGTAGAGAGCCTGATGCGGGGCTCAATCCTAGGACCCTGAGATCATGACTTGAGCCGAAGGTAGATGCTTAACTGACTGAGCCTCCCAAGCGCCCCCATGTTCATCGTTCAAAATTCTGTTGAGGCATCTGGAAAGCTCTACTTGTCTTCTATTTATATTCTTGCTACTGAAAGTGTGGCTCACAAATTATCTCATTTTTGGGATCACCTGGGAACTGGTAGAAATTCAGACTCTCAGGCTCTGTCCCAGACCTACTGAATCAGGTCTGCCTTTTAAATGATCCCTAGGTGATGAGTGTGCACATTAAGGTTTGAGAAGTGTTCTATACCACTTCTGACACTGCATTTTCATTTTTTACATGAGTTGCATTGTTTTGTGACTATTCCTGTCAGTTTTCCCATCAAGACTGTGAGTTCCTTGAGGTCAGGGTCAGGGTCCATGTATATTCAGGGGCCAGTCAGGCTGTGGCAACTGAAATGGGGCCCAGATGTTTGTCTGACCTTTGGGGATTTTCAGATCTGGGTACAAGCCCAATGGCAAGCGGAAACATTACAGAAGTGAGGCTCTTCTCATGCATTATTTTCTTTATCCTCACAAAGATGTTAAATAATGCATATCCTTTTTTCTCCCCTTAGGATGAATTCATAAAAGAATAAATGGAAAAATGAACAAAGGTTTATGTCTGAGAATGTTTATAAATTACAAGAAATTAGAAGACTTAAATGTCCAACTAAATGCAACCATTAAAGTATGAGGTGCCTGGCTGGCTCATTTGGAAGAGTGTGATCTCAGAGTCATCAGTTTGAACCGTACATTGGGTGTAGAGATTACTGAAAATAAAAATTTTTAAAAATAGTGTTATATGAATATATACTTATACAGAAAGATAATATGCATTATATAAAGGCTTATAATTTTTGAAAATGATAAATTATGAATAAATTTAACAAATCCTAACTATATAGAGCTTTAGTGGGTAAGCATTAAAAGTAACAGTTTGGGGAGCAGCCCAGGTGGCTCAGCGGTTTAGTGCCACCTTTGGCTCAGAGTGTGATCCTGGGGACTCGGGATGGAGTCCCACGTCGGGCTCCCTTCATGGAGCCTGCTTCTCCCTCTGCTTGTGTCTCTGCCTCTCTCCCCCTGTGTCTCTCATGAATATATAAATAAAATCTTAAAAAAAGTAACAGTTTGTCACCTAGCATCTATTAACTAAAATTTAACATCAGTTATCAAATATTAATTTCTAGTCCACACACAAAGAGTGAAATCCTATGTGGTGTGAAGTGATGGCTTCTAAAGTCAGCTCATAATGTAAAATTTTATTCTTGTCAAAATTACTCTTAAAATATTTAAGATTTCATACAGTTCAATATATGTGATCTTCATATATACTATACCTCCTTTAGTAAGTCCACCTAGTTTTCCTAAGTCAGGAAATCACTTTTTTTTCTCTTGAGTATCAATTTGCATTTAGGGGTCAGGTTGAAATATTACATATATGTGAATATACATGCATATGCATCTCTATCTCTATGTCTCTCTTTTTAATCTCCAAGCCTTTTAAAAAATTTTTAACATTTTATTTTTTATTCATGAGAGACGCAGAGAGACAGAGACACAGGCAGAGGGAGAAGCAGGCTCCCTGCGGGGAGCCTGATGTGGGACTCAATCCCAGGAACCTGGGATCACGACCTGACCAGAAGGCAGATGCTCAACCATGGAGCCATCCAGCCATCCCAATCTCCAAGCCTTTTGAATTATATTTGGGTAATTGAACTCTTTTTACCCCTATTTCTCTAGCACACTACAATTCTGCATACATGAATTGTATCTTTCCACAATATCAGCCTTATTCAATCATAAAGCAAAGTTAACATAATTGTTAACCAACATTCCAAACTCAGTGATATTTCACTAGGCATTTAGCTTCATACACATCACATAAAGCAAAGCACAGTATGAAGTAACACAACAAACAATATACAATAAGGGGTAAGAAGTTAATGAATTAAGCACAAAGTCATTCCATGAGCATGCAGTTGAAATGAGGACTTGGTCTTGTCCAGGTCCATTCTTGAGACTTACTATTTATATGTTGAAACAGCGGAGGATCTCTATTATGTTGAGATCAATTGAGCATAAGGTTTAGAGGATGTTGCCTTACAAATGTAGTCAGACACGGAAGGGTCAGCATCTGGAGGGTCTGAAAGTTTGCTGTAAAAGTCCTCCCTTCTTAAAGGAGTTTAATAAGTCCTGGATCTTTGCAGGCCACTACTGGTTCTACTATTTATCAACACTTGGTTCTTCCAGGCTCTTTTAGTTTTGCTGGTTATCAGTTCTGAGTGCTGCCAGCCTGTGCTGGTTTCAGTGATGTCTAGTTCTACCTGCAAAGCCCTTGGCTGCTTGTGTCACTGTTTGACATGAGTGACTCCATCTTGCTCTCTACACCCCACAAAAATGAGAATATATTTTTCTGCAATTGGTTAATATTTTTCCAAGTCCCTTCATGTAAAACTACCTTTCTTTTATAACATATTTTATGGCTTAAAAATAATGTATATTTATGGTTAAATTTTTATTTCTTTTTATCTTATTATTTTTTAAAAAACATGATTTATTTCTAGGGTGGAATGAATGGATTTTTTAAAAAAGTAAGCTCAATGCCCAACATGGGGCTCGAACCTCACAACTGGGAGATCAAGAGTTGCATGCTCCCCCTACTGAGCCAGCCAGGCAACTGTGTGGTTAGATTTTTAAAGAAAATTACAGAAAATATAACACATAAAGATGAAAATTAAAAATCATCCTTATAATTCCATCACCATTGTATATTGAGTCTTAGTTTTTTTATTATTATTTTTAAAAATTTTATTTATTTATTCATGTGAGACACAGGCAGAAGGAGAAGCAGGCTCCATGCAGAGAGCGTGACATGGGACTCGATCCTGGGTCTCCAGGATCATGCCCTGGGCTGAAGGCGGTGCTAAACTGCTGAGCCACCAGGCTGCCCAACTCTTAGTTTTTTAAATAAAATGTTTATCTTGCTAGAATTTAACAGAAGAAAAAGAACTGAAGTGAAACCAATTTCCCTGCACCCTCCAAAATCCTTCTATATTTAAAAAGAGATTGTGAAATAGTAAGAGTGGGAACCTTGTGTTTTTTGTTAAACTTTGTTTTTCTTAATAGGTATAACTTTAAATTTCCATGTAGTAAAATATTGTCACCTGTCAAATAAAACTCAGAAGACAACTGTCACAGTTAAGCAAACAATAAACACACACATACACATTTTAAAAAATTTATTGAACAGGGCAAAGATTAAAATCTGAACCCACTAGAAGAAAGAATTCGAGAAAGGCTGATCCAAGAAAAGATCCAATAAAAGTGACAGATTGCTTGTAGGGAAAAAACATTAGACGTCCTATGAAAATATGTATTCTTGCTATCTATTTTAAACCCAACAAAGTTAATTATGAACTCAGAATATTAACTTCACTCCTCCCTCAATATTTTGTTCTATAATGGGTGGGCAATTTCATACTTGTTTAAAAATCAACACCTTGCTAAGCTTTGAACATGTACTTTCAAGCATCTCTGCTCAGTGACCTGAGGCCCGGGGAATTGTAACATCTTGGACTTGCTTAAAAGCAGATTCCTACTGTCAGTGACATAGAACTTAAAGGTGACCACTTGCAAACATGGTTTGACAATCTGCTTTGTGAGCCAGCTAGAGACTGTAAATCAGAATCTTGCCTTATTTGATGCATTCTTTTTTCCTCTCTTTATTTACTTTAAATTTTTGCTCAGAGAAACCGATGGAATCTGCATTTGAGAGACATGACTCTTCTTTGCCAGAAAGGCAATAAACTTAGCTTTGTTTCAGTTTGGTGATCTTTGTTTCCTACTTTTAAAAACACAATCAGTTGTCCAAAATCATGTGTATTTTACCCTTACCACGATTTTCCAGCATAGCTTGTGTCTCTCCCAGATTTTCCAACTGCGCTCTCCCTTTATGGCAGTCAGAGAGTCTTTTACCTTCATGTCACTTTTAATGGTTTTCAGATTTTTACTCAATTTGCACAATGACATCTATTACATCCTTACAGTTTTTGTCTCAGAGACATCTAATATCCAATTCTAGGTTTGATAGATTGTATTTTAGGTCTGCTGAATAGCTGTAGGTTGGAATTTTTTCAAAATTTTTCCTGCTTTATTTCCACTATTTCTTTTTTTTTTTCCTAGTCTTTTTCCTGGGCTCCTTTATCAGTTTGTTGGAGTACATCCTCAAGTAGTTTTTTTCAGAGAGGGTGTACAAGAGAAAGTTTTGTAGTTCCAGCCTGTCTTCGGATATCTTCTTTTGCCCTTACATTTGCTTAACGGTATGGCTGGACATGGACTTTTCATTCAAAATGATTTTCTTTATAAAAGTCTCATGTAAGAAACAGAATTTTCAATATTTTAACAATTGGCATCAGAATTCACTTAAGGGAAGGGACTGTTTAAAGGATGGGAAAATGTACACTGATAAATGCTTGTGAGTAGAGGAGAAGGAAAGAGTGTTTGAGAGAGACCAGGGGGAAACAGAAATCAGCCATATTGCTCATTAGGATACAAGGTGAGGAACTTGAATTGGTTCCAAGAGACCAGAGGCTTGGAGAGGGTGTCTAATGCCCAGGATGTAGTGGAATATGGCTGTTAGGGTACTTTTGGAGAAATGTGTCCACAAACTCTTTTAACACTGTGCTCTTCAAGAGATAGGGCTTAGTTCTGTCTCCCTTAAGTATGGGCTAGACTTGGTGATTTGCTTCTAATGAATAGAAAACAAATAGAAGTAATGGTGTGTGACTTTGGCACTGTGGCTTCTGTCTTATTGCCTTTAAGAGGATCTCCTCTCTCTTGAAATTCTGGGGGAAGCCAGCTACCATGTACAAAGGGTGTACTTGTACCTGAGACTGCCATGCTGAGGGGAAGCCCAAGGTAGGCATGTGAAAAAGGAGGATCAAGAAAGATGTCAACCTCCTTCCAACTATCCACCTGTTCTCAGCTCAGGTGCCATGCATGGACAGTGAGAAAGACATCTGCGTCATTCCTGTCCCAGCAATCTATAGCCATTTTAGGCACTCCACTTGGTGTCCAGGGTATCTAAGCACAGAGATGAGTCATCAATACTATGTTCTGCCCATTTCTGTTCCTACAGAATCATGAGTATATAAAATGGTTGTTATTTTATACTACAAAGTTTTGGTATGTTATTTAATGATAAACAACTGGAAGAATCACAGTTTAGAAATGTTTAACTCAGGCATTCTTTTTTTTTTTTTTTAAAGATTTATTTATTTTAGAAAGAGATAGAGAGATCAGGGAGGGGAGGGGCACTGGGAGAGGGAGAGAGAGAATCTCAAGCAGACTCCCTGCTGGGTGGGGATCCTAATGCAGGGCTCAATCCCATGATCTTGAGATCATGACTCAAGGCAAAATCAAGAGTAGGATACTCAACTGACTGAGCCATCCAGGTGCCCCTAACTCAGGCATTCTTTTTAATGTTTTAAAGGATTTTATTTGTTTACTTGACAGAGAGTGCATGAGAATGGGGAGTGGAAGGCAGAGAAAGAGGGAGAAGCAGGCTCCCTGCTGAGCAAGGAGCCCGACGTGGGGCTCATCCCAGGACCCTGGGATCATGACCTGAGCCAAAGGCAGATGCTTAATGGACTGAGCCACCCAGGTGCCCCAACTCAGGTATTCTTAACAAAATTATTTTTTTTAAAGATTTTATTTATTTATTCATGAGAGACACAGATAGAGAGAGAGAGGCAGAGACACAGACACAGGAGAAGCAGGCTCCATGCAGGAAGTGCGACGTGGGACTCGATCCCAGGACTCCAGTAACATGCCCCGGGCCGAAGGCAGGTGCCAAACTGTTGAGCCACCCAGGCATCCCCAACAAAATTCTTACTACACTTTTTTATTATTGCAAAAGTAACACCTGTTTGTTGTAACACATTCAAATACAAAAATACTGTTTAGGGGTTGGGACCTTGTGGTATTTATCTCCATGACTTTAGTATCTAGCTCAGGGCCTGCACTTCCAGAAGCTTGATAAAGTTTACTGGATGAATGATTCTTGCCTTCCTTTTCTCATCTCCTTCCTTACTGCTTTCTCTCTCACATTTACGTTTTTTAAAGATTTTATTTACCTATTCATGAGAGACACACAGAGAGAGGCAGAGGGAGAAGCAGGTTCCTTGCGGGGAGACCAACGTGGGACTTGATGCCAGGACCCTGGGATCACTACCTGAACCAAAGGCAGATGCTCAACTGCTGAGCCACTCAGGTGCCCCTCCCTTTCACATTTAAAAGAAGGTTAAGCCCTAAAAGTTCTGAAACGGTGTGCCAGGGGTCATTTTCACTGCTCTGAGGGACAGGTAATCAGGCCTCATGGATGGTGGGCTGCCCAAGTCTCAGGCAGAAGGGTGCTGGCTTCTGCTATTCCAAGCTTGTCTGAGAACCCCTCTTGATTAGAGGTTAGGTTGTGGCTTACACAACTGAACTCTGCTAATAAGGCCAAGGCTAAGAGCTTTGGGGATATAGCTCAACTACAATGTTATGAGGCATTTGAAGGGGGGAGAAATTTCTGGGAGACAACAGGCTATCTGGCCTCGGGTGTGTCATCCATTATAGGGCCTCAGTTTCCTCTTTCTGAGTCCTCCTTCCCAAAGCCCAGCCTGGGAAAAACCTGAGGCCATTAAAAGTGGAGTCTGGAAATGTTCCAAAATCCCAGGAACAAATTCACCCCTCTGATATTTCAAATTCTTTAGAAAATGTGGGCTGACACCGTGGAAAGCACAAGTTACAAAACAGTCCGTACAGACTGTTCTCTGTTTGTAACTTTATCCAGTCTCTCTGCATAGAACCAAGTTGGGGGAGGCGGTTTGCCAATATGTTATCTGTGGTTATCTAAGGGGGTGGGAGGAAATTATTCCTGGTAATTTTTATTTTCTTTTTGGTGTGCCTCCAAATGTTCTACAATGAGTATCTATTACCTTTCATAATCAAGAAATTTTAAAAATTTGTTTTAAATAGGCAATTTGACGTGCTCTTTGTCATGCTCAGTAGTACACAAGTTGCTTCTAGGTAACAGTGAAAAGGAGAGAAACCATCTATGCAGCCTCGTTAATGGAGATTGAGGGGTTTTCTAATGTATTAGCTTTCCATTGCTGTGTAACAAACAACGTAGGGGCTTAGAGCTGCATGCATTTACTATCCCACAGTTTCTGTGGGTTGGGAGTCCAGGCATGGCTTGGCTGACTCCTCTTCTCAAGGACTCACAAGGCTCCAATTAAGGTGTTGGCCAGACTGCACCCTCATCCAGTGGCACAAATGGGGAAGAACCTGTTTCCAAGGTCACTCAAGTTGGCAGAATTCAATTCCTTGTGGCTATAAGATGGACAGCCCCAGCTTTCTCCTTTGGTTGGAAGCCACCTTCTGCCTCTAGAGGCAGTTTCTTGCCAGGTGGACTTTCCCAAAATGGTTACTTCAACAAATCAGCAAGAAGAGCCTCTAGAGCAAATTTTCTAGCAAGATGGAGTCTTATATAATGTAATGTATCACAAAAGGACATCCCATCACCTTTGCCAGATGCTATTGGTTAGAAAAAAATCACAAGTCTCATCTCAGGGAGAAGTCCAACTCAAGCAGAATGGATTACTTAAAGATTGTTATGAACCGAATGTTTGTGTCCCCACTGAATTCATGTTGAAACCTTAACCCCAGCATGGCTATCCTTGGAGATGAGGCCTCTACAGAAGCAATTAAGGTCAAATGAGATCATAAGGGTAAGGCCCTCATCTGATAAGGACTACTGTCCTTATAAGAGGAGGCACCAAAGAGTTCACTCTTTCTCCTCACACACACTGAGGAAAGGCCATGTGAGGATGGAGTGAGAAGGTAGCCATCTGCAAACCAGGAAGAGAGCCCTCCGTAGAAACCAAATTGGTGGGTCACCCTGATCTCAGACTTCCAGCCTCTATAACTTTGAGAGAATAAGTTTTTGTTGAATGAACTATCCAATCTGTGGTATTTTCTTATGGCACTCTGAGTTAAGACAAGTGTGAATGCCAGCAGGCACTGATCATTGTGGGGACACCTAAGAGTTTGTCTGCCCACACTTAATATTGTGATGTTGGCTGAAATTTCAAATAGAAATTCTGAAAGCTGGTAGGTAACACACAGGATTTTAAAAATGCAGATTGTCCCCACAGTTTTTCATTCTGTAAGCCAGTCTCTGACCTGGGAAGTTTCAATGAGCTTTTCCATAGTGATTCTAATGATGGAGTTTCTTGGAGAAACAAGAGAGGGGGAGTAGGTGGCCCACAGTTGAAAGTTAAAGTCTGAGAGCTTCAAATTCCTAGCTCTGCTACTTCCTAGCAATAGGACCTTAGATCAGTGATCCTTCTTTCCAGTCAAAACTTCTTAACCTGATGTAATATGGCGAGTTCCTAAAATGAAAAAACACCCTCCAGTGTCAGCAGTTCCTTTCCCCAGCTAAGCCCTAGCAAAAGGAGGCTGGAATTTCTGCCTTATACTCCCAGCCCCATGCCCTTAGTGTTTGGTGTTTCAAGGCCATGGAAAATTTGAAATCAGGAGGGGGATAGGATTTGGAGGATGTTCAAACATGGAGATGACCTGGGTCTTGCTTGTCCTTACATTGCTCCTTCAGGGAGAAGCTGAAATATATCACTGGCAGTGAAGAAGGTGAAGGTCCAGGTATAGGTCTGAGGTACTGAGGCTAGAGTCCTTGGATACCAGAAGGAAAAGTAGTCCTTGGCCATTATGTCATAATGTCCATGAGTAGGCAGAGAAGCTTCCGTGTGGCGCCTATTTTCTGACATCACAAAGAGTCCATGGCTGTGTGTGGGGCTTTGTGTGGGGCTGTGTGTGGGCAAGTTGACTTCAGGGCAGTATTGAATGAGATAAAGGCATGGGAAACTTCTTGCATTAGGGCTATGGAATAAATCTCACACCAGAAACTCACACTCAAATGAGATGATGCATGTAAATTGCAGTCCTAGTTTGAGTGCCTATAATGCCTCTATTATTTATCTACCATCATGGATCCCGCTGATTTACAGGCTGATAGAGATCTGTCATTTAGAAGATGGGGTTTTGGTTAGAAATCTGGGTAGAAGACCACCTACAAGCTGAAGGACTCTGGTTTTCCTCCTCTGTAATGACTGGAATAAAACAACGGAGTTTTAACTGAGTTAATAGGCAGAGGGCTTAGCTCTATTCCTAGCACTAGTAAATGATAATTACTACATATTGTAATATTGATACTGGTCAGAACTGGAAGACTGGGTGCATGGATGTGTTCATACTGTTAACCAAAGGGTATTTGCGATTCCTGGGCATGGGGCCTGCATGCATACTTAGGACCCCATGCTTAGAAGAGCCCTGTGCTCAGAGGGGCCTCACATTTGGTTTAATAATCTGCTGCTGCCATTTTGAAATTCATAATAATTTTTGAACAAGGGCCCTTGTCTTTTCATTTTACACTGGGCCCCACAAATTATGTAATTGGTCCTGTAACACTACATCTTGGCTGAAGTTCATAGTAGCAACCCGTAGATAAAGTTTTCAAGTTTCTTATAGCCATTTTTCTAGTAGGAGTCTTTTTTTATTTTTTAAAAAGATTTTATTTTTTCATGAGAGACAGAGAGAGAGGCAGAGACACAGGCAGAGAGAAGGCTCCACACAGGTAGCCTGATGTGGAACGTGATTCCAGAACTCTGGGATCATGCCCTGAGCCAAAAGCAGACGCTCAACCGCTGAGCCACCCAGGCGTCCCTATCATAGGAGTCTTTATATATCTTGAGCGCCTTCCTCCATATGAAATTTCACAAGGCAGGGGCAGAGGGTGGGCACTGTAGGATTAGAAAAAGGGGGAGGATCCAGAGCTGTGGAGAGTATGTGAGGGTCTCCTCCACATTGACTTGGTGGTACCTACAGATGGTAAAAGAAGTGGTTGGTTTCTTGTAAGGCCCATGTGTGGGGAACATGGAAGCTTGACTCATATTTTCTAAGTGGAAGAAAGACCAAGGAATGAGAGAAACAAGAGGGGGAACGGGAATAAGCATGTTCTGCTTCTCCTTAGGCTGTTAGGCCCAAAGACAAGCACAGAAAGTAAAGCCAAAAGTATCTACTTATCACAAAACAGGTCCACATAGGCAAGGCCAGACTCTGGAGAGCAGAATATGATTAGAACAGAGCTCTTTGCCTTAAAAGAGGGAACTGGGAGAGGTATCAGGCAAAGAGCCATAAACACAGCCTGAGCCCTTGTTCCCTTTTTGGGTGCCCAAGGCATGAGGAAACAGCAATCCATCTGGCGAAGTGCTAAGAACAACTTGGTATCAACTTGCTTCTCAGCCAAGGCCAAGGATGCCTGCTATTATGGACTTGAGGTTTCTTGAAAGTTTTCCACATTTACTTTTGATTACGGCAAGTTTCCTGTTATTAGAGATAATGAAACATCTCTAAGTAGCTGGGGGTCTTGCTTTGGGCCAGGAAGTGATGAGAAGCCATGTAACTACTTAGATCCTCTGTAAGGACCACAAGGTCTGACTGTTTCCTGCCACAGGCTGCCTTTCATGGAGACTCCAGGTGGGCCTGCTTCCGGGGCTGGCTTCCTGGGCTGTCTTAGCTCAATGGTGGTGGTGGCAGATGTATGTGTGTAGCCTTGGACTCTGATTTCATGCTTGTTTTGTCACATACTCTTAAAAATTTGTGGTGTAGCTTAAATGATCACATTGTAAAATGAATAGTGTAAAATACCCACAAGAATATACTGCAGCATAATTTTGCTGGTCGCAAGATAACCAAAGGATTTATTTAAAAATATAATTCATAGTGCATTACAGGCAGTGTGTTATGAAGATGGGATAGAAGTTGAACACCACCTTGAGGATTGCTGTAATTTTTTGACCATGTCAGGGAATCTTTGTGGTAAGAGTGAAGTTGGGCTTAATGATCCCCTTGTCATCCCCTCTTTTCTTCCCATCAACTCTACAGTCTTTGAAGCCCTGATCTGTGTATGTTTCCCGAGTCCTGGACCACCTAAAACAGCATCTGAACTTGAATACTTTCTCTGGGAAAACTACTTTCTCCTCAAATCCAGGTAGCCCCAAACATCTTCTAAACTTGAGAAATTGAGTTCCCGTCCAAAACATCCAAGCATTGAATCAGGCAAATGTGGCTAGGATGTTTCTGTTCTGTTGCTATTGCCTCAGAAGAATATCAATGATGAGACTGGGGCTCCCCAAGGTCCCTCAGTGCTTGCCACTTCATGAAACATGGCTTTGGCCCATTTCCCTGACCTAATGACTAGGTCTGATTTCAGTTACTTTCCCTGACCCAAAGTCCTGGCAGTTCAGGGAGGTGACCTTGGATAAAGCCATAGGTCTTCTGAGATATTCAGAATTACGCCTGAACAGAAAGATACCTTTTATTCTTGTTCGTGTAAAGGACCAGGATTCTTAACCGTGACCTAAACCTGTTTTCTTTTTCAAAGAAGCAGCAGTTGGGAGTGCTGAGTCTCAGTGTGGTTTAGTGAAGTGGTGAAACACTCATCAGTCTGGAGCATGCCCAGATTGGCCACCTGATCTGACAGAGATGAGGAAGGACAGATTTCCTTTTTTTATTTTTTTTTAAGATTTTATTTATTAATGACAGAGAGAGAGAGAGAGAGGGAGGCAGAGACACAGGTAGAGGGAGAAGCAGGCTCCATGCAGGGAGCTCAATGTGGGACTCAATTCCTGGACTCCAGGACCATGCCCTGGACCAAAGGCAGGTGCCAAACCGCTGAGTCACCCAGGGATCCCAGAAGGACATGTTTTTATCAATGAGAACTGGACCTCATTGGACCCTTAATCCAGGGTTCCTGTCACATTTGCTAACAGGTCAGCTGGCACAGGTGGCATCCAAGGACCTCAGCCTATGAGAGAAATGGAATGTGACATGTTTGTTGCCACCAGCACTTCCAAGGGTGATAGGGCAAATAAGGAATTGGTTTTCCTTATAAAAGAGATCGACTATGATGGAATGTATTCTATTGACACTGGCAAGTTGTGGTTAAAAAGATGGCAAGGGAATGGCTGGCTTCCAGGGTATTAATGCCTTAATATTATTGCTAACAACTGCCATTTACTAAGGGCTTATTAGGTGTCAGGCACTGTGCTCAGTGCTGTGTGTTCATTCTTTCTCCTAATCCTCACATTCTTTGAGATAGGGACCATAGCTATGCCTACTTTTCTGAATAAAGAAATCGGCTCAGAAAGGTTAAGTAGCATGTCAGCGTCTTTGGCCTTGCCAATGCAGAAATTTCTGTGGTTCTGTCTACTGGAGTTAACAAATTCTAAGTTTCTGCCTCTTAATAAATTGATCTCATACTATTTTCTAACACTTACTATATGTCTGCTGTTGTTAATAAATTGAAATGGGATGGTTCAGTCAGGACTCTGTCCGTTTCATGAAAAGAGAAGACAACTCAAAACGAATTAGATGAAAGTTGGATATACTGCTTGCAAAAAATGTCCAGGATTAGTTTAGCTTCAGGCATGGCTGAATCCAGGGGGCAACAATGTCTTTAAGGATTCTCTTTGTTAGGTCCCTGTGCATGTTCCATTCTCGGACACACCATCTTCTTATGGTAGTCAGATGGTTATCAGCAGTACCACACTTGTTAGCCTTAGACTTCTAAATTCAGTGGATTGAAAACAAAAAGAAATGCCTTTCTCAGTTGTTTAAACATCCCCCACCCTCTCACCTCTCAGGATTAACTTTAGTTTGTATAAGATTGGTTTGGCTTAGATCATACGCTTATCCCTTATCTAAATACCTTGACCAAGGGGCTGCAGGGCTCTAGTTGGTCAGTCTTGGTTATGTACTCACCCTGGAGCCAGGGATAGTTAGCATACAGAGTGGTGGAGGGCAATTCAAAAGAAGTGGGGATAGATAGTGGGAATAAAAAAAGCAATATATATCCATGGCAGTGGGAATTCTGGGGGCATAAAGAATGGGCACCTGGCTAATAAAGCCAACTGACTAGTTTTTGATGGGAGACATATGCCTGATTCGTGGCTCAATCAGTCATCCACCTAGAACATTGCACTTCTGTCAGTCCAGCCAGGGGCAAGTTGTTTCAGTAGCATAAAATTAGAACAGATGTAATGAGATGTTCCTAAAAAATATTCCCATCAAAGTATTCATGGGCAGATTAGGTTCAGCTGTGAGAGACAGAAAACCTCAAATACCAAGTATGTTAAGAGGACAGAATTTATCTTATAAACAACATCCAGAAGTAAAGAGTTCAGGCCTGGTATGGTGGTTCCTCATTCATCATAAACCTAGGCTCCTTCTAACTTGTTGCTCCATGACATCTGCACACACTTCCTTCTCCACGGTCCAACTGTGACATGCTCAAGTTCTTGCCACCAAGCCCACATTGTGCTCAGTAGAACAGAAGAAAATGGGCATACTCTTTTAAGGACAAGCTGCAGCAGTTGCTAATGTCCCATTGGCTAAAAAGTAGTCAGTGGGTTATACTTCCATGCAAGGGAGGCTGGAAAATGTGTTTGTTCTAGGAAGGACAGATACAGGGAGACAACCAGTCTTTGTCAGAATGTTCACCCTAATGTACAGTTCTTCACTATAGAGAGTGCCCTATCCAGTCACTTGGAAAACAAGCACCTTCAAAAGGCAATCCTAAATATTAAGACTTAACTAACCATTACTCTTTGTTCCCCTACTTTTTGATTCTCACTCTTCTATTAGCATATTCTTTTTTTTAAAAAAGATTTTTATTTATTTATTCATGAGAGACACAGAGAGTGAGAGGCAGAGACACAGGCAGAGGGAGAAGCAGGCTCCATGCAGGGAGCCCAATGTGGGACTCGATCCCGGGTCTCCAGGATCACACCCTGGGCCGAAGGTGGCGCTAAACCACTGAGCCACCTGGGCTGCCCAGTATATTCTAATTAGAAAATGTCCAATTGCAATTTGCTTTAAATATACTTAAATTTAGAAATGACTAAATTTTTTCTTAAAAAAAAAAAAAGGCATGTGCCGCCCACAACTAGTGAAACAATGTCAATATGTACAAAGTACTACGTTTCTCCAAACTCTTCAAGTTACATCATGTCTGCTGTGTGTCCACCTTTCTTTGATGATCATTTATTCATTGACACATTTGTAGGTTTTGTTTTCACAAAAATGGGTTCACAACATACATTACTCTGTAACTCTGTCTTTTCACTTATGGTATATATCATAGACATGCCACAGGTTAAAAGCTAGAGGTCTGTCTCATTCTTTTAAAAAGCTGCATAATACTTCAGCTTTTAATTCTAGAAATTATTTAACCAATTCCCTTTGATGGACTGTCAAGTTGTTTCCAGTTTTCTGCTACCACAGGCCATGTTGCAGCAAACTTCTTGCACTGATGTCCTTGTATCGTATTGCAGTGCTTTTAGTTCTCTGAGACACAGTTCTTCAAAGGGGGACTGCTAGGTTAAAAGATGTATTTAAAAAAATGTCATTGCTATGGCCAATTACCTTTAAAAAGATGGGAACACTCCATATTGCCACCAACAATGTACAGAGGTTTTCATTTACCCTAATTTTTGCCACACTGGAAGTCAGTGCTTTTTAAAATTTTGCATCTGATAGGTGACCAATGGTACCCTGTTGTTTTGATTTACATCTCACTAACCATGCATACACTTTATCTGCTTTCATATGCTTATTGAAATGCCAGAGAGAAAAATGATTCGAAGCGTGGACTCAGGAGTCAAATCACTTGAATTTGTGTCATAGCCCAAGACCTGTGATCACCTACTGTAGGACTTGGGCAAGTTACTTCATTCTTCTGAGCCTGTTTTCTTAGCTGTACAACAGGGAGAATACTGTTCTCTATTGGGGTGACTTTTTTTTTTCTTTTTGTAATAATCAATTTGTAGGAACTCTCTGTATGTTAGTGATATTAATCATCGATCTGTCACTTGTGTTGGAAATTTTTCATGTGTCTCTCACGTGTCTTTTATAGAACTAAGATTTGTTTTCCCCAAATTTATGTAATCAAATATGTCTGTAATTTCCTTGAGAGCTTCTAGATTTTTTGCTTATGATCCCCTATCATAAAATTATAAAAAGTCTCTTAACAATTCTAATATTTCATTTTAACATTTGAATTTGTAGTTTCTCTGCTATTGTCTATGTTGTGAGGCAGGAATTTGGTGGCTCTCTAGGCACTTATGATAGTTCTATATAGTAGTAACACGTATCAAATTTAATTTAGAAACTTCATGGAAAGAGAAATTTGGAATCCTTTTTTCATATGAAATATTATAGGAAACTCCAACATACAAAATTGAGTTGTCCTTGTTTGAAGTGGTGAAAGGCTTGAGCAAGACAATGAAGAGCCTTGTAAACAAGTATAAAGTTCCAGAATAAAAGTTCAGATTTTATTCTGAAACAATGGAGCAACTGTTAAAAGGTTTTAGGCAGGGGAGTGACACAATCAGATTTCGTATCAAAGATTACTCTAGCTGCTCTGCAAAGAACAGTCTGTAGTAGGACAGCAGTAGAGATAGTGACACTAGAATGGCATCACAATGGCCTTAGGAATAGGTACCTTGGACAAGGCTGATAGAAGTGGAGACAGTTTTAAGGTATATTTACATGATACACTAGGAGAGGGATTATGCTATTTATATATTATGTTCTGGTAGCATAGGAGAGTGTATCATGTAAATGATGTACCTTAATGACTAATAGGGATGACGGGGGTGATAGAAGAGAAGCTTCAGTGACAAGAGTTAATTCCTGTGTTCTGGTTTGGAAATAAGGGTGGAGGGTGGTGCCATTAATCAAGAACAGAACACCAGAAGAGCAGATTTTGAAGGAAAAATGATCATTCAGTGTGAAGGATCTGTGTGTTTATCAAGCAGGGGAATATCCAGATGACATTCAGATCTGGAGCTCAGGAAATATATCTGGACTAAAAATAGGAATCTGGAAGTTATCAACATATAGTTGGAAACCAAAGCCATGGGAATGGGGGAGATTCTGCAGAATAGTTCAAGAAGGCCTAAGACAGAGGAGCAACACTGATTCAGTTGGGTTTCTCTGACTGTAAGTAACAAAAATTGACCCTGGCTACTAGGCCTCTGCGCATAGTGTAAAGGGATATCTTTTTCAGACCTATGTAACAGCCTGCACAGCCAATGTAATGTACAGGAAGGATATAAGGCAGTTCACAAAAAATTTTTGAGAAGCTTAACATTCAAGAAAATCAAGAATCTGGGCAACTGAGGATACCTCAGTAACATGAACTCATATGCTATTTACATATTATGTTTGGGTAGCATGGGAGATAGGCTGCTTCCCAAAGGGAAGGTGAGGTGCTATTCTTAAAGGAGAGGGAAAAGACACTGGTTAGGTAAATGCAGCTGTCCACTATGTTCTATTCCTTGGCTGCCCAGGACATGCATTCTTCAACAGGAGTAATTTTATAAATGCTTCCAATTCAACACACTGTAGAAAATGGATTCTTCTCCCTAAGAAGATAATTTAAAAAAGTAATTTCCACTTATCACATCCACTGTCAAACCTAAAACTTCTGGGTGATACTATCCTTGAGTTCTTAAACCAAACCTTGAAATCTGTAATTTACACATCCACTAGCATATTTAACCATCACTAACACACACCTGTAGATGTTAGTGAGAAGATACTGCCAGTAGAATGGCTTCCTCATCCATTTCAAATTGTCAACAGCTACCTGGTTATCTAAATTTTGCCTTCAACAGGCATATGCTTCCAATTGACAAGGGGGAAGTACCTTTATTGGCTCCTTTGCCAATATAAATTGCTCATTTCCCCTACTCTGGGAATATAGGGAAAGTTTTTTGCTGCCTTTGATTCAGATTCAATTCCAGATCTTCCATGTTCCTGAGAGTCTGAAGCCCATTTAACTCTCTGGTATCAATTTGTTATTAGTCATTCGGCTGTAAGCAAAAGAAATTTGCTTTGGCTGACAAATGAAAAGGGATCATACTTCAAGGATGTATGGTAGTCTATAGAATCAAAGGAAAATTTGGATAACTAGGCCTTGACAAAAACAGCCAGGGCACTATGGGGGCAGGGGGGATATCCTTGCACCAACTCTGATAGTTTTCTTGGGACACTATCATTAGAATGAATCAGCTCCTGATTGTGTCACCTCTGTTAAGACTCAAAATCCTGGTGAGAAGGGAATTTTGATTGGACAAGCCTTGGATCACATGATCAACCAGGGGGGTATGAGGCTGTAATATTGTAATCTATAGTTTCACTAAAACCACAGAATGGAAAGGAATAGCATTCCAAAGAAAATGTGGGGATCTATCATTAAAAGAAAGGGGAAATGACTCAGGAGGCAAAAATCAATGGATAGCCATTACACTTAATATTTAAATGGTGGGGAGAAGACTATCTACAATGGAGCAACAGCCAGAAAGGCAGGAAGAAAATGAGAAGTGTCACCTAAAGTGGGTGCAGGGGTGAGGGGGGAAGGTCACTACTGAACTGGACTATGAGATCAAAATACTCAAGGATTTCAAGGAAAATGTTTTTCCCTTTTACTAGCTACTGTGAACACTGCAGTAATCTGTAGTGAACACTGATACTATGATATTCTGGTCATCCAAAACAACTCAGATATTTAAAGAGATATGCTTGAAAAATTAAGAAACACTGAGCTGAGTTTCTCAAAGAAGGTACACAACAACCTTGTCAGCTTCAGTAATGGATGATGAATATATTTATCTAAATATTAACTAACATAAAGATGGGTATTTAAAATTACTTGACAAAATAAGCTCAGTGGTAAGTAACCTGCCAAAGTCAAACAATAAGTACTAAATTTAATTTTTAAAATCCTTTATTTTTAAATAAAGTTTAAAAGTAATGTGAGTAGTGTAAAATATTCAATACAGAAACATATAAAGTTGAAAGTCTCATGTAAACTACACTATTTGAAGAAAGCCATTAGTTGACTTTTCTATGCATCATAAACACAAATTTTTAAGTGAGTTCATACTATACATTTTTCTATTAATAGTTTGTTGCACTTAATATTATCATGGCCATTTTCCATGTCCGTACAGAATAAAGGTAGTTTATTAATTTTAATAGCCATATAGATTTTCTTACATGGCTGAAATGTGTTATTTAACCAATCCTTTACCAATAAACACTTAGGTTTTCTTCTGTATTTTTCTACTATGTAATTTTTATGTGTCTGTAGTAACTTAAACATTGTCACTTCCTGTTTCACTCTGTCTTCTGGTTTGAAAAGTACGTTCAGTGTGGCCATGACCTCCAGTTTAATAAATACTTGAATCTGTTAAGCTTTGATATTGGTAGACAGTATACTAGTCAGGACTGACTCAATATTAAGCAATAGAAACCCAACTCAAAGTAACTTAAAGCAAAAAAGGGTATTTATTGGCTCACATAACTGAAAAGTCCATAGGGATATACTAGCTTCAGGCACGGTTGGATCCAGGGGCACAAACATTGTCATCAGGACTCAAGTCTCTCCATCATTTGGCTCTGCTGTCCTCGGCACTGGCTTCATTTTCTGGCTCATTTAATATGGTGGGCCCTGTTGGTTAGAGCTTTCATACTACAAAGCCAAGCAACCTCAGTAAAGATAGCTTCTGAGCTTCTCCTCCACAGTTCAGTAAAACTCTTATGGCTGAGTATCACTGGACCAATTTGAATCAAACCATTCCAGAACCAATCACTATGGTGAAAGAGATGGGACTATGCTGATTGATCAGGTCTGAATTACATGTACACCCAAGAAGCTTAAAGTTAGGCCAGACTGTCTGAACCATGTGAACTGGAAATAAGGAAAAGTGGTTCCAAGAAACATCAGAGTTGTTATAAAGAGTGCAATGGATGCTGGTCAATCAAAAACAACTGACGTCAATGGTAAGACCAGATACTGAAAAATTCGCTTAGTCTCTGTTCAGTAACAGCTGGCATTGTTACTTTCTTGATAATAAGAGTATTTTGAAGAAAACATCATGAGGAGTAAGTCTGTCCTGTACTCAGGAAGCCTGTAATCCATTTGAAGGGAATAATCATGTCCAATAGAGTACTTTGGATGATGCAATAGCATTTCAACAGAAGTAAACTCGGTGGCCTTGAATCTGAGAGCCCAACCATCTTGCTAACACAAAGCAGAACAAGCCTCCCATTGGCAAATAGTCCTGAGGCTGCTGAAGTCAGTGGTAAGTTTAAGTTAAGTGGAAACCTTTTCTTGTGTTCTTTTTAGCTGTTTGCCAAGGTGAACTGGTACATTTCTGTCATCTCTGTATTACTGCAGAAGAGAGGAATGGACAGTGCTTTCAATCTGCTGTAGTCCTTCAGATCTAGTATAAGGTCTCAGATGCTGAAAATGATCAAATATATATATGTAGAGACTTACTCTGCACTTAAAAAGAGCTGCTGGTCAAGTAGTATATAGCATGGTCCTTCCAGTTGTGAACATTTAAGTCCAGGGGAATGGGTGGGGGTGAGGTGCAGGTTGCTTCAATTCAAAACTCCTGGGTGGAAATGAGTGTAAGGCTGATACCAGTTGTAGTTTTCTCAAGCACAGCCAGTCTGATCGCAAATTTTCAAAAATGGCAGACAGGGCTGGGTTACATAAAACAGACAAATAGGTTACCTTCACCAGGGCTAGCCACACCAATAGCCAGGATGTTATCTGGAAGAATGGGCAGATTGATATCAATGCTCTGTAAATTAGTTTTTACCCTGAGTACTCCAGGGTCATTCCTTAGGGTTTCCTCTGGATACCATTTTCATCAGTCACGTATACAGCTTTCATTTTCATATGTATCTGCCCAAGAACTTTCAGCTCAGTAGAAGGATATATTCTCAATTCAGACTTGAGGTTCTGTTGAGGAGTCTATGCTACATCTGGGAATGACAAGGTTGGGAGAGCCAGGTTCATGAAGGTTGGCCCTACTCTCTTTGGTAATCAAGTCTCCATCTTCTGAAACGGCCCGTCTCTGAGAATCAGCTTATAAAAAAGACCTTAGGTTGGTTGGATAGTGCTGCCGAAAGACTTAGATTGAGATCTGAGGCAGGGAGATAGGTAAAGCCCTAGATTTGAGTTTTAGGCTTTATTTTCAACCATCAATTTTTATATACAGTGTATATTAGACTCTCGAACAGATGATCCTCACCTTAAATCCCTCATTTTGACTGTGTTTGACAGGATTAAACGGAATGACTGGCAGTGTAGATCCGTATCTTTTTCTGTAAAGTACAGAAAAAAAAAATTGAGCTGACATTTTGAAGGTAGTAGAAAATGGAGTTTGTAGATAACTTCTTATTAACAATAGTTGTATATACAAGCAAGCTAGTCGTTAGATTTTTATTAGTTGAGGATGCACAGGCCTTGTTTGATGATTTGTAGACAAAGTCACATAATCCGGGTTAGTCTAGAGAATAAGAGACAAAGATACAAAGAAATCATTCCCAACATTTAACCAGTGCATTCATTATAGTTGAGGATAGCTGGCCCTTAAGTAGACTGTGAAGTGAAGGACTGAGATTTTTCTCATGACAAAAATCGAAGTCTACTTGTCTGACATGATCTGTCTGGGAGTTCATGAATTGAATCCATTCTGCAGAAACAGATTAAGTTGTCTTAATGCCTGAGAGTATCTCATAGCAAGGAATGAAGTCAGCCACTCTGAATCAGTGTAAAACAACAGTATTGAGACAGATGAAACTCCATTAAAACATCCACAAGGACAAGACACTGTGGTCTTGTAATATTAGGAAGAAGCTGCAGGAAGCTCGGGAGTCTAAAATCTTAGCTGCAGGCTTTGTAGATTTTCAAGTCAGTCTACATTTCCAGCAAAAAGGTAGATGATACACAACTTGAGATGCCCAGCAAGCAAACTACCATGGCTTGGTCAAAAGGTCTACCTCCAAATATCCCTAACGCCTGGTAGTTGATGGTACCAGACATCAAAAGATCCATCATAAGAGTACCTCTCATTGGTTAGAAGAAAATTTTCCAAAGCATCACATTTAACATCATATACAGGAGAGAGGATATCCAAAAATAGTCTCTTGTGGATCAGGTGTTACATGTAGTTAGAGAAGAGTATTCGTAATTTTGGAGATGTGCCAATGATGGAGAAAATTTTATTTTTTTTAAGGTTGTTAGCTCATTTATCTTGGAAAACAGCAGTTAAACTGAAAAATAACCAAGGAGCAGTGTAACTGCCCCTGGTTGAGTCATAGTGACTTGGAGTTTTGAGAATAAGATGAATAACCATTACCCCTAGGTAATGCTACCAGTATTTCAGTTCTACTTTCATTGTTAATGGTTATCCCTTGCACACGAAGTAGAGTACCATGGCTGATGATGGGAGGTCCAACGTATACAAGTTGGTCTAACATGGCCTCAATGAGGCATCATCAACTTTAGTACCAGCTTCAATACCTGGCGATTCAGGTATCCAAAGAGGATCAAGACTTCAGAGTTATTTATTTCAAGTACCACTAGAGCATCTGGTGTTTGTGAAAGAAGTTGGGTAAGAGGGTATGTCAGTGTAGAGTACGTATGAATTGCTCTCTGACTATATTGAATCCCAGGAATCACTGACTTGATATCCATCTGGGGGTACAGGGCTGTTGATCTAGTCCATTTGATACCACTTTCAGCCCACATGACTACTCTGAGGGGGCAAAGATATGCCCATCTTCTTGTACTTTTCTGACTTTGCCCACAGTAAGTATTCCTAAGGATGAGTAGCATCAACTGAACATGGACTTGGTTGGTAGAGGTACAGATCAGAATGCCATTCAGGTTGCACATGTTGTCTAGGGCAGTGGTTTTCAAACAGTGTTCTGAAGAATTCTAGGTGTTGTAAAGAAGTCTCCTTAGGGGTCACCATGGTGATAAAGGAAGATGCTTGTGGCAGGTTTCAGGCCCCCCACTCCTGCTTCATCTACAGCAGCTTCTCTTTTACTCTGGGCTTCCACATAGTTTTCTTCCAAAGGGCTTCATGGTCACAAAGCCTTTGGAAAACCAATGATCTAAGAATAAGTTGTTCACAAAATGCTGAAATACAAAAAATAGGTCACAGAAACCAGAAACTGTGAGCAAAGGCTGTGGTAAGCCAAGAAGGTGTTTTCCTAGTCATTCTTTCCCTAATATGGGCCACATTACAGAATGATGAAGTTATAACATTCAAGTGTGCTATAAATTGATGGCCTCAAATTGGGTTTGTGACTATCAAATAACAGTCTAATTGGCTTTAAGTGACAATAGTACTGGAGTTTTTGCTGTCAGCATACATCTGCAAAATGCATTCATTTCTTTGCAAATATTATCCCAAGTCCATGGCTAGATGACTTATTTTCAAGTACTGCTAAGATCTCAATGGGCCACAATTCAAATTCTAAGAAAATATTTCCTTCTCATCCCCCCTCCCCCTTTTCTCCATTCTTCTTCTCCTCCCTTCCCTTCCCAATCTCACCCACTTAAGTGAGATTCAATACCTTTGGGCTAGGTTTACAGCACAATTCTAAGGACAGACAAGTATATTGTTAAATGTCATGGAATCCATCCAACTTGGGGGACATTAACTTTTCCCCATTCCCTTCCCATATATTCCCACAAATTTTCTAGCAGTTCCTTTAACAAATAGAGGTAATACGATCAAGATATAGGACTCTTAGATAATTAAAACATACCAATTCAAGCAGTTATTGACGAAGTACAAAAAGGGAGGGGGGAAGGGCTTCAAAGATGCTGTTTATTCCTGGGCCTCCAGGGCAATCAGGAACCACTGGCTATACTGCTCTAAAGCAGTTTCCCTCATTCCATTTAAAGGAATGCTGCAAAAATAACATTGTGTTTGATTAAACTTAGGACATACTGGGCTAAACAGCTCCCTGTTTGCAAGCCTTCTTAGAGCCTTTAATACACTATATTGAATCAGGGGAGGGAACACATATTTTACCACCTTACAGGACTCCGGAAGCTCTATGTATATAGATTATATGTATGCATCAAATATACACATGCATACATATGTGAACAGCCCTGCTCTAAAAAAATGTAGTAGAACTATTAAGTAAATGTCTGAGGGCAGAGGACCATAGATAATAAGATCTTGGTGTCTAGGAGTTATTAACAAGACTTAGGGAAAAAAAAAAAAAAAAAGAGAACAAAACATGAATAGGGATCTCCAATTAATTAGCCCATTTGGAAGACCATGGGAACAACTAAGAGTAGCTTTGTGTTTCATGTTACATAGTTTTACTGTCAGATGAACGTGTGCCATGTTGACTAGATAGTCTACCACTATGGAGAGTCTGTTCTTAAACCTTAGAGTTATTGCCATGGAATTCTGGTCTAGGTGCAGCCATCGTAAGATTACACTTAAAACATCCTGAGAGCACCATATCAGGAAGTTGGAAACTTTTCCAGGGTTACCAATCTCCAACCATCTTAACAATGCAGGTAAAGTGGAGGCTAAGTTAATTTCATGGAGAGAACTGGACTGGGAGTCAGAAGGCCTGAGCTCTACCACTTTATAGGTGTGTCACCTTGGATAACCTTTTATATTTCCATTTCCTCATTTGCAAAAAGGGATTATAATTTACTGTGTTATTTTGATAATTGAGATTAATGTAAAAGTGCTTTGAAACTATAAAGTGCTAAATAAACATAAGGGATTACCATTATAGGTTCTACCTGGATATATCAAGAGGTCTTTTCTGGAATCTGATTGGAGCTTTGTGAGATGCTGTTAGGTAAAGGGATTCCTTGGTAGAATTTCTTACATTTGTGTGAAAAGTTCTGGTTCCTGAGTAATCCCAAAGATGCTGTGAGTTCACTGTGCCTTTGTTTTAATCCCAATATCTGCTGGTCAGAATATCTGCTTTCTATTCAGTAGGCTACTATAGACTTGAAGTGGACAAAGAATAGGGTCCAGTGACCTGGATAGGATCCTAGACACTTCATTAATTTCAATCATTTGAGATTGTGGGGTATGGTCCAATGCCATTCTTGACAAGATGTTGTCATTCTTCAGTGTTGATAACTAAAAATCCCCTGGTCCAAATTTACCATGTCTCTGAAGGCCTTAACTGAAGAAATGAAATGCACACTCGAGGAAAAAATTGGGCCTTTGTTGCGACAATATAGTTTCAGCTACTTGGCTTAAACAGTTTGACTTCACTATAAAGGGCTGTTCTGAATCTGAGTGGAACAGGAGTGGAGGTGAAGGCCACATCATGATGGTTGAATGCCTCCTGGATCACAGTGGTCCACTGGAATGGTGTCTTCTTCAGCAGTAAGGTGAAGGAATCACCAAGGGCAAAAATCCAGGTACCAGATCTGTAGGCTGATGGAATAGTACAAGGAAGGTGGTCAGAAGGTCCAGATGAATACTCAGCAATCAGGAGGCACAGGACTGGAAGGGACAGGAACAAAACAGGTAAGATAACAAATGCATGGAATTAGAAACACAGGATTCTAACACTGGAGTGAGTGTGCTATCAGCTATCAGCTGCCTGATGGGTACTACTCTTGATAGGACTAGCTAAGAAGCTGACAAATGATAAATGCAGAATTAAAAAAAGCTTTCTGATTAACAATTGGTGATGATAAGAACAAAGAGTTCTCTGGCAGGGACTGCTTCCTGACTCGAGAACAAACCGTCTCAGAGTAGCAACAAACAGGAATTGCCCTTAATTCTCATAATTTGGGGGAGTAATTTGTATTCAGCCTGCTGAGCAGTGCCTGAAGGGGGAGAAAGAAGTAGCTCAATGGGCAGCACATGAAGAACTGAATTTAAATTTATATACAAACATCGAAGGAGACCTGGTCTTTCTTACTTTTCCAATGCTTTCTTCAAATTATCCTACCACCTCATACTTTTAAAAGTTGTCTTTAACTTTCATTTTAAGAAGATTCCATCTTGTATGGGAAAGAATAAGATACCCAGGAAATAAGACCCTGGTATTCACACCCTTCTGTTAATACCCTATATAATATATCAGTTTTTCTTTACATCTGAGGGCTCCCTAAATCTTTTAAATTTAGAATCAAAAAACAAAAACAAAAAATCATGAAACACAGAAAGAAATATGGCCCATAATAGTGATCTTTTTCCTAATCAAGAGTACTTAGATTGCCAAACATCTTACGGAGAATCTATTTTGATGGCCTGCTCTCTAAATTAATTCTTTCTACAAAATGCTTCATCACATGTAGCAGTACAGGTGGGCAAAGATCCTTAAGACAAAGCCTTTGCTTTCAAGGCACTTGCTATCTGGAAAAAGCAAATGCTTGCCAGGGACTTTACGAGGTATGCTATGCAAAGGTAGCTAAAAGGTAAACAACACCTTAATATAAAATAATGTAAATATTATTTAATATACAACTTAAGAAAAAATAAAGCTAAAGAGATGCATGAAGTAGAGAACATGTGATGTAGATATTGAGGAAATGGCAGCATTTTGACAAGTGAAGAATCAGAGGAACACATCCCAAAGTAGAGAGCAAGAACGGAAAGTGCAGAGATGGTAGCTAAGTAAAGAGTGAGGCATTTTGGAAAATATCAAGTACCGTAGTTCACTTTTGATGGAGTGTTGCTAGAGTTTGCACTGAAGGTCTGGCAGAAACTCAGGTCTTCGAATTCCCAGTAATAGTGCTGGTGGCAGTGCTTGCTCGGTCGTTGTCTCTTCTTGAAGCAAGGTCAACAGCCCCCAAATTCAAAAACAAAAATATTCAGCTCCAGAGTTCCTGTCACATCCTGACAAGCTCTTCAAGTGGCAGGTGCAGTTCTTGAAAATCTGGAAATCTGGAGTCCATGTCATGGCTACACAGAAGAGCATCTGCTCCAGCTAGTGCAGAACACTGTAGTGAAACCTTTTCGGCCTCCTATCCTGGACATCTCACGTTTTGTCACAGAATTTCAAGCTTTGAGTTCCAGTTGTTTTTTTCCCCCTCCTTTCTCTGGAGGAAAGCATCTTATAAGATCACCACAGTCTTAAGATTCTTTTGAGGTACATCCAGATAATAACAAAAGAGCTAAAAGACCAACACGTTTTTCTCCAAAACAGTCATTTCTCTGGAAGTGAGATCATTTGTCTCTCCCCTTTATGTAAAAGGAATAGTCAATTGATTTTCTCAGACATTTGTATGGAATAGCAAAACAGGTAAACGCCTAACCAGACAAAATACACTTACATGTGTTTATGTTCACTTGCTTAGAGCTGTACCACTGGTAAGCACCACCCCACAAAATGAAAATGTTTGAAATCCAACTGTTCAAACATTTCTATAGTGTTTGCTGGACAATGGCCTGGAATTTGATAAAAGCAGCTGACAATTAACAAAGAAGCATTTTGGCCATCTTAGTGACACACTTTCAAGCAAATAGAATACAAAGCAGGCCAGGAAACAGTTAAGCATTGAAACACTTCCAAATCTACTGATTTTGCAGTTCAGCAGAAGTCATGACAAAACTTTCCAGAGAATGTTAACCTTCCATTAAGAAACATAAACCCCCAAACATCTTCAGGAATTCCATGCCTGATTTAGTCTGTTCCAAGTGAGCCAGCTTGCTAAAAATCCACCTGCACCATTAATTAGCTGGACTCGGCAGCACCATTTAAAAATAAGCCTGCTCACTACCAACCGCACAGACTAAGGATATAGAATATTGAGGAGTAATGGATGGCAACCATGGTTGTGGAAAATTGTCAATGAAAGAGGAAGGTAGTCAGGTACCAGTATAAGCAGCAGAAAACCAAGAATTGCTGGCCCAAAGATTCTACAGGCTTCTTAATAGTAGAGAACACACCCATTTCTAGTTTTAGCTGCTTTATATTGGGTGCCATTGAGCCATACCAACGTGTCAGCCACCCTTCAGGCACCCCATGGTAAAAGGAAAGGACTCAGAATAGAAGCCAAGCAGTGGAGTGTTGTTACCCCAACTATCCATTATGCATAGAAACAGCTCACATATCCCAGGGATTCAAACAGGGGCTTCAAATCGGTTGTGAAGGGTCCCAAATGACATCTAGGCCTCAGTTTCCTCCCTGTGGCATAAAAGAATCATAGTTTTTAACTCTTCTGGGTCACAGCCCCCTTTGAAAACTTGCTGGCGATGGATCCTCATTCCCCAAAAATGCACACTCCCACTATTTCTGCATACAATTCCAAGGAGTTTAGGGGGATCTCCAACTTCAATCCAAGGTTCCCAGGTTCAAAATCCAAGAACTGGGCAATTGCTAACTTTTCTTACAACTCAAAAAAACCCCGTTACAAACAATAATCATCCCTTACGTACATACCGACGCTTTATACTTTACAAAGCGCTTTCAACCCCACAAACATTGATAGGCAGAGGAGGAAACTGAGGCGCCGACAAATTACTGAGTGATTTGCCTAAGGTCACTCGGCCAGCTGGTGGCTAGGCCCGGAAGCAAACCCAGCTCTTCCGACTCCGGGGCTTGTCTCCCCACCCCGGAGCTGCCGCCAGAGCTCCCGCCCCTCACTAAGGGGGCATAAGGAGAAAAAGGCAAAGTAGAAAGCCCACCACCAACCATCCCCCGGCGCCCTCTTGCCCCCCCAACTGGGTCCTTGCAGGCCCCGAAGGGTGGCGCCAGGCCTCCAGGCCAGCCCCGGCCACCCCCGCCTCCCCGGCCGCGCCAAATCCCGCCGCCGCCGCCGCCTCCCCGGGAGCGGGGCGGAGCAGCTGCCCGCCGCCGCCGACCACCCGGACGACTCCTCGTCGAATCGCAAACGCATAGGCCGCCGCCCGAGTTCTGCGTACGAGAAGAAAGACGCGGCGCGAGCGCCAACGGCCACCGGGCGCGCGCCGCGGCGGCCGGGCCTGCGCCCCAAGAGCTGGATGCCAGAGCAGGAGAAAGAGCCGCCAACCGATCGCTCGATCGACCGCGCGCCCGCTCCTTCGCCCTACCAGACCGGGGAGGGGGGGAGGGCGCGCCAGGGCTTCTTCGAGTTAGGGGCCTGACTCCCCGGCGACGAGACAAGATGGCTCCTCCGGTCCGCGCCGCAGCTACCGTCCCGGCTGCGTCGCTCGGCCCGCCCCCGGTACTGTTTCTTTAAATGGCGGAGAGGGTCATGAAAGCAGGAAGAGAGGCGCGCGCTCTCACGTGACAGGGGCGGGCCCGGCTAACAAGATCCGGTCACGTGGAGACCCGCTTCCCGCCAATCAGGAGGCGTCGCATCAGGGCGGGGGCGGGAAGAGCTGCGGCTCCGTGATTGGCTGAGTGCGCCGCGGAGGCCTCGGGGGCTTGGGGCGTCGGGGAGTGCGCGAGGCGGCCCGGGTTGTGTGCACTAGCGGAGACAAAGCGGTGCCCGAGGTGGCCGTGGCGGCTGCGGCAGCGGCGGCAGAGCAGCCCTAAACGCCGAATATCGTGGTGCTGAGTCCTGTCATCATCTCATCCAGCGCGGCGCGTGGGCGGCTTGTCTCGCGGCGGCGGCGGCAGCGGCGGAGGCGGAGGCAGCACATGGTTCCAAGAGCGCGCTGCGGTTGTTGGGTTCCAATTCCGTGGGGAGGGACAAAGGCAGCTTTGAGCACCGGGCAACGCCCGGTCGGGTGGTGCGCTCGCCACACTGCCCTCGACTCGAGCCTTGAAAGCTGGGACTAACTCCTCTCAGAGAGGAGGAGGCAGCCTCGGTACCGAGGCCCGGCAAGGGCCCGGCAGCCAGAGGCCTCTGTCTGAGGGAAGTGGGGGAGGGGCGCTGCCCACGTCAGGTGATTTGGGCGGGTCAATTCTGAGGCGTCTTTGTGGGTCAGTGTGAGGTAATTTGACCAGCCCACTACCCTGAGGAGATTGGGACGGGACCACAAGCTAGATTGGTTCTGGGCTTTGGAAACAGAAATCGCCATCAGCGCTTAGACCTTTCAGTTGGGAGGTGGTGAAGCCGGAACTAACGCCGTATGTACTTCATCGACTTCGTAGTCCTCAGCCTGGGGCCTGTTTAAGAATCCTGGGCTCATTGGTGAAGAAATGGGTGACTGTCCAGTTTTATGACCGAAGTTGGTAAATTTCCGGATTGCTAAATTTTCTGATCAGAAATTTAGAGGAACAAAGAAAGCTTGAAGAACTTGTGAAGATGGAGCAGTCATAAATCTTCAACTCCCAATACCGTCTACTCCAAGACCATCCACATTCGACTCCTTGAACTATCGCAACTTAATGCTAAAGCACTTTAAGACTACAGATTTATAACATAGTTTTTTCCCCCAGAATATTGCATCATAAATATTGAGAAGATTAAAAAAAGGAGGAATCAATTGTAGTTTTAGACATCTCTTTGAATGTGTTTTGGATAGGTACTAGGAAACCTTCTTTAACCGTCAGAAGCACAGACTTACCAAACCTTTACTGGAAGGAATCCTGGAAAATCTATTACACCGTAAGGTTTTATTTCCCAGTTAGGGGGTAAAGGACTGGAGACCTCACTGCACTCATGGCTTTCACAAATTACAGCAGTCTCAATCGAGCTCAGCTAACCTTTGAATATCTGCATACAAATTCGTAAGTATCCTTTAGGTGCCACTGAGGTCACTGCTAACTCATTCCTTGATAATACGGAGATCCTTTTCCCAGAAAATTCTGCGTTTTTACTTTTGGGGATGTATCACTGGATGAGTCCTTGAGCTCTGTGTTGAAGAACTGAGATCAGTGAAATATTTGTTGCTAATCCAGAAGAATGTGATCTTCATTTGTTGGATCAAAATATATTTGCTCATATGCAAATTTTAGCTTTTTTGAAGTCAATATATTGAATTGTTTCATTGAGTGTTGGATAGGAATCCAACAAGTACTCTTTGGATCACCAGAAGTTGGACTATTCTAGAATCAACTGTTTCTCTTTAGTGACAAAAGCCGAAACAGTTGGGTAATAACAAGTCTTTTTTTTTTCCTAGCAAGAAAAAAAAAGAAGACATTTAGATGACAACTTTTGAGAAGAAATTATTAGTTTATCTTTTCAGCAAACAGTTGGCTCTATCATCTAGGGAGATCTGTCCTTACGTCCAATATTTTATGTGCTAAGCAGGAAATGGCAACTTGTTTAAACCCATAATTTAAATAGCCTTCCCCCAAAATGTGCAAATCACAGAACACATAACGTGTTTATGATTCTTGAGTTCATGAAGAGATTATAATTATCCCATGTTGATCGGGAATGTTTCAGGCTTAATTCTTATGCCCACTCTCTTGGAGGTAATTTGGTGGGATCATAACTACACAGTGTTTTTCACACATTCGTTTGTCACTTTTGAGATGAAGGTAAGTATTCTACCATTTTAGTGATGGAGAAGTGATGAGCAGCTACATGAATGGCCCAGAGAGCTGAAGAACTACCTTGAGGGTTGAGAATATAGACTTCAATCATCTAATGATAGTAAAATAGTATTTAGCTTTTTATGGGAAAGAACAATATGTTAATTTGCAATGACATCTGTAATTTTTTTTCTTTTTTCCAGTTAAGGAAATAAAATTTTTCTGAGTAGTGAAGTGAATTGCCAAATGGTGATAGCCTGCTTTTATTTTTTGTTTAGGAAGCTTATTATTGAACTAGAACGTTTTAGAGTAGATACTGTAGAGGCCATTTAGGTGAAGTCTCATGTTATGGATGATGAATCCGAAACTCAGATAAGGTTGCAGATCAGGCTTGCTTAGCTAGTTTATAACACAGTCTTGGGCAAAATCTTCACTATCCTTTTTTATATTTGGACTGCCGTGTTTAAGAACAAGCACATGAAGGCCACTTAGATGTTCTCAGGTGATTGTATTTAATAAATGGTTACTTCAGTTCTGAATTGTGGAATGAGGGGCCAAATTTGGAATGGTGGATTATATGATAATCTTGGAAGACCATGAATGGCACTTGTAAAACTGGGTGGGTTGTTCTAGCTTTCCCCAACGACTTTATTTGATAATAAAATAATAGTTACAACCAGTTAATTGCTTCTTGCCATCACTTTTAAACATGTGTAAAGTAATCTTTATAATAACCTTGCTGGAGTAAGGATTCTTCCTGTTTTACATTTGTGGAAACAGGCTCAAATTGAGTAACATGCCAAAACACACCTGCTAAGTGGCAGATTTAAGGCAATATGATTTATTTGGCCACAGTGGTTAGTGTCTTTAACCATTATAAGGCAGTCAGTGCTAACTCTAGTCAGTTTTGCCTTAAGGGCTTGTTTTGCTTCAAGGAAAGGGTTTACTTCCTACTTGGAAAGTCTGTTCAGTTTATCTCAAAAACCTTTAATTTGAGGTTCTGGAATATTGTTTCTTTTGCTATCTTATAACTTAATAGGTGAGCAGAACTAAGGTAAAGAATCAAGCTCTAGTTAAGTCATTTGTTTAAAGTGAAATTGGAGAGTTTGTGAATTTGACTTTACCCATATTGAGTTGGAACCACCTTCTTGCATGAACATTTGCGGGTTGGATGTATCATTTGGAAGCTCTAGATTTTCTAATCTGGATCACACCTTTGAAGTCTACTTTTGGATGTGTCCAAACCTACCAGGAGAAAATACAAACCCTAGAATACTAAGATAAGTTAGTTTATAATTAATTTCAAGGTTTATCAAGGTGATATGATGAAATTCATTTCTAGAGGAAACACGTTTTTAAATTTTCATAAGCTGTGACTTGTTTACTCCTAGTGATGGTGGATGGATCCTCATTTTGTTAAGTGATGGTGTCACCTTTAGAAATGAGAAAATTTGTCTATAGTTCCTTTTCCTTTGTTCTAATTTTTAAAATGTAAGACCGTAATAGGGTGTTTGATATCTACAGTATTGCCATATTGTGAGTTATGAAAAGTATGGCCCTTTGCTTACCTCCCATGTGATTTGGACTTGCAGGCTGAACCCAGGCAGGCTAGAAGGATAGAAATCAGTGTGGTTCAATGAATAGAGGATGCATGGGCTTGGGAGCCAGCCAAGCTTGGATTTGCCTGCTTCCTGGCTGAGTCTTTGGGCAGGCTGAGCCTCAGTTTCTTCATCTATAAAAGGGGGCTAATCTGAAAGTAGACGATTATGTAAAATAATGTTTATAAAGTAATTATAGCTCATGCATGGTACACTGTAAACATTGAATAGATGGTGCTTATTGTTTATTCATTGCATAATAATTTATATAAACCAGAAGTTGGCCAATGTAGCAGTTTGCTCTATGGTGGTAGTCATTAGGTAGATTACATTCTTGGTAAATTCTGGAGCATTTGTTGGAGACAGTAAACATCTGTCCCGAGGGTCGTTTTGTTGTTGTTGGTTTTGGTATGATGTCTGTGGTAACTGATGATGGTTATTTTGGTTACATCAGCGTTAAGATTTAAAGCAGGCCTGAGAAATTCTCATGATAGTGTGAAAGTTTTAGGGTACTTTCTTTTAATGCGGGATGTTGCTAGTATGAAATGATAAAAGGATTTTTATGCTGTTACTGCTCTTTAGTTGTGACTACTAGTAAAAAGTTGATGAACAATCTAGGTCCTAGATTCCAGATATAGTGGTGGTAGTGATGTTCCTTTGTGATAAGATGCATAGCTTACATCACTGCAGTACTGCTAAGTCGTCTGATAGGGCAGGGTGCTTAAGTATAAGATGCCTTCTCTCTGTGTCTCTTCTTGTTGGCACATTTAATTATCTTGGCAATATGATACTTTTGGCTTGTTTTATCTATATATGTAGTGAATATAGAGGCACCTGTCACCTCTAGAGACAATATTTTTGGGGACTTAAAATTGTGTTGAAATGTGGGTTTACACTCTAAGTATATTAAAGCCATTTGAATGTAGAATGGATGCTCTTGTTTCTCAGCTTTATTTTCTAGCAATTAAGGCAATTAACTTGTCAATATTTCCAAGAACACAGCAGAAGCTATCACTGTGTGATGGACTTGTGGATAATCTATTGGTTTAAATTCAGATTGAATATAAATAGGAACACCATTTTCCTTATGTAATGAGTAGATTTACTCATGAATTTGTCACTGGAAATGCTGAGCTGCAAAACTATTTTGATCATGGCACAAATGATATAAAAGCCAATTGAAAGTGAGTTTGCTAAAAATCTTTTTCCAGATGGTTGGCCTTTCTTGGATAATGTGCAAAGAATCTTTACATCTGGGAAAATAATTTTCTTTTGATATTTATTCAAATACCTGTTTCAAATGCTAGCAAGCAATGAATGTGTCTCTTTGAATATTATTTAAGAAAAGGGAGAGAAATTATGTCTTTGATATATTTTTTGTTAAGATTTTTTTTTGTTCTTAAGATTTTTTTTTTAAGATTTATATTTATTTATTCCAGAGAGAGAGAGAGAGAGAGAGAGAGGCAGAGATGCAGAGACACAGGCAGAGGGAGAAGCAGGCCCCATGCATGGAGCCCGACGTGGGACTCGATCCCGAGTCTCCAGGACTACGCCAGGGCTGAAGGCGGCGCCAAACCGCCGAGCCACCCGGGCTGCCCGTGTTCTTAAGATTTTAAGAAATATTTAGAACTCTGACTTTGTTAGTAGGACCCATCAATTGGTTGAAGGTCTGGAGAAGATTATGAGTATTGACTCTGACCTTCCCAACCCTTGTCACAAAAGATCCCTTTTATGATGTGTCAGTACACATCACAAAAGTATCCCTTAACTATATTTTAAAGATATCTGTTAACATATCTGAAATATGTTTGTGTGGAACAGCATTGATACTATGTGGAACAACGAAGGCCATTTGGAATGTTTTCTTTAAATTCTGATTTTACAAGGCAATATTTTTAAGCATTGTATAGAAAGCAGTGAAAACTTAGCCAGAGATCTTTGTGCTTGCCCTTTTGAGATCTTACTGAATTCTGAATGTCTCTCATTTTCATGTGAAGCAGTCAGACATACATGTTGCTGAGAAGCAGTTGCCACTTTTATTTGATTTCTTGGCCTGATGGCAAAGGATTTCAGAATTAGTTTTCAAGATTATTCATATTCACTATTCTCACGACCAAAGGCCAGTACTTCATTCTTAAACATATTTATTCCAAAGATTGCTGCATACAAGCTGTAGTCCCATTCTTATTATGGTAATATTCTTTTTGTTGTTACAGGAGCTGTATTTCTGAGTTTCCTTGACTATAGTTAAAATACAGGCTCTTATTGGAATGAGAACTATTATAATAGAATTTGTTATTTTATATTTTTAAGTAATCTTCAAAATTAAAAGTCTAGAGTATAGAAAACTAATTCATTTTTTAAGTTTCTTTCTTTCTTTTTTTTTTTAAGATTTATTCATGATAGACACAGAGAGAGAAAGAGAGAGAGGCAGAGACACAGGCAGAAGCAGGCCCCATGCCGGGACCCCGACGTGGGACTCGATCCCGGGTCTCCAAGATCACACCCTGGGCCAAAGGCAGGCACCAAACCACTGAGCCACCCAGGGATCCCCAAGTTTCTTTTTAAAAAAAAAAAAAAAATCTTTTTTTTAAAAAAAGATTTAATTTATTCATGAGAGACACAGAGAGGCAGAGACATAGGGAGAGGGAGAAGCAGGCTCCATGTAGGAAGCCCGATGTGGGACTTGATCCCAGGACCCCAGGGTCATACCCTGGTGGAAGGCAGGTGCTAAACTGCTGAGCCACCCAGGCATCCCCAATTTTTAAGTTTCTAAGCCACTTCTAAGGAAAATGACTGGTTGAAAGCTTGAGTAAATGTTAGATTTAATTTATATTATCTTTACCAAATTATCCTAATTTTCTAACATTTCAACCTATTTCTTTAGCGTAGTAATCTACGCTATCAATCTTTAATTGATAATTTGAAGAATTTAAGATGATTATAGAGACTTAAATTTTTTAATTAAAAATATGTTTTATGCAGGTTTTTCCTTTAAAAAAATTGTTTTTCTTTTCAGTAATATAAGGATTGGAGTTTGGTCAGAAGAATTTGAGAGCTCTATTTTCTAGGCAAACTGGAGATAAATGTCTACTTTTTGCCAAGACATATTTATTGGTGCTGCCTTTGGATTAGCAGCAAATAGTCACTGATCTCATGGGAAAAGTTCTTCCTATAATTCCAAGAATTTTTTTTTTCAATAACTAGTAGTTTTAATTCAAAATTTGCAATTGTAAAAATTTGTAGGTTTACTTAAGGAGGGAAAACCAGGGTTCCTGGACAGTTCAATTTTGGATGCTTATTCTATAAGCAAATATTTTACAGTTTGTTTTTTTGTTTTACATGATTTAATAAGTGATCAGAGATCCTAGACACTGGTTAATTTAAGTATATTCTAAATTTTAGACATTTTCACTTTGTCTATTGGCTGAAATGGTATGTGAAAAAATCAGTGGGAATAATTTATTTTTGAAAAATTGATGATGGTAATGTACTATTTAGGTTAATGATTTTATGTTTTGAATCATTTCAAGGTTTCTAGGTGGACACATTGTACGTTTATATCTAAAGACTATTATGGGAAATAGCACAAATTAAAGAGAATGTAAATGGAGAAAGAATTTAAGGATACATTTTATGTATAAATATCATATTTGTTGAGTTCTGAATAATATGATAATTATGTATTTACCTAACCCAACTTTGAGCATCGTCTTGGAAAAGAGATGACCTCCTTAAAGGGGCTAATGGACACTAGGAAGAACACACCAAGCTGTTGTCCTTCTAAGAGGAATTGTACAAGAGGGTCTTGGATCCTTTAATGTGAAAGTTGTTTTTAGCTAGAAGTGAAATGTCAGAGAATAGATTATTCTCTCTTCCCTTTCAAATGGAGTATTTTGCTTATAAAATGCACAGAAACAAATGGGTTTTCTTCTTTCACCAATAGGTAATATGCAAGCATTGGTAAAATAAAATGTTAGCAAATTGTCCATTGAACATGCTTAGAGATATGCAGAAACTGACGGCTGGTTAAGGCAGTGAAAAATAAAATACAGACATTTTTCTAGGCAGAACATGAGTAGTGAAAAAAACTGCTTTTAAATCAGTAGTACGCATAGGAATCTTACTGCTTCAGAGTGAGTTTCTTAACATAGAGCGAATAAACATGAGTAGATAGCAGGACTTGGTTAACATTTGAGGGGGTTTAGCAGGTTCTTAAAAGGCTCTAATTTTCGGGAAGTTTAAATTTGATTAGTGTATATTGATAGTTCAAATGGCAATTTTAGGGTTTTTTTCCTAAAAACATTTTATAACCTTGACTTATTAGGTATCATAGTTCAATTCTGTGATTCTGCTGATTCTTTGTATTTATCATTTTAGAACTACTCATGAATTCTTATTTGGTGCTCTTGCCGAACTGGTTGATAATGCAAGGTATGTAGTCTTTTTTTTTTTTTTTTTAATTTTATTTATTTATTCATGAGAGACACACATAGAGAGAGGCAGAGACATAGCAGGCTCTATGTAGGGAGCCCAATCCTGGGACTCCAGGATCACGCCCTGAGCCAAAGGCAGGTGCTAAACCGCTGGGCCACCCAGGGATCCCAAGGTATGTAGTCTTTAAGCTTACAGTCTCTGCCTGAAAACGTTTTGGGTCGTTGTGACCTTTGCTTTCTGAAGATGTGGGAGAAAGACAATTTTGTAAGCAGTTTTAATTCACTCCTAAGAACTCCTAAGAGGTCTCTTACCCCAAAAGTATTTTTAATAGCATGTTAGTTGGTACTTTCAGTTTATTTGATTAACTTTAATTCATTTATTGCCTTTCTAAAAATAGTGAACTTATGACCTCCAAAGTTATCTTCCACTGTGTATTAGAGCAAGATAATTGGGCGCTGGGGTGGCTCAGTGGTTGAGCATCTGTCTTTGGCTCAGGTCGTGATCCCGGGGTCCTGGGATCAAGTTCTGCATCAGGCTCCCTGCTGGGGGGAGTTAAGATAGAAACTTAGGAATCAAGTTAATGTGATAGCTAAGATCTCATTTGAGTTATCAGAACAGTACACCATCTAAAGTCTTTAAAATTATGCCAGAGTTCTGTGTGTTTTTAAAACGTATATTGTCAGATGATGGATCAGTGTTTTCTATTGTTAGCAGCTGTGCTTGAAGAAATTCTTTAGCATTGTGTTACACTGAGTTCTTAGTGATGGAAGTCTATAACTGTTACTGTGCAGTACTGGAAACAACTTTGGGTTGGCTCAAAGATAAAAAGCAACAACCAAATCAAGATTCTGTTAATAATTATGAAAATGTTATCTCAGTTTTGTTTCTGAATGCAAACATAAAATTCAGACACATTGCTATTGACCCAGTGTTGATGACTGATGAAGGAAGAGGGTAAGAGATAAGTACTTTTTTGTAGAAGTACTTTTCTAAATAGATCCCCAGTTAATGAGCTTGCTGTTTTTTTTCTGTATTTATGCCTATACTATAATCCTGTACCATTATTACTTTTATTGTTATTCCCTGGAATAACATGGAAGTGTGCTTATTAACAAATTGTTTAACCAGAAAACTTCCATTTTTGTTTTAATGATGGTTGACACATAACTTTTGTATTCTATTTAAATTTTTTAAAAAGATTTTATTTATTTGAGAGAGAGCTAGAGTGAGAGAGCAAAAGCGGAGATAGCTGCAGAGGGAGAGGGAGAATAAAGCTCCCCACTGAGCAGGGAGTCTGATGTGGGGCTCAATCCCGGGACCCTGAGATCATGACCTGAGTCAGAGGTGGACACTTAACCCACTGAGCCACCCAGGTGTCCCTGTATTCAATTTAAAAATGGTGTAGCCTAATGGAACTATGTTTGAATTTGTTAGCTTGTTAGCTTAGTGAGACCATGGTGTGCTTTGTCACTTGTTAACTTAGTGAGACCATGGTATGCTATGGCAGACTGCCTTTTTGTCTATCATGTGGTGAACGGATGATTCCTGAAGTATGTGTTCCTGGTCATGCACACATTTTGCTCCTCTTTCTCATATTTGAAACTGTTTTTATGTTTTGGGGAATAGATACATGTAGAACTGTATGGATTTTTTACATTTAAAACTGATGAAACACTCCGTGCCTCATTTTCCTTGCCTGCAGTTAGGAGAATTGGACTAGATTACTTTCAAGCTTTTATTGATGACTGAACTTGTATTTCAGCTGGTGGTTGGAGTCTAATATAGTGCACCAACCTCCTTTCTAGGTTAGGGAGGATAAGATTACAAGCTTGTGAATTAGATTTTTTTTTTTTTTTTTTTTTTTTTTTAATTTACGATAGTCACAGAGAGAGAGAGAGGCAGAGACACAGGCAGAGGGAGAAGCAGGCTCCATGCACCGGGAGCCCGACGTGGGATTTGATCCCGGGTCTCCAGGATCGCGCCCTGGGCCATAGGCAGGCGCCAAACTGCTGCGCCACCCAGGGATCCCAAGCTTGTGAATTAGTCTGCTGACTATAGTGTATACTATGAGATGTGATTTTTCATAGGCTTTGTGGCAGATGGTTTTTTTTTCTTTGTTCTCAGTATCTTACACAAAAGAAAAATGGAAAAGTTATTGGAACATTTTCTATGTTTGCTATCAAATTATGAGAGAAACACAGTTGTAATTTTTTAGTATGTAAGAGGGAATGTTCTTCCTTATTCTATAGATATTGTTACTGTGAAATCCATATTAAAATATCTAGGCCCTATGTGTCGTGTGGTTATTTTAAATAATTTAGAGCTTCACACATAGGGAAATATATTTCACACATAAGGAAAATAGAGTTGTCAAGTGGGAGAGTACTTTAATGGATACAGAATTTCTGTATGACTTTCTAAAAATAAACTCAAAATAGTATGCATCATACTTAAAATACTATGCATTTTGATGTTTGATATTTTATATTCAGTATTTATATGAATATTTATATTCATTTGGATCTTGATTTTTTTCCTTTTAATTTTGCAGAGATGCTGATGCAACCAGAATAGATATTTACGCTGGTAAGTCAGACATCAGTCCTTTCTTCTAATGTTCAGTTCCTTTGAATGCATTTTTTGCTGTGTCTAAGAAGAAATGCCTAAGAGCCTGGGGAGAGATGGCGTGATTACTCCAGGTCATAGGTAGAAGCAGGGCAGCCCTGGTCAGGCATGTAGTAGAAACCAAGAATATTGGTGTAAGGAAACTCACACATGGTGCCCAGATCTATAGATCTATTTATTTTCTTAAAAGAGATTTTATTTACTTGAGAGAGAGAAAGAGAGAGTTAGCGACATAGTGAGAGAGGGAGGGAGAGGGAGAAGCAGACTCCTTGCTGAGTAGGGAGCCAGATGTAGGGCTCCATCCCAGGACCCTGAGATCATGACCTGAGCCAAAAGCCCCCCTGACTTAGCTGACTGAGCCCACCCCCCCTCGGGGCACCCCTATATCTATTTATATAGCCACTGAGAGTTTAATGGGATGATAGAGTAGTGGGGCGTGAAGTGACCAAGTACTGGTGATTTTACTGGTTAGATTACTGATTGGCTGATTTTACTGGTCCCTGCAGCCAAAGAGAGAACTTGTTAGAGGCCATTTTCTCTCTAAAACCTCATTGAGGACTTGGAGAGTTGCCTGTGTCAGTTGCATAAAATAGTTGGGTTAACTGGGTAGGCACTGGGGTTTTACTGAGGAGATGTTCTCAGGCAGAGGTGTCAGGTGGGAAGGACAGCTGCTTTGCTTGGAATTGAAAGACTTTTTTTTTTTTTTTTTTGAAAGACTTTTTAAAAAGATTTTCTTTGAGAGCAAGTGAGTGCATGAGCAGGGGGAGGGGCAGAGGGAGAGGGAGAAGCAGACTTCCTGCCAAGCAGGGAGCCTGACCTGGGCATGATCCCAGGACCCCCAGATCATGACCCAAGGCGAAGTCAGATGCTCAGTTGACTGAATGACCAAGGCACCCTGGAATTTAAAAATATTAATGATGTTTCCTGTTTTGCTTATTTAATTGGCTCTGCTGTTTGGTAGTAAGTTTCTCTTTTTTTTCTGGAGTGGGTACAACAGTGGAAGAATTCTTAGTCATCATTTGCTTTTTTAAAATTTTAAATTATTATTTTTAGTTTGCTTTCTAGCTACCTGTTCAGTGTTTGTACCAGCATGTTTTTGGTAATTTGAATGCTAGAAATTTGGAAGCAAAATAGAGGAAGGTGGCTTTTAAATCCAGTTTGACTGCATATAATGTTTCTCTGACAAACTTTTCTGAAGTCTTGAGTAACACTCACTAACTTATGAGAAGACTTAAAGTGTTTTTGTGAGAATATGCAGTTATCAAATAACCCCTCTTTGTGGATTCATTTGATAAATGGGAAAAAGCACACAACTAAGAAATAATTTTCAGAACCTCCAATGTTATATAATTATGAAGAATCTCCTATATGACAAATTTTTCATGTCTGAATTACTTTAGAGCAAGAAAATAATTCAGAACAGCTAAAAGTCGCTGTACTGCTTAAATTCTGAAAGCCTTCTGCTCAAAAGGCTATGCCAAAGTGGTGAAAATAAGACTTCTTTTATTTTTAGAATAAAGGAACAAAGTAAATATCAGGTGTTAGGAATGCATCTCAGAGGCACAGCAGAAGAGTGTTAGAAGATGGTTACTTAAACCCTAAGGCCAAATGGAGGCACCATCCCCAAGTCACAGTGTGTATCTTACATCTTAAGTATGCTTTAATGAGGAGCAATTACAGCTACTTTTGAAAGAAATGTTGTTTTAATCGTTGCACAGATGGTAAAGCAGAGAATAGGCGTCTACTCCAAGTGATATTGAAAGGACAAATCATCATAGCTGAGTCTATTTGAAAAAAGCATTTTAAACACATCATCTCTGTCTCCTCCTACCACCTTTGGTGGGTGAATTTCATGAAGAAAATTTAATCCTTTACACTTAGATTGCAACAGAATGGATTTCAATTTAAATGAAAAAGGCCCGCTGTGTATTTATTCTGTGCTCAGTGTTCTTACTCCTATTGTGCTTTGGGAAGAGTCCAGAGAGGATGTGATGGAGCCTTTTTTAAGTTCTCATTAGAGAACTTAAGTCTTTAATTGGAGAGGCAGCACTGTGTAGATGATTAGAGAACAATAACTTGATCTTGAGGGAACTGTCAAGGCAGTTAAGGATTAAATGGTGTGATAGAAGTACTAAGCACTATAGCATTTTAGAGGAAGACTTGATTTACTCCAAATACCTCAAGATTGGGAGTCTTGGGTGAAATGTCCTTAACTTTACACTTTTCTACCTCAGAGTTTAATTAACACATTCAACAGGAGGAATAAAAGCAACCTCAGTTTATGAGTGCAATAGTAGAATTAGTAATACCTGGTACCATAAAGTTCTTACTGTCAGTACACAGGGGAAAGTGTTTTCTTGTCTCCCATTCTGAGACTAGACTGATAATGAGCTTGGAAATCCCCTTAAATATCAGATTGTTTGAATTCCCTAAAAAGTCATTTTTTAAAAGATTGTATTTAAACCTAAGAAAAGTGACAAAGGAACCAGACTCTTGAAGTACAGAGGTGTTCATTTACCCAAAGCATTCCTATTAGATGGGGCCAGACAATAATGTGCCTGTCAGAAGTAGATTCAGTATTTTTTTTTTTTTTAGATTCAGTATTTTTATTGACTCTCTTGACTTCCTTAAATAGGTAGTGCAACTCCTCAAAGAAAGATCTCCTTTGTGATGCTAAACCATGGTTAGTAAGTGGGAAATTAGAGCACTGAAATAAATATTACCCAGATTTCAAAAGAATAATGAAGAACTTGGATGTCATTTTTTTTTTTAAAGATTTTATTTATTTCTTCATGAGAGACACACAGAGAAGCAGAGAGAGAAGCAGGCTCCATGCAAGGAGCTCGACGCGGGACTTGATCCTGGGTCTCCAGGATCAGGCCCTGGGCTGAAGGTGGCGCTAAACCACTGAGCCACTTGGGCTGCCCTTGAGTGTCATTTTATTATAACTTCTGCTAAGGACATTATTTTATCATCTCTTTTATTATCTCCATTTTACATTTCTTCTTCTTTTTCCTGTCTTTTCCCTGGTGGGAGTTGGATGATGGGAAGTCAGGCTAATTTGGATAAGCCAGACTTAGCCATATTGGGGGGAGCTTAGATGTGCATCTTTCCAAACTCATTCTGATAATCTTACATAGCTGCTACCAGGATCTGAAGCACAACTATAAAGAAGGCAGTTTGGCTTTTCTCTCCCTGTCTTGCTTCCAAAGATGTACGATGGGAGTGGGACCATACAACTCGCAGCTGGTTGGTCTCCTATCTCTAGAACTCCCCCCTCCTTCATCAAAATCCTTTGCTTGGAGGCTTCAGATAACACTCAATTGATCAAAGCAAGTATCAGGTGTTAGGAATACATCTGTAATTGGTGAAATGTCTGGGAAGATAGTTTTGAGCAGGAAAACCTTCCAGTTCTTGTTTCTCTAGCTCAGTGCTTCTCAAAGAGTGGTCCATTGATGGATAACATCAGCATCACGTGGGAGCTTGTTAGAAATGCAAATCCTTAGGTACCTCCTCAGACCCACACAGACTTTCCAGGGTGGAGCCCAGAATCTGGGTTCTTTAGCTGATTCTTATACACACTACATTTTGCTCTAGCTGTTACTTACTCGTCTGATTGAACCCTTCTGCTTAACTGATTTGCTACAGAGAGTAGCATCTATAGGACCATAAGCTCTGTGAGGGCAGTGATCATATCTGCATTGTTTATCTTGTCTTCATCACAGAGCCAGGCACAGAGGAAATGCTCAGTAAATAGTCATTGAATAAATGAGTGATTGGTAGAATAAGCATAGTAGCCAGGGGATGAGGCCACATTGCTTATTTACAAAGTGACTGCTGTGCCAGCTGGTCTCTCTTGACCCTGAGGCAGTGTTGCATATGATCCTGTGGACTCGGGTACTATGAGCTGCTTATAGGCTTGTTGATCACTATGTGGCCAGGAGGATCCTTTATCGGTGGATCTCTTACCTTTGTAAACCATATGAAAAATCTTTAAATGAAGTCCTTGAACAAGAAAGGGATCTTAGACCCACTGTTAAGTAATGATTATGTGTTAAGACAGCCTGCAGATCCTGTTCTAAGAAACTCAAGGGCCTAAAAGTAACTTCCTATATGATGTTCAAGAAATGCCAGTGATCCTTGAGGACTTTTCAGATGCAGTTGACTTGAACCAATTTCTGGATCCCAAAGCAGAATCTACATGTATGTTTATGGCTGAAGTGTAAAACAGATGGCTCTTGGCTAGATTTCTTTTACCATGCTCTGTATCTGACCTAGTTTGAGTCTCCATGTGATATTTTGCTTCCTCCAGAAGGAAACTTTGAAGGCTTTTTGCACTTTTATTGCACTTGCTCCTGCTTACCAGATTTCCACACTGATAGAAGGCACTTCCATAAGGAGAAATTTTCTTAGCTACCGATAGTATTTACAGGAAGGTCTTTGCTCTTGAACTTTCAAAAAGCACTTATTATTAATGTTTCAGCAAAGTCTGCTTCCTCAACACTTAATGATACTTGAAAATCTGTGGTTTATAGTACTTTTGAAATACATTTTAAATTACACTAGTCCATTTGATAGAAGGTGATGATGACTCACTTGAATCTTTAGCCCAAGGGGAGGACAAAGAGTATTTTAAACAGATTCTTCAGCTTAGATCGTTGTATAAAGTTGGTGAACTTCAGCTTGCAGGGGACAAAAAAAAGTACTCAGGAACTAGGCTCCAAAGCAGCCTCAAACTTGTTTCTGTAGTGCCTTATATAGATCTTCCTTTTGGTAGAAGTGCTCTCCTGATTCCGCATCCTGTGCTGTTCCTCCTTTACCAACATGATCCTCATCATTGGTCATAGGCACCTTGGGAATTCCAGTATGGCCCTCTTCCCTATTTGAGCATCTCTTCTTTAAGTGTTTGTGACATGCTTAGACCCAGACTACTTTGAGTAACCACCTGCTGCTGCAGAAGACAGCTCCTGAAAGAAGAGTTTCTTCTTCCACCCACTAAAATGGCAGCCAGTTTGTTTTGTTCCTTTCCTGTCGACCAGGAAGCCCTATCATGGCTGCACTATCAAAGGATTTAATCCTCTTGTCAAAAGACTGTTCCTCTTTCTAGTCAAGCAAGTCCAACTGGGAAGTGGGTAGCTCTCACTGCACCTTGTGCCATCTCATTCTTAGGTTGGGGGGCCATTTCAAGGACTGATCAAGCAGAGGAGGTAGCAGTGAATACAGATAGCCCAGAAACTCGAGTTAGCTTGGGGATAGTCATACACAGACTTACCAGTTCAGGTAGCAGTGAATACAGATAGCCCAGAAACTCGAGTTAGCTTGGGGATAGTCATACACAGACTTACCAGTTCATCTGGATGGTAGCTGACACCCTTAGCCTGTAGCATGTCTGACATGATCACATTGTTTGAAGGCTACCCCAAACTCACAAAGGACTTGCCCTGTTGATTTGAGCAGTGTTGATAAGGACAGTGTAATACTTGGAGAATTTTAGTGGCATCGGGCCCACAGCAGAGGGCAGAGGTGGGAATAATCCAGGTGGAGAGAGGCAGAAGGATGATTGAAGTTTGCCTGAAATACATGCATATTCAGAGGCTCCTGGGTGGCTCAGTTAAGTGTCTGCATTTGGCTCAGGTCATGACCTCAGGGTCCTGGAATCAAGCCCCACGTCAGGCTCGTCAGCTTCACTACCTCCCCCCTCCCATGAACATACTTGTGTGCACACTCTCAAATAACATTTTTAAAAAGAAAAAGGAAATACATGCATATTCAGCGGTCCTAGGTGTGGTTAGTCTAGTGGACCAAGTATTTCTTTGATAGTAAGGGCCCTGACATTTACCAGCTAGGGCTATTAGAAGGAAGAGCTAGGTTTGTCCTAATCTCTTTGTACCCAGATGTTAAATTGACCCACCTTCTTCTGACCTTACCCATGTTGCTACCCTCTGGTAGGTAATTTCGCAGTAATAGCAACTGCTTCTTTTACAGAAAGGCGAGAGGACCTTCGAGGAGGATTTATGCTTTGCTTTTTGGATGATGGAGCAGGAATGGATCCAAGTAAGTAATGAGATGATTACTGCTTTTGGGGGAGGATGTAACTCTTTTTACTGAATACTCATTGTGTTTTTCTGTTGCCTTACCGTTGTGACTAGAAGATCCACCTGGAGAGAGAGAGGTCTGTTGCAACATCTCAGGCTTAATTCCACTAATGGATTTGCCAGGTCTTGTCCTAGTATAGTAGATAGTATCTGAATGGCAACCCAAAGTCAGTCAGATTACCTGTTTCTTGACATGGTTGCACAACATCCTGGAGCTGGAACTACAGAGGCCTCCCTCAGCCTTCATACCATGTTCTGGTAACAAGAAAGTCATAGTGATAGGCGGTACTGACAGGCCAGTCAGAGGTTGCCTCCCTTTGCCTCATGGTTGTGAATTTCCTTGGAAAGTGATTTTAGTAGACATGCAGCCCTGCTTAGATTTAACAAGGCTGAGACCTTTGAGTTGTGTGAGGATCCTGGGGAAGAAATGCAAATATTTCACTTTCTTTTGTGCCTGCCACTTTAGGTGATGCTGCCAGTGTGATCCAGTTTGGGAAGTCAGCCAAGCGAACACCTGAGTCCACCCAGATTGGGCAGTATGGGAATGGATTAAAATCGTAAGTATACTAGAAGCCTATCATAGGACTCAATACAAAATCAAGCATGCTCTCCTGCTGCTGTACAATGGAAATTTTTCTATTCCTTATCCTTTAGTCAGTATAACTCTGAAACATAAGAAAAATCAGAAAGAAATGGTAGTTTGGGGACTTAGTAACTGTTGTTTAGCCGAGTTTTCCTTACAGATTGAAAGTATGAACAGCCTAAACCATTTGGGGTGAGAGAAACAAGTTGTAGGTTTCTCTTGGCAATGTGCTCTGGAACCACATCTCTCCTCCTGACGAAAATTCTTACTTTTCCCCATGGTTTCAGGATGCAAGTGGTTGTTTTGCAGGGTTAGAAGTATCTGAGATGGTAGAGAAATTGCTTCATGGCACAGCAGTGTTCTCAGCAGTGTTCCCTGAGCACCTGTCACATGTCATGTTTTGAGCCCAGGCACTGGGGGATCCAGGGTGAGTAAGAGAGATCTGAACCCTCCCTCTCAGAGGACATGATCTCTCCTCCTGTGTCCTGCTAGACCCAGTAGCAGGGACTTACCTAATGTCTTCAGATCCCTTGGGTCTTTCTCAACCCTTGGTTCCCACTTGTTTGGTGTTTGGAATGTGTTGTTCTGATTTTGAGTGAAGCCCCAAGAGAAAGGTTTCTATTTCTGAAATGCTCACTTCCAGCTGTACATACCTTTGGATGGAATAAGATTTAATGGGATTGGAGTTTGTACAAATGGGATTCTGAGTCACGTTTCCAGTAAACGTGTTGTTTTGAGAGAGGGTGGTGCTTTGGTCAGTCAACAATCAGTTGTGTCTCATATGCAGCGTGCTTTGGATGTGTAGCAGTGAAAGAGTGTGCTTTCAAAGACATTAGGGACATGGTACCTGGACTTTTTAATTGGTCTTTCAGGGGAGAAACCAAATGGTAATAACAAGTACTTAGCACGTGCCAGGCACTATGCTAAAAATTTTACTAGGATGATTTCATTTAATCCTTTTATCATCATTTTCCAATGAGGAAATTGAGGTTTATGGGGATGAAGTGATTTGCCTAGAGGTATAAAAATATTTGCCCGAGTGTAGAGCTGAGATACGAACCAGGTCTTTCTGCTGCAAAGCTGGAGCTGTTGTCCATCTCACTTCAGTCCTATTAAATTAAATTCCAAATCTCAGCCACTTAATTATTTCTCTGAGCCTCAACTTCCTCCTTTGTAAATTGGGAGTGTAATACATGCTAGGTAAGTTAAGGATTAAATGCTCCCATTATTGTGAGAGCCTTAGACAAGTTTCTGGATTGTTTTATTTCTCCTTTGATCTCACCATTCAGTTTCCTGGCCTGATTCACTAGATCTAGGGTAGGGCCTAGGAGTCTATGGATTCTGGTGATTCTGGGGCTAGTGCCCTAAATTCCCAATAACAGGTCTCTTAGAGTCAGTGTGAAAGATGAAGCCCCAACTTATCTGGATTGTAGGCCAGCCTCCTTCTACCTGGTCTTAGCAGTTCTGTGGCCTCAGGCAAACTATTTCATGTCTCTGAATATCTGTTTTCTAATCTAGAAAATGGGGTCCTATTCTCTGACATTCTCTCTTACAGAGCAAGTTTGAGGAGCAAACAAAATGTGACTCTGACCATGCTTAGAAGACCAGGAAGTTGAGTGTTGTCATTAGCGTATTTTAGTAGAATGAGTTTTGTAAAGAACCCATTGAGTTGGAGCCATCTAGTGTTGAAAGTGTAATTTTGAAACCAATTCAGAAGTTGAAAAGTTTCAGGAGGGAGTGATTTGTGGTGAGAATAGGGCTGAGAAGCAATGAAGCCAGCAGAGAGGTGGCATTTTTGGGGTTGTTGCTCTTCAGCCTCCCAGGTCAGGATCAAAGAGGGAAGAAAGAAGCACAAAGTGAGAGTTTTTGCCAAATTCGGGCAAGAGCAAGCTTTGACAGAAAACAAGGTAATGTGCCTCATTTTGCTATCCATAAGCTTCAGAGAAGAAGGAGGAGGGCTGTGAAATCTGTCAGGAGTGTTGCCAGCATCTTTGGAACTGGAGGAGGAGAAAGAGAACTTGGCAGCCCCCAGGGTGTCTCTGGATAGTGTCCTGGGCGTTTTCCTGAGCATTTGGGGAAATGGGACATGGCATTCATTTATGTGTTTGGCTTGCCAACCTGGTTTGTATTCGTACATAGAAGAGAGTAATGAGGCTTCCCACTACCATCCCCTCCCTGGGGTATTATGAAGGCTAATGAGATAACAACCATAAAGCCCCAGAAGCTGCTCAGAAGAAAGGAGTTAAACAGCCCCATTGTTCAGTGGGTAATGAACTGTTAGAACTTCTGCCCTGTTCCATGTTGCCCAGAAAGGCCTGTTCTTGCCTGTTCCTCAGAAGATTTAATGTGGCCAAACAGGAAGGAAGCGGTTGATTCCATTCGGACTTTCGCCTTGTGGAACCCAGCCTCAAGGCACATTTCCCAGAAACCATTTGTGTCTAAAAGTAGGGACTGCCTATGGCATAATGAGCTTGAGGTGGCAAAACAGTTTTGAGAGAGAAGGTAATTGTAGTTACAGGACATGAGCCAATTATAGGCTTCTTAAAAACTGTGATTAAGAATTGTGTTGTGTATGGTTAGCCCCCCTATATTTGGCTGAGCCTTAGGGTCATACTGGTTTCTTTTTGAGGATTTATAAGAGTAGATTGTGGGCTACACCCTTGATGGTGCTGCCATTTGATGACTGAATGAGAAGGGAGTTTGTGTCAACAGTGGAAGGATCAGGTGGGAACTGGATGTGGTCAGTGTGGAAGATGATGTGTTGAGGGTATTGATTCCTGGAGGGAAATCTGGTGGTGGCTCAGTCAGAGTACAGCAGCCCTTGTGTGGCTGAGATGAACCTGATGCATGGGCAGCAGAATTACTTACCATTGTGGCAGTAGGTTGGGGGTGAGACTAACTTGGGGCTGATGATCTGTGGTGAATGTGTCCAAAAAGGGTGGTGAGGGAGCCCTGTAAGGTGGGTAAGTAGAGTCAGGGACAGCAAAAACTGATGGAAGAGTAGAGGAAATGAGGGCTGTGGACCTCATCATCTCAGGGTCCTGGGAAGGAGGGAGGCCTTGAGGAGAGCCTTCGAAAGGTAATTTCACTCATGTCCAGAGAGCGAATTTGTTTCTTTTTCAGATGGGTTTTTGAATCCCTGGGAGAATAACCCATTTCTGCTTTCCTTTCAGGGGCTCAATGCGCATTGGGAAGGATTTTATACTCTTCACCAAGAAGGAAGACACCATGACCTGCCTCTTCTTGTCTCGGACCTTTCATGAGGAGGAAGGCATTGATGAAGTAGGTTCTGTCCTTGTGGTCTGAGTCATCATCTCGCATTTCCTAGTCTGCCTAAGTTATTTGTGATGCTGGGCTCATTGGGGTTGCAGGATTGCAGCCATGGCCCCATTATGGGATTAGCTGGTTAGTCGAACTGATTGAGGGGTTAGGCAGACCTCTTAGTGTGAGAGGAGGTAAAAATCTCAAAGCTTCAGAGAATAGAATTAGGCCTATTAGAATGAGGCCATTAAATGGCAGGGACCAAGAGTTGGATTTGTATCTTCTTTAGACTTGCAGCCTGAATTCAGTCTGGCAGGGTGTTAATATGAAGAGTTGTTTTATCAAGTGGAGTGTTTTAACTTGACTGTGGGTAGAGATCACAGCCTGCCATAGTAATAGGAATTAATATTAGGAATAGACTGTTTTTTCCATACGCTGGTGATTTTGTGGAATGTGTTATGAAGGTATTTTCCTTTTGAAGAAATATGTTGATTTAATCATTTATATCAGAAGGTGGAGTCAGATACCTGTAGGGCCTGGACAGGTAGTGAAGCAGATAAGTATATGGAAAACATCATGGTAAGCTCTTTGCTAAATGATAGATGACACTTAGCCCCAGCTCATCATTGATGTGCTAGAAAGAAGTCCTAATGAATCTAGAATATTTTGATTTTATAGCATTTCAGTAATTAAGTATGTAAGCTAAACACATGCTCAGTTGATTCTCTTTGCGGCGTGGTGGTTCAGACATCCACAAAGCTGATGTGGTGAAGTCTCTGCTTCTTCATTGTGGGAATCAGAGACAGCTTTAGTCTGCCCAGCCTCAGACTGGACTCTTTTCTTCCTTTCATGTGTGAGAAGTGGCCAGAACTTTAGAGAGGGGTCTGAGAGGGTCTGCAGACAGAAATCCACAGATGTCATGTAAATAGGTGAACTCAGTCAGGGTTTCAAGCTGATTAATCTCTCTTGGTTAGCTGTGATTAAATTCGTGCTGGCCCTGTTTATATGTGAGCTTAAATCGTAGCATATTAGTTCATATTGGGACTGAAAAGCTGTCTTTTTTCCCACCACCAAACACTGGCAAGCCAGTGTTTTTGTTTGCTTTTTTGTGCACTGTATCAGTTCATCTATCATGCATGCAGTAAGAGAAGTGCTATAGCTGGAAAAAGCAGGCTCCTGGGAGAAGGTGGGGCAAAAGAACTTTTGTCCAGGCTTCGGTTTTCAGTAATTTTCTGATGGACTGTGGATAGTGGGAGGAGGATGGTCAAGTTCATGGAAATGGTGTGTTCAGGGTCCTGAAGCCTCATATGTGCTGTGGGAAGGGACTTGGCAGAGGGGCTAGCTGAAGAAAGGTGGTGGCCTCTTGGAGAGCAGGCAGGGCCAGGTCAGGCTTGATCTCAGGGCTTTGGTGAGTGCGGGATTTTACTAACAGCAACCTTCAAAGGTGTGGCAGTATCAGATTCCCTTTTAAAAAGATCCAGTTTGGTGGGGGGCAGGGTGCGCCTGGGTGGCTTGATTTCATCTCAGGTTGTGATCTCAGGGTCATGAGATCGAGCCTCGTGTTGGGCTCTACGCTGGGTGTAGAGCTTGCTTTAAATTCTCTCTGTCCCTCTTCTTCCCCTTTCTACCTGCTCGTATTTTATCTCTCTTAAAAAGAATCAGTTTGGTCATTGTGTGGTAACTGGATTGAAAAGACAGGTGTTGGAGTAGACTAGTTAACATTCCCTAGCTGTGTGTAGCATGCCAGGACTGCAGCAGGAAGGTGAGAGAGCTAGGAAGAATTGTCATTTCTTTGACATGTGGGGCCTGTAAATCTGGTGTTTGATTAGTGGAGAGGGGAAAAGGGAATGATGTAGGTTCTAGTGTGGCAGCTGGGGCATGGTGGGCTGTTTGGAGCTAGTGAAGAATGGAAGAGAGGGGCATCCTACTCTTTGATGAAGAGTGTCATTTTCTCCTGGACTTGGAAAGTTAAGTCTGGGTCATGAGCTTTTGTGGGGAGGCCTGGGCTCTGGGATCCTTGGTAACAGATGAGCTTACCTAAAAGTGTGCAGAGTGAGAAGAGCACCTGAGATCTCAGGGATGTTCTCTCCTAGGGAGAGGAGACGGCCACAGAAGAGATAGGAGTGGCCAGATGGGTAACAGGAAAACCAGGGGAGTGGTGACATTGAAACTAAAGAAGTGTCCTGATGGCCAGGATGGGTGCCAGTGGAAGTGTATGCTGTGTAAAGTAATGCTGTTGTCACCTGGGGCTGCTGTGAAGAATGGGAGTTGCAGAATAAGGTACACATTCACAGAACACAAATGGAACTCAGTTCCCCGGGTAAAAAAGCTAGGTTGAAATTTTTTCCTTACTTGGTGCTTGAAGGTCACTATTTTGGATTGTACTCTAGTGCAAACTCAGCCAAGATTTCAAAATAAGATCATTTTGACTGGGTAGGAATGTGTCCAAACCAGCTCCAGGGATGAATACCATTAGGCAGAAAGCTTCTTAGGAAAAACTAAAATGTTTCAGAACCCTTAACAGTTTATCACTCTGGCACTTGTTAAAATAGAGTCTTTTTTTTCCTCAGGGTGGGCAATTTGATTTGAACCTTCGGGGTGCCTGGACTGGTTAGCTTTACAGAGGGAATCAAGCAGTCAGCTATCCACAGGGCTTGTGGGCAGCTGTCTGGGAGAGGAGCACATCTAAGCCTCTGGGTGTGGCACTTGAGGGTAGGGTTTTAGAAGACAGAGTAGGATTTTTTCCCCCAGTTTTATTGAGGTGCAATTTTATCACTCTATCAATCAGGTAGGATATTTAAAAACATAAACATAGATTGTTCCGTAATATGGAATAGTGTGTATTAAAACAGTTACAGGTAAAACAGGTACAGTTGAGAGAATAATTATAAAGTGAACACCCAGGTAGCTGCCATAGTGGAGTGATACTAGAAGCCCCCAGTGTGCCCCTCACTAGTAATATTCCTTACTGCACCTCTGAAGGAACTGCCTTTAGGTAATTTTTGTAATGATCATTTCCGTGTTTCTCTTTATAGTTTTGGTATCTGTGTTATATATGCATTCTTGAATAATAGTTTTATCTTGTCTGTTTTATGACATTTATATAGTGGGCACATAACATACAGTGGGGTTTTTTTTTCCTGTTTTTTGCCATTTTCATGTACACTGGTTTTTTGTTTGTTTTTTAGTACAGGGTGTACAGAGGGAGAGGGAGGATCTCAAGCAGGCTCCATGCCCAGTGCAGAGTCCAACACGGAGCTTGATCTCACCACCTTGAGGTCATGACCTGAGCCAAAATCAAGAGTTGGACACTTGGACACTTAACTGACTGAGCCACTCAGGCACTCTGTATATAATATTGTTTTTTGAGATTCATCCATGTTGATGCTAGTAGCTGTTGGTTTGTCCATTGTCATTACTACACACTATTTCATTCGTATAAATATACAGTAATATAACTTTTCCAGTCTTTATTTGAAATTTTTGTTAACTCTTATATGTTTGCTGGTACATATGTACAGAAGCTTCTAGTTTATAACCTGGGAGTGGAATTGATGAGTTGTCAGTATATATGTGTCTTCAGATTCACTAGATAAGTACAAGTATCTCTTCAATAGTAGAAAGAGTAGAATAATTACCAAGTAAGGAGAATGGCCAGGGCTATCCCAAGGAGGGAACTGCCCATGCAGGGACCCCCACGGCATAAATCAGCATATCCCAGAGGACCTGGTGCTATGAGGCTGAGTCTTGGGAAGGGGTAGAAGCCACAGAGTCTCTGGTGGTAGGCTGCAAAGCTTGGACCTCCTCTCTGGGGCAATGTGGAGCCATTATGGAGAGAAAGGAACAAGATCGGTGCACATTTTGGGAGAAACTTGTTCTGGGGTCCTCCCTTAAAGCATCTGCTTGTGCTTTCTCCATAGGTGATAGTTCCATTGCCCACCTGGAATGCTCGGACCCGGGAACCTGTCACAGACAACGTGGAGAAGTTTGCCATCGAGACAGAACTCATCTACAAGTATTCTCCCTTCCGCAATGAGGAGGAAGTTATGACTCAGTTCATGAAGATTCCTGGGGACAGTGGTAAGTAGGCTTTGAACTTACAGCTCCGAGAATCCAAGAGCTCCAGAGCCATGAATAGTATGGGGATGTGCAGGGGGTGCCTTGCAGGATGAAAGGAGGATTTGTTTCCCAGGAACACTGGTGATCATCTTCAATCTCAAACTCATGGATAACGGAGAGCCAGAGCTAGACATAATCTCAAATCCAAGAGATATCCAGATGGCAGAGACTTCCCCAGAGGGCACGTGAGTGTGGCTGGAATGGGAGGGAAGGTTTGGAACTGATGTTCATTTTCTCTCTGAGGGAGAGCTTAGAAGGTGACTTCAGGGAAAGAGGAGGGAGCTCATTTCCTGAATTTCTCAGTTCTTGGAGTTGATGAAGCTGAGCACTCAGTGTTTTCTTACAAGTAGGAGGATGAATAGGATAGGATAGCAGCTCCTCAGCTAAGTCAAAAGAAAAGATTGATGATCTCTTGCTCCAGCTCCTTGATTTGGAAACTGAGCCTAGAGATGGGAAAGGATTTCCTGGGTTTAGGGTGGTTGGGCTGGGTCTGGTGTCTGTGGAGTGCTTATGCTGGTGATGTGAGGGGTATGCTGCTCACACTGAGGGAGCAGCGCTTCAGGCTGGTGAGAAAAGCCAAGATGTGAGGTGGACAGCCTGCAGAGAGGCTGTCCTGCCATACTTTTGGTCAAGCTGGCTGTAGAGTAGGTGATAGCACTCCTCTTCCTGCCACCTCTAGGAAGCCAGAGCGGCGCTCCTTCCGCGCTTATGCAGCTGTGCTCTATATTGATCCCCGGATGCGGATCTTCATCCACGGGCACAAGGTGCAGACCAAGAGGCTCTCCTGCTGCCTATATAAGCCCAGGTAGGGGCCTGCCCACCCTGGTCTGCTGTTTCCCTTGAGCTAAGGATGGGGCCTTGGCTCTAAGTCTGGGGCATTGTTGGAGTGATGCTAGGAGTGATGATAAGAGGCTCTGACAGTGTTGTCTGCATTTGGGCCTTTAAGCTCCTTGATTTACTGCGTAGAAACTTCTAAGTCCTGAGGGAGGGACACAGATGGCTGATGAGCTATGGAGGTTGGCTCGTGAAGTTCATTGAGTATGAGTGCCTTCTGTGACATGGAGGGTGCTCTGCCTGGCACAGTGAACTGTCTGAGCCTCTCAGCTTCAGGGCCAAGGGGCCTATAGACACTACACAGGAGAACAAAGGCCCTGGCTGATTGCTGAGATTTGTTTCTGCTGTGGGATTAATGACACACCTGGTGAGTAGTGGGGTTGCTTATCAAAGATGGGAGCAAGGGGCAGGTGGAATAAGGAATTGAGTTGTTTGCTAAAATAACTTTGTTTTTAACTCATCATGAGTACAGTGTAACTTGGGAGGAGGCAGGAAGGCAGGGTGCTTCCCGCATTGCTCATGTTGCTGCCCTACCCCACTGCTGCTTGAGTCTTCAGGTTGCTTTTTCCCCTGTTCAGGATGTACAAGTACACATCAAGCCGTTTCAAGACTCGTGCAGAGCAGGAGGTGAAGAAAGCTGAGCATGTAGCACGGATTGGTAATGCACAAACCCCCACCCCCACTGGGCAGGAGGGGGATCAGGTTGGGGTTGTCCGGGGAATACTTGTTGTGGCCAAAGCAGGATCCACAAAAAGCTCTGTCTAGCATCCAGAGGCAAACTGTTCTCCTGAACCACTGGTCTAGTTCCTCTTGCACCCCTCCCCCTGCATGCCAATCCTTTCAGCAGTTTTTCTCCCCAGATTCTACTTTCTCTTCATCAGCCATTTATAGGGACTTATCTAAAACAGTGTCAGTTCCTTGGCTTGCCCAGAGTGAAGAATCTCACACTATCCTCTGGCCCAAATACTTGTGAAATTGGTTTTTCTGACTGCAGGGCAAAAATCTCAAGGTCTCTCATGCTGACAGGGCTTCTTGGCTGCTTGATGGAGAGTGATTGGCTGAGGACTTTGATAACTTCCAGCTCCTGCTGAGGATGTAACTCTGTTGCCTTGGATAGTTTTTGACCTGTTCTGGTTCATTTGTAAAGTTTAAAAAACATGTCTCAAGTATAAATAGTGCCTGTTTTCTTTGGGGCCTCCAAACAAAAGGATTTTCCTTTTTGTACTGACTGCATTCCAGCCAGGGAGGCTGCTCTCCTAGCACTCCTGTTCCTTGGCGGTGTACATACATCTTGTTTAGCAAGTGCTATACTGTGGCATTCAGGATGGAAGACTAAGTGTTTTTGAACCTTTGTGATCTTCACTGTGATTTCTTCTGGATTTCAGCTGAGGAGAAGGCACGGGAGGCGGAGAGCAAAGCTCGGACCTTAGAAGTTCGCCTAGGTGGAGACCTTACTCGAGACTCAAGGGTAAGGCCCCTGATCTGTACAGCTCTTCTCTTGCATTTCTGGCATTAGTATCTCAGAGCTGGCCTGGGATCAGGCTAGTCATGAACTCCTTCTAAAGCTGAAAAATGGGATGTTAAGATGTTTCCGTAATCACTGTTGAACACACTGTGTGGCAGAATCTTGGCCAATCATTTATTTCAACATCCTGACAACCATATAAAGTGACCACTGGTAGTATTCTCAGTTTATGGAAAGGGAAATTGAAGTGAAGATGGTCACTTGCCCCAGGTCACACACAGTAGGTAAGGGGTCTGAGCAGTTCTCTTTACCACTCTCTGACATACATTTCTGTAGACTTACTATTTCAGTTGGGAGTGTTTGTTCTTCAAGTCAGCCTAGTCAAGTGAAGCACAGCTTCTGAGTTTGTCAGTTTGAGTTTTTAAAGAAGTAAATCTCTTAAGTGTGGTTTTGAATCCATGTGATTTAAAATGAGAAATTTCAGATGTTTGTTATAACATTGCTGCGGCCCAGAGCCCCTCCTCCACTCACCTGGTGCCATTGTACATTTTCAGGTGATGTTGAGGCAGGTCCAGAACACAGCCATTACTCTGCGCAGAGAAGCCGATGTCAAAAAGCGGATCAAGGAGGCCAAACAGCGGTGAGTGCCAGGGCTGGCTTTTGTTTTTTTTTTTTTAGTTATATAGCACTCATTATTGACAATTAAAGAGCTTGGGGAATCTCTCCCCACCCTGTGAGGTTGCCATTTTATTACAACGATTGCTTTGAGAGCACCATTGATGTTGTGATCCCAAATGCTTGTTAAATGCCCACTGCAGGTTTTTTTCCTGAGCTAGGAAAAGGCAGAGTGGGGCCAATCCCTGATAGAGAACCCAGACCTTCTTTCCTGGCAACTCCCGTTCTATCTTCCCTCCCTCTCTTTCTTCTTCCTTTCTTATTTTTTCTCTCTCTCCTCTCTTTTCTTCTTTTTTCTCCTATTCATTTAAAGGATTTATAAAATGCTCATTTGTATGAAACTTATAAAACACATACCTTTTTAAGAAATACGACTTTAAAACTCGCTTATGTTTGTACCATCTGGTAATATCTACTCTTAATATTTTACCCCTGGATACAAATGTGGAATAATGCATAGGTTGAGTTCTGGACCTTTTTCGTCTAGAATGGGTCATCCTAGCTAATTAGATTATCTCCACGTCTCATCTTATGTTTGGAGCTTCTTGGGTCTCTGGATTTTTTTTTTTTTTAAACTTTTTTTTTTTTTAATTTTTATTTATGATAGTCACAGAGAGAGAGAGAGAGAGAGAGAGAGAGGCAGAGACACAGGCAGAGGGAGAAGCAGGCTCCATGCACCGAGAGCCCGATGTGGGATTCGATCCCGGGTCTCCAGGATCGCGCCCTGGGCCAAAGGCAGGTGCTAAACCGCTGCGCCACCCAGGGATCCCGGGTCTCTGGATTTCAATTCCTGCATTGCTGCTGCTTGGCCTTCCTGCCACAGGCATAGGTTTCCGGATTCTTCTGAGTCAGTACACTGCTCATATATCTTCTTTTCAGCTCCATGATTTTGTTATTTATCTCAGGAGAGTCTCTTCTAAATGTTCTTGTTCTGGTGAATTTTTTACTTTTTAAAAATTAACTACTGTCACATTAGTGGAGTAGGTATAACCTTGTGTTTAGTCCACCATGTAACTATCTTTCCAGAGGTTTGCAGCAGCTTCAAAGTATCCCATTCATACCTAAACCCATCCTGTTTTGTAACCAGAAGCCAAAGTCCTATGCTTTTATGTAGGGATGCGTAGAGTCACTGTGCAGCACTGTATCCCTATCAAATCTAACAAGTTACACATTGACTGGAAATGCAAAACTTGCATGTTTTTTTTTCTTAACGTGTCTCAAGTTTAAGCTTAAGCTAGCATATCTTAAAGACCATGGTGTTTTTGTATTAATGGGTTGATCTGCTTAAATTCATCTTGTGTCTTCTCAGAGCACTTAAAGAACCTAAGGAACTGAATTTTGTTTTTGGGGTCAACATTGAACACCGGGACCTGGATGGCATGTTCATCTATAACTGTAGCCGCCTGATCAAGATGTATGAGAAAGTGGGCCCACAGCTGGAAGGGGGCATGTGAGTATTGCCCAAAGAGAGTTTTTCAGCCCTAGGCAGATGACAGGATGTGTTTGGTCAGTGGGGTGACAAGAGCTCTGTCATCTTCTCCCTGTAGGGCATGTGGTGGGGTTGTTGGGGTTGTTGATGTGCCCTACCTGGTCCTCGAACCTACACACAACAAGCAGGACTTTGCTGATGCCAAGGAGTACCGGCACCTGTTGCGGGCAATGGGGGAGCATCTGGCACAGTATTGGAAGGACATTGCCATTGGTAATTCCCTTTCTGTTCACTTCCAACCTTAGGATACTCTTAGTGCCCAATGGTGTAAATTTAGGAAGAGTGAGAAGCTGCCTCCTGATATGTTGTGTGGGTGTTTGCTTTCCAGCCCAGAGGGGAATCATCAAGTTCTGGGATGAGTTTGGCTACCTCTCTGCCAACTGGAACCAGCCTCCATCCAGTGAGCTACGTTACAAGCGCCGGAGAGCTATGGAAATCCCAACCACCATCCAGTGTGGTGAGCTGGTGGTCGGAACCTCCTCCTGACTCTCCACCACAGTCCATGAGCCTTTTTTCTCTTTCCCCTTGCGGGCCTCCTGACTTGACTGACATTCATGGACTTTTGGTCCCACTGGGGTTGAGTCTGTTTGGTGATGGCCCTGGGAGCTCAGTCTTGGTGCTATGTCAAGTCCCACCTGTCCCTCCTGAATGAGGTAGAAGGTGTCTTGGCCAAGCCTCACTTGGTTTGATACCACATTGTTAATGGTGCGAGTGATGATTGAGCCAGTATCCTTTTTGAGGAGGTGGAGAGGCTGGGAACATTGAGAATCCACAATATAAAGTGGCTATTCTTGCTGGAATCACTGAGAATTACTGTTCTGCAAGGAAGGCAGGGTTGTAGCCTGAGTAAAGATCTTTGCATGGAAAGTTGGGAGCATCTTTGCCTTGGGAACCTGCTTATAGATACTGTTAGTGGGCATGACTGATGTTTGTGGGGATGTTTTCTGTGTCATAGATTTGTGTCTGAAGTGGCGAACCCTCCCCTTCCAGCTGAGTTCTGTGGAAAAAGATTACCCTGACACCTGGGTTTGCTCCATGAACCCTGATCCTGAGCAGGACCGGTGAGCACTTGCTCTAACAAGGAGATTGTGGGTATCTTCTCTCTCCCCCACTGTATTCCTTCTACCCTTTGGGCAAATAATTTGCTGTGCATCTTGAGGTCAGTGCTAATATCCTCATGTCTCTGTCTTGCTGCAAATAATAAGTGCTCTGGAAGTAAGAATAGATGTCTGTCCTGCAGTGAGTATTAATTCTGTACATTTGGGAACCTTGAGGTCATTGCTGTGGTGAAAGCATGGGTTGGCTAAAGAGGACCGTGTCCTGCCTAGGGTTCTGTTTTGGCACAACCTCCCTAACACTCTCTTTCTACAGATGTGAGGCTTCTGAACAGAAGCAGAAGGTTCCCCTGGGGACATTCAGAAAAGACCTGAAGACACAAGAAGAGAAGCAGAAGCAGCTGACAGAGAAAATTCGCCAACAGCAGGAGAAGCTAGAGGCCCTCCAGGTGCGTGTGTTGTGGGCAGTGGGCAAAGCCAGCATTGTGTCAGGTCTCTCTGGGATGGAACAGGAACCTTCAGTGGCTCCCTGGTTTTTGAGTACACCATGATCATCATTTTTAAAAATCAAACTGCTGTTTTATGTATTCCAACGTGGTCAGAAAATAAGTATTCTAGTATAGAGGTAACCACCACTAACTGACAATACCCTTCTAACTTTTTATGATTGCTTGTGTACACATGAATATATATAATAAAGTGGAAATCCTATGCCATGACATGTCACATTTTTTTTTAGTGCATACTTTACTTGGGATATTTTTCTAGAAGTGAATTTGAAAGGGTCAAAAGGGTTTGTAAAATTTTGTGGCTTTTTATAACTACTTCCAAGTTATTCTCCAGGAGATGTACTAGTTTGTTTTTTTTGTAAGCAGTGCATTTATTTTAAAGTATTTTTTGCAAATTTGACAGGCAAAAATATACATCTTATGATTTGAATTTCTTATTTTTGATTTGGAGAGTGTTTTACTCTGCTATTTGTTTCAGAATAGCTTATTCTCATTTTCTTAATTGATTTGTCAAGTTTTTGAGACATATTTATGGTATTACTCCTCGATCGTTTTTATTTTTATTTTTTTAAAATATTTTATTTATTCATGAAAAACACAGAGCGAGAGAGAGAGGCAGAGACACAGGCAGAGGGAGAAGCAGGCTCCATGCCAGGAGCCTGATGTGGGACTCAATCCCGGGTCTCCAGGATCATGCCCTGGGCCAAAGGCAGGTGCCAAACCGCTGAGCCACCCAGGGATCCCCCTCCTCTATCATTTTTATTAGAAAAAAGGCTTTTTCTTTTCTGGCTTCTTTGTGCAGATGTTTGCACTAACCTGGATGTCTTACACCTGCCTCCCTGCCTACTGAATCCCACTTGTCCTTTCTGGCCTTTTCTATCATACGTTTCCTAACTTTTCTGGCTGCTTTTATAGGAATTTAGTCCATTGACACTTTCTCCTGGTCTCTCAGTTGCTAGATTAGTCACATAGAATCCTGATGATTTAGTGTTTGTATTTTTTGTCTCTCCAATGAGAGTGAGTCTCTTATAATAGTAGGACTGTGGTCTAGGTTTTCTTTTTTATTTGCCCACTGTCCCAGACACAGTAGGGATCCAGAGAGTTTGCTTGAATGTACCAAGATATACAAACAACTTCATCATTTTTGCCATGCAGAAAACCACACCTATCCGCTCCCAAGCTGACCTGAAGAAATTGCCTTTGGAAGTGACCACCAGACCTTCTACAGAGGTAAAGCCAGGAGGTGTGTGTGGGGGGGTGGTTGGTGACTTTTCCTTAGGTGTCTTGTGCTAGGATAAGTGTTCTCACTCTGTTCCATTCTCTTTTAGGAACCTGCACGTAGACCTCAGCGACCTCGGTCGCCTCCTTTACCTGCTGTGATTAAGAATGCCCCAAGCAGACCTCCTTCCCTGCAGGCTCCCAGGCCAGCTAGCCAGCCCCGAAAGGCTCCTGTTATCAGCAGTACCCCTAAGCCTTCTACCCTGGCAGCTCGGGAGGAGGCCAGTACATCCAGGCTGCTGCAACCACCTGAGGCACCCCGAAAGCCTGCTAACACACCGGCTAAGACTGCGCCCCGGCCCACTCCTATGGTGCAGCCACTGTCACCATCTCTGCTACCCAACGCCAAGAGCCCTCGGGAGGTCCCTGCTCCCAGAGCCATCAAGACTCCAGTGGTCAAGAAGCCAGAGCCACCCAGTAAACTCTCCCCAGTGAGATGCTTTTCCTCTTCCAGCTCCAAGCCTACCCTCAGTGGTCTAGGAACGGTATCAGGCTGTGTCAAAGCTGTACTGGGGGAGCCTTTTTGGAGATCAAACCTCAAGCTTCCTGTTGCCCCTAAGGAGGAGTCTCAATAGCCAAAGGGACTTTCTCTGGTCAGGGCACAGAGCATGTTGGTTTCCTGTCCAGGGAGCTCTTCAGTATTCCCTTTGTGTTTTGATCTGCCATAAATTTGAGTCCCCTCCACCAGCTTCTGTGGTATGGGCATAGGTTGGCAGCCTGGTGAAAGCCGTGGTGGGTTGCAGCAGTGGGCAGCATGTTTCAGGGAGGGCACAGCTGGTGCCAGGGAGGCTAAAGGAGAAGTAAACTGAGAAGCTCCCCCTATGACAGCTTTGAGCAAAGGTCCTTGTGGGCACAGGGACCAGGAGGTTGCTGTATACTGAGTAATGTCAGGGGAGGCTCAGCTGTGGGGTAACTGAGAAGCACACAAGTGTTACTGCTTCTTTAGGCCAGATGGAATCTTTTGCTGACAGAATCTTCAAGGGCTGACAGGGCCCCTCACATTCCCTCTCCTCTTGCTGTAGACCACTCCTGGTCGGAAGCGGACTCTTGGGGTCTCTGATGAGGAAGAAGCTGAGGAAGAGGCTGAGAGGAGGAAAGAAAGGTCTAAGCGGGGCAAGTTTGCTGTGAAGGAGGAAAAGAAGGACTTGAATGAGGTAGGTGGTCTGAGGTTAAAACCTCCTCAGGGTTGCAGTCTGCACCAGGTCTGTTTCTGTTTTGATTTGAGCCTTCCAGAAGCCCAGTTCATCTCTGTATAGGATCTTGGTCACACAGGTGATTTAGAAACATGGTGTCAGGCACGCTTCTGAGTGAGACTGGCTTTTGGCTCTCATCACAGGCTGGAGGTCACCCACAGATCAGGGAGGCTTGAAACCCTTTGCATCCCTGTGTCTGTGACTTTCGTTTGCATACTGTCTTGTTTATAAAGGTGGCAGAAGGGATCCCTGGGTGGCGCTGCGGTTTAGCGCCTGCCTTTGGCCCAGGGTGCGATCCTGGAGACCCGGGATCGAGTCCCACGTCGGGCTCCCGGTGCATGGAGCGTGCTTCTCCCTCTGCCTGTGTCTCTGCCTCTCTCTCTCTCTCTCTCTCTGTGTGACTATCATAAATAAATAAAAATTAAAAAAAAAAAAAAAAGTGGCAGAAGGGTTGACACTCAAGGTTCTGATTTAGAGAGCAGGTCTTGGTGAGACATGGAGATTTAAATGGTGACATAAGGGACACCTGGGTGGCTCAGCGGTTAAGTGCCTGCCTTCAACCCAGGGTGTGATCCTGGAGTCCTGGGATCGAGTCCCACAACGGGCTCCCTGCATGGAGCCTGCTTTTCCCTCTACCTGTGTCTCGGCCCCTCTCTCTCTGTGTCTTCATGAATTTAAAAAAAAAAAAAGTCACATAAGACAACATGAAGTGACAGCTGATGACCCTGGATTGCCAAACATGCAAAAATATGCTTATCAGGGTCACTGGGGATGCTTTTAACACTAACCTTGTTCTCCTTGCAGCTCTCAGACAGTGCTGGGGAAGAGGACCCAGCTGACCTTAAGAGGGCTCAGAAAGGTAAATTCGGGGAGGTACTTGGCAGCCTGTGGGGGAAGGGGATAGCGGGACCCCTCAGCCAGCAACAATTTATCCTGAAGGTTCTTGGAGGCTTTCCTGGCTCTGGGCTCTTGTGTAGCAGTGGTTCCAAGTCTAGTCCCGAGAAGAATTCTGAAGATAGCACACCCTTCTGTGTATTTTTAGCACAAATTTCTTGGCTTGCACTTCTGGCAGTCACTCATCCTGCTGCTCTTTGGCACCCTCATGGCAGATGGGGAAGGAGACCAGGGTGGCTGGGCTCCATGTTCCTGGCAAAGTACTGGCAAGCATTTAGGGGTTCTTGTCCCAGCAAGTCCTTGGACTGCCTCTCTAGGTGGCCCTAGCTGAGTAGGGAACTCCGTTAATTTTCTGACTCCCACTCCATCATCATTCTCTTAGATAAAGGGTTGCACGTGGAGGTGCGTGTGAACAGGGAGTGGTACACAGGCCGTGTCACAGCTGTGGAAGTGGGCAAACATGTGGTGCGGTGGAAGGTGAAGTTTGACTACGTGCCCACAGACACCACTCCGAGAGACCGCTGGTAACGCCCCTTTCCAGAAGCCCACAGAGTTGTCCAGGCCAGGGGGGTTCTGTCCCAGCCTCCCAGCAAGCGGCCCATCCTGGGTGCCTGGGGCATACATGACAAGTGCTTTGTGCCTCCTAGGGTGGAGAAAGGCAGTGAGGATGTGCGGCTGATGAAGCCCCCTTCTCCGGAGTACCAGAGCCCTGATACGCAACAGGAGGGTGGGGAAGAGGAGGAGGAGGAGGCAGCAGTGGCAGCACCACCGGCGCCGCCAGCGGCAGCGGCCCAACAGGCTGTAGCCACGGCAGAGCCCTCTACTTCTGACTGCATCCGCATAGAGCCTGACACCACTGCCCCGAGCACCAACCATGAGACCATTGACCTGCTCGTCCAGATCCTCCGGTACATGTGTCTTCCCAGTCAGGCTAACTCTGGCTCTCTACCTTCTTCTTGCTATTCTGAATTCCTCTTCCCACCTTCTTTCTTTAGGAATTGTTTACGGTACTTCCTGCCTCCTAGTTTCCCCATCTCCAAGAAGGAGCTGAGTGCTATGAATTCAGATGAGCTAATATCATTTCCTTTGGTGAGTTTAGCCTTTTATTTTTATTCTGCATGGTCCCTCAGCTTCATGTTTATTGTGATTGCCAGCTCTTGTGTCATTCCCCCCCCCCCGCCATTTTGCTGCCCACCTCCCCTATGCCCCCTCACAGCCTCTCTTTTGCTGAGAGAAATAGAAAACGTGTAGAAAAAAGTGCCAAAGCTGGCTATGATTGTGGTATGCAGAAGCCAACCACACCATTCATAAGATGCTGGGGCTGAGTCCTCACTTAGGGACATCAGGCCTGGTTTGACATTTCCTAGAGTGTATTTGTTTTCCTCCGCCTCAGCAGAGGGAGTAAACTTGTCCCAGGCAACAGTGAAGAACTTAGACTTAAAGTGCCTAAAACTTGACTCTTACAGTGAGGTAGAGATGTGGGTAGTGTTTTTTTGTAAGCACTGGGTGTTATGCTAAAGTGGCACAGGCCCTGTGCTGGATCTCTTAATGAGCAGCAGTAGAGAATCCTGCCTCCCAAGTGCCTTATGATTCAGTAGAGACTGAATTTTTACTAGGTAGCTGGACATGAGACTGAGAGCAGTAAGTGCCATGGAAGCAGTTGGGCTGTGGCAGCCTTGGGGAGGGAGCAGCAGTCTGAAGATGTGGGTCTCTGCAAGTGCCTGTGTAAGTGACAGGGAAGATTTGAGGCAGGGCGACTTTGTGAGCAGGGGTTCAGAGGGATGGAAGTTCCCAGGTCAAGGCAGCAGACTATGTGGTGAGCATTTAGGGAAGAAGAGGGCCCTGAGAGTCAAGATATGGTACTTTTTGAATGTCTGATCTTAGGGGCTTGGTGGTTTAAACCTTGTATAAAATGGAGGGCCAGCAAAAGTTTTGAGCCAGGGGAATTGTCATTCTGAACCTGGTCTAGGGCAGAAAAACAAACTTTTTCTCTAGAGGGCCAGTTAGCAAATATTTTCAGCTCTGTGGCAGCTAAACACTATGACACTGCAGTAGACCATTTGTAAAGGAATGGATGTGGCTGTTCTGTAGTAAAGCTCTATTTACAAAAAGAGGTGGCAGGCTGATTTGGCCTGGGGCTCTAGTCTGCTGACCCTGCCCTAAGAGGATAGCTCTCATGGCAGTAGGTTTGGGTGAGATGGGTGGATGGAAGATGCCGAGGCAAGAGGGCCAGTTGAGTTGTGAAAGGTCAGAGATGAGGGAATGGGAACTTGAGTTAGAGTGGTGGGAGTGGACTGGTGGGTGAAAGGGCCATGTCAGAGGTGGTTGACTGGAGGCAAATGATGGGGGAGGAGGCAGAGGCCATGTACTTCTTTGTGTCTCAGGCCTGTGGGAAGTGATGACAAAGCTATTAACTGGGAGAAAACAGTGGGGGTAAGAGCGGTGATAAGTTGTGATTTGTGTTGGGCTGGGAACACTGGCTATCTGCATTTCTGGTGATGTTTAGTGCGCAGGTCGAGATCAGGGATGGGGCACTTGGAGGGGTGGGACGGTTAGGGCTGCAGATGGAATCTGGGAGTTGTCTTCCTCAAGTGGGACAGATATGTTTATGTTTGGAATAGCTTAAGTTTTCTAGGGAAGAGTTTCTAGAGAACAGAACTAGAATTGAAACTGTAGATATTGGGCCCTTGTGTGCCAGCTGTGTGTTTGATGGTTTCCAAAGAGGAAGAGATAGGGCTTTTAATCTTCATTTTACTAAAAAGAAAAAAAGGAAGTATTAGGAGTTGAAGAAACTGAGGCTCAGGTGAAGAATCTGTTGTGATAGAACCCAGATTTGAATCCAGGTACTACTACTTTAGGACACGGGGCTTGCCCTTCTTCCAGTACTGCCTTGCTTCCCATGAGAGGAGAGGGCAGGTGCAGGCCGAGGAAGCTAGAGGATGGCAGAGCTCATCAGAAAGCTTCCTCAGAAAGCTCTGTGTCTCAGCTCTGGCCCTTGTTGAGGCTGCAGCTGCCCTCTGCAAATCCCATGAACAATCCACTAATTAGGATGCTTAGGTAGGTGGCCTGGCATCCTCTTGTCAAATTTGTTGCTTGTGGTTTAAAGTTGTTGCCAGACTCAGAGCAAAGCCTGGGTCCACTGGGATCTTCGCTGTTCAGACCAAAAACACGGTCAGCCAGGAGCATCTGAGCTTTTATTAGCATCTGAGCTAATAAAAGAGTCTATTAGCTACCTTATGCTTGTAAAAGGAAGTATACCACCAATGCATCAACTTTATAGTCCGCGGACTGTAAGGTCTAAACTAATTTTTTTAACGTCAGGGACACAACAGAGATTTCTAATGTTCATTATGTTCTTGTCAGTCTGTGAAAGGTCATCCTTTTTGCCATCATCCTGGATGGGAGTTTCATAAAGTCCTCAGGAGTCCTACAAATACTAGATTTAAACATATATGTTTTTAAAAGGTATTATAACTGTACAAATTTATAATAAATGAAGAGTTAAAACTAACTCAAATCATAGGCTCAAGACATACTGAGTTTTAATATTTTGGAGTCTGCCTAAACACTTTGTGCTACCGGGGTAATTGCTACCGGGGTAATTATTTTTAATGGAGAACTTCAAATTTCTCTTGCCATTCTGGTTTAATAGGATAATACTCTAAATTGTAAGGTAAATGACACAGTTAAGTACTTGCCAGTAACACTTTTTAAAAACAGCAGTCAGGAGCTGTCAATGCCAGGTAGCTCATACATCTTTATAGAAGCATATAAACCCAGGAGTTGATAAGACTACAGTGGTCAGCTAGGACCATTCATTTTCATCAGAATGGTGTTATTCTCAAGGGTAACTTATGAGTAAATGATATTGTAAGTTTGAGTTTTGAAAATAAACAGATACTGCACAGATTTTTTTTCCAATTAGATTCCATGTAACATTTCTTTTGAAGCAACTGTTCTAGCTTTTAAAAGTTTGAAAAGCTTCATGCCTTGAGAAACTGCTAGTTAACATCAGTACTCCGCACCTTGGAAATTTCAGGTACTTAGGAAAGACAGTAAAAATTCTAATGTTGCTTATTAGTATACTACACAAATCTGGAGGTATCCACTGTTGGTGGGTGCTTGATAAATATTTCTGGAAGAGAACTTCTGGTTCTGACATTGTGAGGTGTGACTTAGGATGGGCTGCCAAAAGGACTGTGGTGAAGTTAGAAACATGTGATTCAGCTGGGAGAGGGACTTGTCCTTTTCGTGCCAACTGCAATGGAAGAATCCTCCCTCACATTTACTAATGGCTTGCTGTCAAGGGCTGAAGGGTTCACATAGGTGATCCCATCTCTTTCTTCATGGCAACCTCATGAGATGGGCATCAGGTTTTTCCACTTTGGAGCTAGAGAGCCTACTTCTCCCTTGTCTGTGACGTCCCTTCACACTGAGCCAGTTGCGTAGGGATACTGGAGCCCATCTAGAGAGGCCCTGGGGATCCCTATAAGCTCATGCACTTACCCTCTGGGTTCCCTCTCTACAGAAAGAGTACTTCAAGCAGTATGAAGTGGGACTCCAGAATCTGTGCCATTCCTACCAGAGCCGTGCTGACTCACGGGCCAAGGCCTCCGAGGAGAGCCTGCGCACTTCTGAGAGAAAGCTCCGAGAGACAGAGGAGAAGCTGCAGAAGCTGAGGACCAACATCGTGGCGCTCCTGCAAAAGGTGCAGGAGGTGAGCCAGGCAGCCCTCTCATTGCAGCTGGACCACCTGGTGTCTCAGGGAGGGGGGCCTGGGCACCTCCTGCTCCCTTCTCCCCACTCACAGGAATCTGTGGTTCCAACCCTGGCTGCACAGCATCCTGACCAGGAGGGCTGGAGGTGGTGCGGCTGCCTGGGCCTCATCCCAGCCAGACCCACGGTATCAGATTTTTGCCCTTGTTTAGATCTTCTGATTTACAACCTGGTTTGAGAATCCTCCGAGCCATAAAACAGAAATTCTCACTTTTCCAGATGACGCCCAGATTGGGATTGTAAGGAGTACCCCTTTAGGGTCTCAGTCCTTCATCCAGGCAGTCAAAACTTTGGACTTGCTTTGTTTCCTGTGGGATATTGGGTGAACCAGATAGGCAAGATATGGTCCCTACTACACTCATGGCCCAACAGACTGGTGAAGGACACAAAATTATTGATGGCAGGAAGTTCTATGAAGAAAACACTTCATGTAAGAGAAGGAAGACACAGAGGGTGTTCAGCGGTGGCCTCTCTGAGAAGGGGATATTTGAGCTGAGAGTAGAATCAGTCACATACAAGATGTGAGTGCTTTGGGCAGAGGAAAGGGTAGGACCTAAGGCTCAAGGCAGGGAGTTGCAGGCAATAGAAGAGGCAGGGCCTGTATGAGGTGAGCTGTCCCTGGAGGGGTATGGCCCAATCCTGTTTGCAGATTAAGACATTTAGTTGGTTATAGGAAGTCCTGGAGTGGGGTGGAAGTTAGAATCCAGGACTTGGGTGAGGAGGTTCCCATACTTATCTGAATGAGAGATTTTGATGGCTTGAATCTTGGTGACCATGTGAAAGGCAGATTTGTAATATTTGGGGGGGAAGGAAGGAAACAGGGGTGATTCTTCTGATTTGTCTTGAGTCCCTGGGTGAGGGAAGGTGGTGACCTATATTGAGATGGGCACAGCCTGGGGTGGGGTGGTGCAGTTGAGCTGTTTTGAGTGTACTGAGTCTGAGAAGCCTGCAACACATCTAAGGCACCCAGGATCCTGGGGCACACAGGGCAGGAGCAGGGCAGGAGCAAGAAATCTGGGCGTCATCTGTGTATTGAGGATGGGAAGGGGGAGAAGGATCAAGGTGGGACAGGCCTTGACAGCCAGGGTGGAGGGGGGAGAGGAGGGGACTCTGGGCTCAGGCTCCATTGCCTGCAAGAAGGATGGGGAGGTGGGCCCCCCCTTCGGCCTTCTGGCCCCTACCTGACTGCTTCCTTCTATTCCAGGACATAGACATCAACACAGATGATGAGCTGGATGCCTACATCGAGGACCTGATCACCAAGGGGGACTAAGGGGCTCAAGACAAAAATCAGCTCCTCTGCCCTTCAAGGCAGAGTTCTTGGGGGGTGGTGTTTTGTTCATGGGTGGTGGACTTACCTTGGTTTGACTCACATGAGACATTTGTGCTTTTGGAGGGAAAAATACTCTTGATTCTTTGAATCTTCCTCCCTAAGTTTATAAATATTTATTTTTTAAAAGAAATAAGATGCTGCGCCTGCTGTGAGACCATACATTTTTCTTTTGGTGACTCCTGGGCAAAGGACAGAGAACCGGGATGCCAAGCTCCTTCTCTTGGCTCCTGGGTCCTAAAGATGTGGTAAACCCAGTGTCATCTATAATTCGGAGAGGCTCCAGGGGCAGGGCTGGTCTCTTCTAGAGGATGAACAATGTTGAAATCTGAGGTGGTAGGGGAGGGAACAAGCCCTCCAGAGTGGTACTTTTCCTAGAGGCTCTGATCTAGGGGACCCCTGGAGGCGGTGGGTCAGGATAGAGGCTCAGTGCTGAGCAGCTCCCATCTCAGGTCCGGGACATGACCTCCAATTCGACCTCGCCATCCATCACTCAAGTTCTCCCTGTGGCAGTGATTTCCTCAGTTAACCATGCATGGATAGTGAGGTTTTCCACCCCAAAAATCTGAGTCCAGGTGGAGTAGTAGATCTGACTCTAGTAGGCTGTACCCTGAATGAATGTTTGAATTCCAAAGGATTCTTTTTGAAAAAGCCCTCTGTGACAGTGCCCCTGGTACTGATCTGGTGGTGACCTCTGCCGGTGGGTTTGGCAGGGTCTGGAGGGAGCACGCTGCCCAGATGGTGCTGGCTGACCTGGAGAGCCTGCTGCTGCTGCTGCTGCTGCTGCTTTTACGGTTTCCCCCCCGCCTGGCCCCACCAATCCCTGCTCTGGGCTAGACAGGAAAAGGGGTCACTGAGCCACAGGGACTCCAGAGGCAGCTTTTTAGAAAGCACACCATGCCTTCCCTCCCATCTAGTCACAGCGTCATTCAGCTGTGTCCCTCAAGTGACTTCTCAGGGTCAAAGACAAAGGCAAGAGTTGCTGAGTTTCTCTTTAGTCACTGGAAAAATTCTGGTTTGATTTTCCCCAACTGTCTTCTCTCCTCTTTATTTGGGGACTTTGGGTTTTCTAGAGGCACAAGAACTGTGGCCTGGTACTGCTAGTCTGGGATTCAAACCTTTCTGGGTGTGTTTCTGCCATCTATCCACCTCAGGTCATCATGGCCCACATGCCACTCCGTGGCCTCTGCAGGAGACTAGGAGGTGCTGTTGAGGGAAGTCTTTACCCACTTGTGTGCCCAGAAGCACCTGCAACTTGTGGGTTTGGGGCTTCCCCAAACCACATCCCTGGAGGAGGGTTATTTGGGGACATACCACTCAGAACTTGGCCTCTTCCTCTGGAAGATTCTCTGAACCTCGGGGTTTCTTGAGCTGGTGATTACTCTCCTTCCAGCTCACTCTCTTCATCCCAGGCAGCATGTGGTTCATGTTTGTCCCCAAACCTATTGTTTGAATCTAAAAGGAAGTTGGTTCTGCATTTTTATCAGCGGGTGTAATACCCACCTTTTTTATTTACACACCTGTAATCAAAATGCAATACTATAAAATTTTTGCTGGTGAGACTCCTGAACTCAGTCTGTTTTCTTCTGTTAGTAAAATCTAGCACCTTCTACTTCATTCTTTCTACCACTGTGGCTTTAAACGGATTTCAGATATTTCTTCATCACAATCTTCCTTTTTCTGTATCCACCCTCCTTACCACAGAAACAAATGCTCAATTTCTTAAAATGTTTTAGCTTGAACTTCAGTGTAACCACTTTGCTGTTTAAATCCAGTCACAGCTGTACTGAATGCAGCCTGTGTCCCAGGCAGAGCTCCTGCCATTCTGGTTGGGAAGATAAACTGCGATGGGATGGGACCCGCCTGAAATTGTCTGAGGACTTGGGAAGAGGGAGTGGGCTGGCTGGTCTGTGGCCCAAGGGTCCCTAGCACAGTGGCAGCAAAACAGGTGAATACAGAGGAGCAATGGGGACTTTCTTTGGTTTTAAGTGACACAGCATACCGTAAGAATTCAAACAGTACAGAAAGGCTGGAAAGCCTGAAAAGCAAGACGCCCTTTCACCCTTGACCCCTATTTTCTCCCTGAGAATAATATCCATACTTGTCCACACATCCACTCTGTTCAGTTTCTGCCTGTTTCCCACAATGTATCTTGGAACCTGTTTCAGAATAGCCAATATGGGTCTACTTTTTTCTTCTGCAAAACCCATAGCATTTCATTGTCTTGGATGTACCATTAAGAGTCTCCTACTTAAAAACATTTGGGTTAACATTTACGAAAAATGCCCTGATGAATGTGGTGTGTGTGTGTGTGTGTGTGTGTGTGTGTGTATTATTGACTCAGATCTGTATGTATGTATGTATGGTAAACTCCAAAGAGAAATGGCTGTGTCAAATGGTAGGTATTAATATTAAAAATATTAAGATGGTCCAGAAAAGACCTCCAACTTTAACTCTTGCCAGCAGTGTATTTCACCCCACTGCACTTGTCAGTATGCAGTCTCTTCCATCCTGTGTACTAATCTAAAAGGTGGAAAGTGATGTACTTTTGAGTTGGTTTGAACTAACTTAAATAAGCTTGAGACCTTCATTGGCCATTTGTGTCTCTGATGCAGGGCGGCAGTTCTGATTTTGGATTAGGGACTTTATAAAAGTGTTTACAAAAGTATAATCTGAAAACCAAGAGGGTGAAGTCCTCCGGAAAATCTTCACCTTATACTACCCCTTCAGGCCCTAAGTGTCCCATGGATTTAGGATTGTAAACCTTACTTTAGGATCAATACTGTATTAGTAGGTAGGGACAGAGGTTTGATATGTTTTACTCAAGGAAGGTATGAGTTAATAGGCTGAGAAAAACTTGGGGTTCCTTCATTACATCTATCTGACACTACTTCTTGACTCTTGTTGGGTCCCCATGTTTACATGACTGCCTTTCAGACCTGTGGTTCAAGCAGAGGTAGCCAGGAGTTCATAGCTCTAAGACTGATAGAGCTCAGATTTCTTAGCCATTTATGTAGAATACAGGCTTGACGAGTAGGCAGTGGCTTCATGGCTACTTGTCCCTGTTGGAATGTTGTTCTCTAGCTGGTCAAGGCTATAAGGGGGCCTGTTGGTGGGTGGTTGCCAAGGTGCCTGAAACATCCTCAGAATTCCACTGCCTCCCTTTGGCCAAGGGAGGCAAAGCTCTAAGGGATCGTGCTTTCTCTGCCACCCTGTTTGAGGCCTCAGATTGTTTCTTCTGTTCTCAGCACTAATGGGGTCACCCTCTCCATAATGAGCAAGACAGACTGGACAGAGGAAGGGCCTGGCAAGGAACATCTCACTCTGCATTGGACCAAAATATTGAGCAGCCTCTGCCCCTTGCCTTTTTCATCCAGGTACTTGGAATGTGCCTGGCCTAACTAGTGCTCTTGGTGGGTCTTGTAGAAATTTCCTTCCAGCTCACAAAGCGTCAGACAAATCACTGCCCATCTTGGCTCATTTATGCCATGAGGTTGGTTCTTCACCTGAAATTTGCCCAGGGATGCATATAGATAGCCACTATTCTGGGGCTGGTCTGATTGAAGTTGGAATGAAGGTCCTAACCTCTTGTTGCCTCAACCCTGAATTTTTGTGTCCAAGATACACTGGTCCCTATGTGCTACCTGTAAGCGTTTCCCTGCTTCCTCAATGGGCCGCCTGGGGAGTTGCCCCACAGCCATCCTCACGGCTCCTAACCCTGTGGATGAGAAGGGGCAGGGCTTCCACCGGCCTCCTTCAGGCCTGGCCTGGAGGTTGCTCACGGTACCTCCTGGTACCTCCTGGCATTCGCAGCACGGGCAGCCATGCGGAGCGGAGGAGCGCGCACCACTGGGGCGCGGAGAGAAGGCGCTGACCAGGGACGTCTTCCCCCTCCCGCTGTGGACTCCGCTGAGAAGCTTCCGTGGGACTGGCGGTTGGTTGGGAAGCCGTGGCCAGCGGTGATGCCCCGCTCCGGATTTGCCGTCCCGCCGCCCCCCGTTAGGCTCCTCTAGCGAGGCCCTGGGCGCTCGCTCCTCCCCAGCGGGCTGCCACGGTGTGGGCGCTGCCGGGGGAGGACCAACAGGGAGGGAGTTGGGGGTTTCTTACTCTACCTCGTTTATCACCACCGTACGGCACGGCTGGAGGACCGGCTCCAAGTCCTCACCTGGCCCGGGAGCGGCCGAGATCCCGCCGCAGCGCCCCCGGGCGCCGGCCCTCTCCCGACCCGCCAACGGTCGCGGCGGCCGAGCGCGCCCCCAGGCCGCTTCTCCAGCCCGCGAGGCGGGCGCACAACGGCGCCTGCGCGGTGCCGCGGCCCGGCACGTGGGCCGCGCCCCTGCCCTGTGCGTGCCCCGAGCGCGACGAGCCGGTGGGCTCCGGCTGGGGCCGGGAGGCGGAGGAAGCGCCGGGACCGACCCGAGCTGCGCGGCGACCGGCCGCGGAGGCCGGAGGTGGGGGCGGCCGCCACAGCCCCCGCGGGAAAGTGGGTGTGGCTTTTTTTCTTCTTCTTTTGGCGTCTGCATATTAAATCCAAGCGTGTAGATTAAAAAAAAATTTTTTTCCCCCGGTTTTTCAGCTGTTTGGGGGTTATTTTTTGGTGTGTTTTTTGGTTTTTGGTTTTGCCACTACAGAAAGTATTTTGAATAGAGGACTTTGTGGTGTAGCGCGTTCATATCTGCACGATACAGGACCTGGAAAGGAAGCGGCATGTTTTACGTCTTCAAATAGCCGCGTTCAGTGATGCTCCGCCAAGGTCTGGCCTGTTTGCCGGCCCCTGGGCCTCTCCCGGGCCGAGACGCCCTGCGTCTCACAACCTTGGCCCGTTTAGATGCCCCTGGGGCGTGTCACTGGAAACATCCTGATAGCAGCTGGACCAGTAATTCTGATGTGAGGGGTGCGGGCCCAGCTGAAACTAGAATTTTGGACATCAGTATAGATGGATCAGCCTCCCTCACTTTTTTTTTTTTTAATACTTTGTCAGGCTATTCTTAGAATTTATTCTAAGTGAAACTTAAAATCATGTTACCTAATTTTCCCCATCCTCGCCAAAGAAAAAAGTTCCATTGTGACTTAAATTATAACTGCATTAAATTTAGATGAAGTTATAGGAAAGTTGACATTTTTATTACCTTAAATCTCCCCAGAGATACAAAATGATTTTTCATTTGTTTGACTTTAGGCCTACAATAAGATTTTATAATTTCTTCATACAATTTTAATACTTTCTCATTTATTTCTAAGTGTGTAATGGTTTTTGTCAGTACTGTGAATGGGATATTTTTTCCATCTCTGTTCCTGATTATTAATAATAGAGGAAAAGGCATACTAAAATAATGTATTTTCTGTTGTGAACTCTGGTAGTTTTTTTTTTTAATTTTTATTTATTTATGATAGTCACAGAGAGAGAGGCAGAGACATAGGCAGAGGGAGAAGCAGGCTCCACGCACTAGGAGCCCGACGTGGGATTCGGTCCCGGATCTCCAGGATCGCACCCTGGGCCAAAGGCAGGTGCCAAACCATTGCGCCAGGGATCCCAACTCTGGTAGTTTCAAAAAAAATAAACTCTTTTATAGATGCAAATTTGCCAGTGCACCAATTTGCCATTTTACTTTATTAAAAATTTTTTTTAATACTTTTTTTTAAGAGTGTGTGCAAGTGGGGTGGGGCAAAGGGAGATTAAGATAATCATAAGCAGGCCCCACCTGGAGACCATTGGTAGGGCTTGATATCACGGCCTGAGATCATGACCTGAGCCAAAACCAAGAGTCTGAAGCTTGGGGCACCTGGGTGGCTTAGTCATTTAAGCTGCTGCCTTCCGCTCTGGTCACGATCCTGGGGTTCTGGGATTGGGCTCCATCCTCAGCCAAGAGTCTGCTTCTCCCTCTCCCCCTCCCTCCAACTTGTGCTCTCACACTCTCTCTCTCTCTCTCAAATAAATAAAATCTTAAAAGAAGAAAAGAAAAGAAAAAAAGAAAGAAAAGAAAGAAAAAGAAAAGAAAGAAAAAAGAAAAGGAAAAGAAAAGAAAAGAAAAAAGAAAAGAAAAAAGAAAAGAATCTGAAGCTTAACTGCCTGAGCCACCTGGGTGCCCTGTCATTTTGCTTTGGCTAGAACTTCTGAAATGGATGAAACAATGGTGAATAATTCTCTGGGTCTTGTTTCTGATGAGATGGAAATCCACATAGTTAGAGTTGAGCAGAATATTAGCTGATGATTTTGGTGAATGGCCTTTTAAGGTGTGGAAAGAGTTTCTGTCTGGTTAATGTTGGGGTTTCAGGGATGGAGCTGTGGCTGCTGGTCTTACCTGAGTGGAGTACCAGGGCATGCTGGTTACATAGACTGAAACGTGGCTTGGGGGGCACACAATTGTCAGACATACAACCTCAACTGTCAAACAATGAGTTTTTTTTTTTCCTTTAAGCTGTTTTAACAGTCATTTTTATTAGACATTGTGTTGCTACAAAAGAATACTGTATAAAATATATGGAAAGAATATGCAGTGTACACCTATCATCTTGTTTTTTGAAAAGCAATATACTTACCTTATAAATCTGTGTGCCTCTCCTGGGTCCTCTCCCCCTTCGTCCTTGCCCAACAGTAACCACCATCCTGAATTTGATGTACATATTTGTTTTTGCTTTTTAAAAAATTATTTTTATTTATTCATGAGAGACACAGAGAGAGGCAGAGACTTAGGCAGAGGGAGAAGCAGGCTCCCCGCAGGAAGCTCAATGCAGGAATCCATCCCCAGACCTGGAATCATGCCCTGAGCCAAAGGCAGACGCTCAACCGCTGAGCCCCCAGGTGTCCCCGTTTTTTGCTCTTTAAAAACTTTTACCACCTCAGTTTGTATTCCTAAATAATTGTTTTGTTTTGCATGTTTTTGAACTCGAGTAGACATCACTTTTACTATTTTGCAACTTGCTATTTCCTTTTGATATTGTTCCAGAAATCCATGTTGTTAGATATAGCTGTAATTTATTAATGTTCACTACCTTATGGTGTTCTATCACAGCTGAATATTATAAGGTAATGAACAATGAATCACCCTACAATGGAACATATAATTCTTTTATCCAGGTCTCTGTGACTGGCATTTGGGTTGTTTCTAGTTTTTTTACTATTACAGTACAGCTGTGGACATTCTTGTTTATGTCCTCTCTGTTGCATACATTATCTTTGGAGGAGACTTGTTGAATCATACAGGTAATACCCCTTTCAACTTTACTAGGTAATGTCAAAATTATTTTCAGAAGCATTTGTATATGTTTACATGCTCTCATGCTAAGTTCTTCATTTCTCTACTTCCTCACCTACACTTGATATTGCTAGACTAGAATTTTTTTTTTTTTTTGCCAGTCTGATGGGTATATGGTGGTAGGTCATTGTGGTTTGTATGTTTATTCATTTATTTATATTTATTTGTTTTGTCATAGTTTAATTTGCATTTCCCTGATTTCTCATGTGATTGTGCACCTTTTCTTGTCTACTGACAATTTGGATTTCTTCTTTGATGAGTTGTTTGCTCAAAACTTTTGACCATTTTTTCTGTTATTCTATCTTATTTATTTGTATTTTTGTATATTCTGGATACAAGTTCTTTGTAAGTTATGTTGCAGATTTCCACTGCTTCCTTTTAGAAACTCTTTTTAGAGAGTCTTGATGAGTAGAAGTTCTTAATTTTAGTGTAGATTAATTTACCAATCTTTTTTATAGTTTGCATTTCTTGTAGTTTGTTTCAGGAAGTTCTTCCCTATGATGAAGTCATGAAGATACTATTTTATGTTATCCTATAGAACCTTTGTAGTTTTGTCTTTCACATAGAGATCTCTAATTCACCTGGAATTGACTTTTGTGTATGGTATGAGGTAAAGATTCAATTCCTTACTAATTCCTGATTGTCCCCATACCCTTTAATGAAAAGTCTTACCTTTCTCTATTAATTTGCAATGCTATCTCTCTTATATATCAAATGTTCATATATGTGTAAATCTGTTTCTAGATTTTTATTGTTACATTTGTCTGTTATCTCTTTCTCTGTGCCAATACCACACTGATTTAATTATTACCATTTAACAATAAGCTTTTATATCTAGTAGAGCCAGTTTGACCACTTTATGCTTCAAGTGTGTTTGACTATTTTTGGTCCTTTGCATTTCCATATAAATTTTAGAATCATTTAATCAGGCTCTATGAGAAAACCTGCAGGAGTTTCATTGGAATTAATTATACATCATCAGTTTGAGAAAAATTGATATTTATGTCTTCCAAACCATGAAGATAGTATTACTGTCCATTAACTTAGATTTTTCTTTAGTGTCTCTCAAGAAAATGCTATACATTTCCCTTTAGAGGGAAATTCTGATCATTTCTTGATCAGATATATCCTAGGTACCTGGTGGTTTCTGATGCTATTGTAATTTATACAATAAACTTAAAACTTCATTTTCTGACAGTTTGTTGCTAATACATAATACATAATTGATTTTCATATGTTCTAATTTATCTTTGTATTCTTTTTTTTAAACATTTATTTGAGAGGGAGAGTGAGCAAGTGAGAGGAAGAACATGAGTGGAGTGGGGATGGGGAGATGGGAGAAGCAGAGGAAGAAGAAGAGGGAGAAGCAGACTCCCCACTGAGCAGCGAGTCCAATGTGGGGCTTGATCCGGGACTCCAGGATCATGACCTGAGCCAAAGGTAGATGCTTAACTGACTGAGCCACCCAGGGGTCCCTAATTTACCTTTAGATTCGTTTCAGTTTTGCATATCGTCTGTGAGCAATGATAATTTTGCCAATCCTCATACTTCATGTATTTTTCTTGCCTTATTGCATTGGCTAGGGCTGCCAGTACAATGTTGAATGTAAAGGGTAAAAGCAGGGTTTTTGTTTGTTTGTTTCTTATCTCATAGACAAAGCTTTCTTCTCCTTCTCCTTTTTGGGTAGATACCATTCATCAGATTAAGGAAGTTTCCATTCCGATTTTTAAGCATTTTTTCCTTTTAAGTATCATTGATGTGTGTTGAATTCTATCTAAAGTATATTCTGCATCCATAGAACTAACCACGTAGTGTACTTAGTTAATGTAGTGAATTACATTTGTCAGTTTTTCTTAGGGTAAACTAACTTTGCATTTCTAGAATAATGATTGTAAGTTTTCTATATTTCTAGACTTTTGTTTTGAGTTATACCATCACTAGTTTGTAATTTTACTCTCTTCTACTGTCCTTGTTAGGTTTTGGTGACCAGATTATACTAGCCTCAAGAAATGAGTTAGGGACTATTTCTTCTACTCCTGGAATAGTTTCTGTAAGGCTGGTTATCCCTTGGCTAGCTGTGTCTGTAGTTTTTTATGTATATGTGTGAAGGGAAGTTTTTAAACTGATTTTTAAAAATGGATATACTGCAGCTCAGGGTTTTCTAATTTTTGAGTCAGTTTTAAGTTAGATTTGTCTAGAACTTCATTTCAGTTTTTAAAGTTAATGTTAAAAGATGTTTGTAATATCCTTATTTGACAGTTTGTAGCATCTATGTCTTCTTTACTTCAAATACTGTTTTTTAGGTTCATCTATTTCCTCTCTCCTTCATTTTCTGTCTTCCTTATTAGTGAAATTTGTCAATTTTAGGTTTTCAAAGAATCAACCTTTGATTTTATTGTCCTGTTATGTTTATTTCCTCTTTAATTTCTGATTTTTATTTCCTTTGAGTTCATTTTAGTGTTCATTTTCTTGCTCAAATTGGATGGTTAGCTCATTATTTTTTAGTCTTTTTTTACAACATGAGCTTTTAATGCTATATATTTTTCTCTAAGTACTGCTTTATCCTGTTTTGATATTTAGCATTTTAATTTTTAACTGTATTTTATAATTTCTGTGTTTTTCTTCCCTGATCCATTAATTATTTAAATGTGTATTTCTAAATGTTCAAGAATGGCTTTATTTTCTAATTGCCTTTTTGTTAATTGATTTTGAACTGTCTTCATTTTCGTCTGAGAATGTGATCTGTATACTAGTCTTTTGAAATTTGCTGAGGCTTTAAACTGGTCCAAATATGTGGTTAATACTCAAAAAATGTTCCATGTACATTTAAAAAATCTATATTCTAGTTATTTTTAAAAAGATTTTATTTATTCATGAGAGACACTGAGAGAGAGGCAGAGAGAAGCAGAGGGAGAAGTAGGCTCCATGCAGGGAGCCCAATGTTGGACTTGATCCTGAGACTGTGGGGTCACACCCTGAGCTGAAGGCAGATACTCAATTACGGAGCCACCCAGGCATCCCTGTATTCTGCAGTTATCTGCCCATTACATCAATTGTTAATTGTGCTGTTGGAAACATTGCTGTTATTTTTTTGCCTGAGCTCTCACTACAGGGAGAGGTATATTATAATCTTCCATTATGATTGTGGATTTATCTATTTCTCCTTACTATTCTATCTGTTTTACTTTATTTTGAGATGTTATTAGGTGTGTACAAGTTTTAGAACTTTGTGAATTTTATCTTTTATCTTTATAAATTGACTTTTTTATTTCTAGGAGTGGACATATAGAAATACACATTTCTTTAAAATCTATCTTGTCTGTATTCAGTTTATACTTGTAAGTAACATATAGTGAGATTTTTTTTATTCCAGATATTTTTATTCTTACCCAAAGATGTAACTTACTTAAATTTTGTGTATTGGATGCATTATTGACTTATTTTTCTTATTTTGTAATTTTTATTCCACCTATCTTCATTCCTTTTTCCTCTTCCTTTTAGATTGACTGAAATTCCACCCCCCCCACACACACACATATACTGTTTTCCCTTGTTTTGGAAATCTGTTATTCTTCCTTTAGCAATTACTCTGTGCTTTTTACCTAATACTTAACTTACCGAAGTCTAACTCCTCAAGACTCTTAATATTGTCTTAGTAAGTTTTTATTAATACCTTTATTTTCCTTTGGATCCTGAAAGATATTTTTACTGGGAATACTAATCTTTTCTACTTTGGAGAAATAACTTTTTCCTTCTTTCTTAGGAGGTCAGCTCTTGCCTAATCAATGCTCATTGAAGTCATTCCCACCACCCACCCCAAATCTGGCTACTTTTAAGATTTCATTGTTTTAAGAGTCTTGCCATTTCACTGTATTGTATTTAGCTGTGGATATCTTTTTATTTTCCTGATGAGGATTTGTTGAGATTGACTCTGTATATTGGTCTTTCTCATGACTTCTTGGTAATAGTTTTTTATTTTTAAAAGATTTTATTTATTCATGAGAGACACACAGAGAGAGGCAGGGACATAGGCAGAGGGAGAAGCAAGCTCCTCACGTGGAGCCTGATGTGGGACTTGATCCCCAGGCCCCGGGATCATGCCCTGAGCCCAAGGCAGACACTCAACTGCTGAACCACCGAGGCGTCCCGTCTTGGGAATTTTTAAATCATTAAGCTGAAGGCAGCAGCTTAAATGACTAAGCCACCCAGGTGCCCCAAGCTTCAGACTCTTGGTTTTGGCTCAGGTCATAATCTCAGGCCGTGATATCAAGCCCTGCCAATGGTCTCCAGGTGGGGCCTGCTTAAGATTATCTGTCTCCTCCCTCTGCCCCACCCCACTTGCACTCTCTCTTTAAAAAAAAAAAAGTATTGGGATCCCTGGGTGGCGCAGCGGTTTGGCGCCTGCCTTTGGCCCAGGGCGTGATCCTGGAGACCTGGGATTGAATCCCACATCGGGCTCCCAGTGCATGGAGCCTGCTTCTCCCTCTGCCTATGTCTCTGCCTCTCTCTCTCTCTCTCTCTCTCTCTGTGACTATCATAAATAAATAAAAATTAAAAAAAAATAAAATAAAAAAAGTATTAAAAATTATTTTCAGAAGCATTTGTATATGTTTAATGTTTACATGCTGTCATGCTCACTAAGTTCTTCATTTCTCTACTTCCTCACCTACACTTGATATTGCTAGAGTTCTGCTCTATTTTGATTAGACACATATGGGATCTTCTCACTTTACTCTCCATGTGTCTTCTTTTTCATATTTTTCACATCTTTGTGTTGTATTCTGGATACTTTCTTCAGATATTACTTCTGTGTCACTAATATGCTCTTTAGTAGTGTAATATAAAGTTATTATTTTTAATGATTTTTAAAGAGCTTTGTAAAAATACTGTTCATTCATTTTCAGGAATGAAAATTCTAGAAAACCTCTATTTCTAGAAATATATTATGTGTGCTTATTTTACCTTCTGATTATTTCACTATATGGAGAAGTTGTTTTTTTTTTTTTAATTTTTATTTATTTATGATAGGCACACAGAGAGAGAGAGAGAGAGAGGGAGGGAGGCAGAGACATAGGCAGAGGGAGAAGCAGGCTCCATGCACCGGGAGCCTGACGTGGGATTCGATCCCGGGTCTCCAGGATCGTGCCCTGGGCCAAAGGCAGGCGCTAAACCGCTGCGCCACCCAGGGATCCCTATATGGAGAAGTTTTATGTCTGATTCTGCTGTTATTTCAGTTGGCCTATGCTCATGGGCCAACTTGTGTGTTGTGTTTCCTTGTATGTTTAGAGATATCACACTGTAAGGTATTCATTTTCTTTACAACTTCCTCTTTGGGATTCCATAAGGCCTGGAATGAAGGGGAGAGCCTCCAGAGAGGATTTCTTTGCTTCTCTCATGTGACTCTGGGGACATTGCCAATTTGAGACCATGTTATACTCTCTGCTAGAGGTTTTACTGGATATCCAGGTAGTATATATTTTGCTATAAAACCAAACTACGTGAGGGTCTGCTCTGGATTACAAATTCTTAGGGGATTCTTTTCTGCTGTGCTTAGGACTAATCTTTAAGACAAACAATTTTCCTGTATTTGATTTTGGATTCATTATATCAAAGGTATACACCTTCGGGAGTCCAGCTTTATAGAGGACATCTCCTATTACATACCCTACCTTGGAAGGTCATTTGAGGCAGTTGAAACTTAAGTTCATTGGCTATGAGGGAAAAGCAGACTTCAGAGCTCTTCTTACCTTTCCACGTTTCTACAGTCATTTACTACTTGGCCCGAGTATTCTTTATATTCTTTCCAACTCATGGATGCTTTTAAGATATTTTAAAATTTTATCTAGCATGCCTAGTTTTACACAAGGGTGGTTGATTAATGATTTACAATAAAAAGCTTCCCAATACTGACCCATTCTTGCATTTCTGTGGTAGCCCTAAGTTAAGTTGGGCATGGACTTACCAACCTGAGTTATCAATCTTTGGTATGTGGCAGGATTTTCTTTGCTATTTGGATTTTTGAAAATTCTATTTTTTTAAAAGATTTAATTATTTGAGAGAGTATGAGCAGGGGAGGGGCAGAGGGAGAGAGACAGGGAGACTCACTGAGGAGTCCCATGCAGGGCTTGATCCCAAGACCCTGAGATCATTACCCGGGCTGAAGTCCAAAGCTTAACCAACTGAGCCACCCAGGTGCTTGAAATACATATTATATTTTCATGCTGTCTTTTCCAGGTTTTGTTGTTGAAGTCAGGTTGGCCAGCTTCATAAGAAGAATCAGAAACTGCATTGGGGTGTCTCTCTGCTACACTTTGACATTATTCTATCTGGTGTCCTTTACCCATGTCATGCTGAGCACCAGCCCTGGGGGTAAGGGAACGTCAGGCCTCCTCCCCCACAGTCTGTCAGGAGCAAGGACTTGGACTCTCACGTTTGTGGGAGCAGGAGTTTCCTGGGCTCCTAGGTTCAGCAATTTCCAGTTGTATCTCTGAGGCCCTCTCACAATTGCTGCTGCAGCCGCACTTCCCAGTGGCTCTAGGGAGTATCCTCCTAAGCTTTTGCTCTGGCTGGGCCTTCTGGCCTGGAATTAATTCAACACCTATTTACAGATCATCTCCTCAGTCACTGGGGATGCTATAGTGTGTAAGACAGACACGATTCCTATTCTCATGAAGCTCACAGTCCATTGTGAGGTGGGGGAGGCAGTCAACAAACGAATAAAATATATAGTATGACACACTGTGCCAGATGTGCAGTGGAGAAAAAGGAAGCAATTTGATGATAGCTTTCCAGCATGTTCGGGTATCTGCAGATCAAGTCCATGTCTTCTACCTTCTCAAGAATTGCTCAGTTACTCTCCCATGTACATTTCATCATCCACTCAAGTGTTTAAAAATATTCATAGGATTTGGATTTGGATCCTGTTGGATTTATAGATTTGGGAACAACACACAACAGCTGGCCATCTGTGAAGATGGTGTTTTCCCTTTTAACTCAGGTCTTCTCTATCATTGAGTAAAATTTTAAAGTTGTATCTATGAAGGTCTTTGCATCTTTTTATCAGATGTATTTTGAGGCCCCTTATAGCCTATGGTGCAGAATCTTTTTTCTATGACCTTGTCTACTCAGTGATGGCTGGTGGATAGACTGAGTGTAGGCTCATCTCCTGTGATCAGGTTAGAGGGGTTCAAGAACATCAACCTGGTGTCATTCCCTGTTCAGAGCTCTGCCTGACTTCACTCCAGGCTCTTCCCTCACCTTATCTCAGTGGCCTGGCTTTTGTCACCTCTGGTTTTTGCCCACGTAGTCCATCTTCTCCCTTGGCAGACTCTCTTCCACTGTCCCGTGTTCAGGCTTACCGTGGGGTTGCCTCACCTGCCGTGCACCTCTGACCAGTGAGAGCTGCAGGACTCACAGTGCCTGCCTCCCCACAGGTGGGAAAGCAAGGCCCTGGTAAGGAAGGAGCTGTGCAGGGGCAGCCTTGGATCCCACAGCACTGGGGCTTCAGAGCAGGAGACTGGAGCCTGGCTGTGATGCTCTTGTGGTGCCCTGCCCCGACCCCATCCTTCACCTGGAAGCACTGGCAGTGGGAAGCCCCCTCACAGTGGGCCAGGCCCAGGTGCTCTTGGCCAGACCTGGGAGCTAGTGATCTGAGTTGCTTAGCAACCTGGGACAACAAAAGCCTTCCAGGTCATGGTTGCTGAGTAACCCTGGAACTCACCAAAGTGAGCTTCCCTCCGAGAGAAGAGCACAAGAGCACGAGAGAAGAGCACGGTGGGTGCCTTGGCTTGGCCCCAGACAGCCCCAGGCAAAGCTGTGAGCCTTCCCCTAAGTTCTGTCTCTGCCCTCTGCAGCCTTCCTGTCCCAGACCCTGTCTCAACAGGTCTTCCACCCTCTTTTCCCTCCCTATTCAGATCAACTTTCCATTGCGTGCCTCAGTGGAGAGCAGAACAAAGTCCCAGGCTCTGCCCCCATGCTGCCTCATAGGCTGTCTGTCACCTGTTCTGCATCAGCCCTGATCCACCCAGTCACAGACACATTCAGGGACAGGTCCTTGGAAAACAACAAATCCAAGGTTTTTATTACCGGTCAGAAGGTGCTCCCTCACAGTGTGAGAAGAGGTACATTGCACAGCTCTACTTGCAGGCCTGGTGGGGCCACCCGCCCACCCTGCCTGCCCTGCCTCTTGAGTGGGCACCCTAAGGCATTTCATATGTTGGTGTTTTCACTTTTGTTTTCTTATAAAAACAAAACCAGTCCTGGAGTATACAGAAAAAAAACCCTGTGATGAATTTTCAGGACCAAACTTAAATGGGAGGGGTTGGAGTGGGGGTTCTGAAGGGCCGGGACAGTGGCTATACTGGCCCAGTCCCCCCACCAATCGAAAGGAGCCGTTGGAAGGGGATCCGAGGAGAGGGCGGGGCACAGCTGACAGGAGGGCCAAACTCAGACAGGAGTGCACCCTGTCTTCATCATTTTTTAACTTTCACATACCATAGAAATTTAAGCAAAATAGCTATTTTTTATATATTAATATATCTCATATATATATAAATCAGGCAAATAAGGAGTTCAGGGGGTGTGGAGATGGGCACTCCGGAGGTGCCTGAGGCCGAGGCGGGACACTGGGTCTCTGGTGCCTGGGGGCACTAGCCCAGGCTGAGCCGAGTGTTCTTATTGCTGATTTGGGGCCTGGTTCTGGGGTGGGGAGCACCTGCAGGCCCTGCCCCCCAGCCCATCCCGGCCTCTGGGGCGAGGGAGCAGCCCTCACGTGGCCAAGGCTAGGCAAGGGGCTGTTGCCCTCAAATCTACGTGGGGGCCCCTCAGTGCCTCCTCCCCCACAGTGGGTGCAGCTGTAGCTCCAGAGACAACTGACCTGTGGTCTCCTGGGCCAGGTGGCCCCTCCAGTTCCCTTCTCTGTGGAGTCCGTGCTCCCAGTGACTGGGCAGCCGTGACACAAACATGGCCCTGCTATGTCGAGCTACAAAATGCTCCCTGCTCAAAGGGGTCTGGCTTCCTGATGTCTTCAAAAGAAGGGGCTCTTGCCAGGACACATTTGTGGCAAGAAAGCACACTTAGAAAGTTGTCTGCTAAGTGTTGTACTAAAAATATTTACTAAACGGCTGGAAAGAAATGGAGATAGTTTTTTCTAAAAAAGTCAAAAGTGGCTCCTCAGGAGGAGCCAGTGCCTTCCCTGGGTGGGGCTGGTGACTGGGGCAGCCCAGGACTCGGGCCAGCCTGCCTGAGTTGTGGTAACTGGGAGCTGGGGTCCCACTGGGACCCAAGTCCACAATGAAGGGGCTCCGGTGACCCGGAGCACCTGGGGGCTGAAGAGAATGCAGATCAGCACTTCCTCCTTCCAAGGTGGGAGCCCCAAAAAAGTGTTAAAAAAAAAAAGGCGAGGGTGGGAAGGTTTGGGGGGAGGGCCACTGAGTACTAAATTGAGTGCATTAAAGAAGAGGTGGACCAGGCTGTGCAGGCGCCTGTATTTGCAGGAGAGGTGGCGCTCAGAAGATGTTGGGGCACATGTGCCAGTCCTGCTTCTCCTTGGCCTCCCAGTAGCCGCCCTTGTACATGCAGGCCGTCTCCCCGGTCAGCGGGTCCAGCCTCTTCTCGAACCACAGCGGCATGTACACATCGGCCTCCTTCTCTGCTGGACGGGCACATGGGCGGGCGGGGGGGTGGGCGGGGGCCTCCTTCCTGGTCCACCCCCTTCCCCATGCCCCGCCTCCCTGTCCCCCTCCCTGTCCCCGGGGCACCCCTCCGCGCCCCATTCCCTTCCTTCCAGGAAGGAGCCGCTCCCCAGCCCCGGGGTACCTTCCCTCGGCCTGCGCCCGGCCTCACCTTCCTCGGCGCCACAGCCCCGCGAGCAGGCCTCCAGCCTCCGGCGCCGGGACACGCGCTGCTTCTCCTCCAGCCGCTGCTTCTCGCTGTTGGCCTCGTCCCAGTGCCCCTTCTCCATCAGCCGCTGGTCGGGCCGCAGGCGGCTGTCGGTGGGCGCCACGCCCTCCTCGTGCTCGTTGAGGGTCAGGGCCAGCTCCGAGAAGTAGTACATGTTCTCCGCGTTCTCCCTGCGCGGGGTGGGGGGGGGGGGGGTGGTGAGCGGGGTGAGCCGGGGTGAGCGGGGGGGTGAGCCGGGGTGAGCGAGGGGGTGAGCGGGGGGGGGGGGTGAGCGGGGGTGAGCCGGGGTGAGCGGGGGTGAGCGAGGGGGTGAGCGAGGGGGTGAGCGGGGGTGAGCGGGGGTGAGCGAGGGGGTGAGCGGGGGTGAGCGGGGTGAGCGGGGGTGAGCGGGGGTGAGCGAGGGGGTGAGCGGGGGGGGTGAGCGGGGGGGGGTGAGCCGGGGTGAGCGGGGGTGAGCGGGGTGAGCGGGGGTGAGCGGGGGTGAGCGAGGGGGTGAGCGGGGGTGAGCGGGGGGTGAGCGGGGGGGTGAGCGGGGTGAGCCGGGGTGAGCGGGGGTGAGCGCCCTGCACCTGCACGGCCCCGCCCGCTGCTCCCGCCTCGCTCCTCCCTCCTACCCTGGCCCTACCTCGCCCGCTCCACGCACCTGCCTCTAGTTTTGCTACATTCTACTCCCCTGGGAATCAGCGCATTTCCACCAGTTTTTCAACTAGATCAATGCGAAGTTGTTTCTAATCTCACCACTAATGCTTTTCACGTCTGGGACTGGCGATGTCCTCCCTTCACATCTGTGAGGTTGGTTACGCGCGCCTCTGCCCACTCTGCAGGCCTGGCGAGGTGCCTCCACGCTCTTCATTGGTTGAAGGTGAAATTTTGTTGACTCTCTTTTAGGTTTCTCTGCTTTACTGAGTTTGCCTTTAGAGTCCCTGCCCCTTTATGCAGTTACATTTTCTGATGTCCACCGTATCTTCTTACATCCGTGGATTAGTTGGAAGTACATTTCTTGAATTTATAAACATCTGGGGATTTTTTCTAGTCACCTTTATTTCTAGTATAATTGCCTTGGAGACAGACAATATACTGGCATAATCTCAGTTCTTTGAAATTTGCTGGAAGACGCAGTGTATGATCAGTTTTTGCAGATGTTCCATGTGTACCTGCAGAGAATGTTTCCTACAGTTGTCCAGTAGATTCTATGGTTTAAACTCTTTATTTTGTTTGTTTCTAGCCATTACTAAGAGGGTTTTGTTAAAATGTCCTACTTTGGTTGTAAATTAATCCCTTTCTCCTTGTCTCTCTGCCAACTTTTGCTGTTAATATTTTGAAGCTATGTTTTTTAAGCACAGGATACGTTCAGATTTAAAGCTCATCTTAGTGAACTGAGCCTTTATCATTATGTTCTTCTTAGCTCCTGTCTTACCTTTTGTTTTAAAGTCTGTTTTGCAACATTAATATAGCTACAGCAGCTTTTGTTTGTTATTTCTGTGAACATATCTTTTTCCAACTTGTTATTCCAGTCTTTTTTCACTTTCTTACTTAGATGTATCTCTCATAAACCAGGTATAGTTGGATTTTTAAAACTTATCTGAAATCTCATACCTGTAATGAGAGTAATTAATGTGATTACTGATATGTTGGATTTAAGTCTTTTTTTTTTTTTCCTTTTTGTTCACCTTATTTGAACGTCAGGTGTACAGCTTTGGATTAGTCATGACCCCTTTTATGTGACACCCTCTTTTTCTTGGCCCTTGCATGCCTCGCTTGTATTAATGCAACTTAACCACCAGAAGAACCTCTAAACAAAAGGTAGAATCCTGACAAAACCTACATCTAACCATATGGAAAACTCACCAATCTATCCCCTCCTCAGGCAGCTGTCAGAAAGACTCCTAGGTTCATTAGTCCCTTGCTTACCTTTTAATATAATTTTATTGAATATTTAAATAGTATTAAATGTGCATGTATGTGTGTGTGTGTACTCATATACATATATTTACATCCTTATTTTTAACCGTATAAAAAAGAATATCATGATGTATGTAATAACCTTCTCGGACTTTTTTTTATTATATTACTAAAATTTATATTGTTGCATATTTCTGTGGTTCATTAGTTTCAATGAATGAATATTACTGTGTAATATTGCCTCCTGTGAATAATACCACAGTTATGCGTTCGGTAGATCTGGGTTGTTTACAAGTTTTTGCTTTGGAGTAATATTATGCATGTTTCCTGTTGTACATTTGCAGGAATTTCTCTTGAGTGGAATTGCTGGGCTATAGCGTCCGTGGCATGCTTCTTTAGGAGGTAAGGCTAACCTGCTTTTCAACATGGTGGCACCAATTCACATTCTCACCAGCGATGTGTAAGAGATATTGTGGATCTACATCTTCTTCCACACTTGATACTGTCAGGTTTTTAATTTTTCTTTAATTGAATGAAGGCAAGATGGTCTCATGTGGCTTTGATTTGCATTCCCCTGTTTACCAATGATGTTGATCATTTTCATATGATGACTGGTCACATGTATTAATTCTTGTGTGAAATTCTTCCTCATGGCTCTTGGGCTTTTTCTTCCGGATTGCTTTTGCTTTATTCATGTATTAGGTATTCTTGACTTTTTTTTAGTTATTATTTTCAACTTTGGTTGAATACTTTTTTATGTATTCTCAATATTGATCTGTTGTTGGGTATTAAGTGTTATGATTATCTTCTGCAAGTTTATATATTGTGTTTTCACTTTAAATTGTCACTTAATAAGCAAAACTTCTTTTAATGAAAAAATATTTTAATATAGTTCAGTACATCAGTACTGTTCTGTGTCTTGTTTAAGATCTATTTCCTTAAGGACTAAAAGAACTCATCAGTATTTTCTCCTTAGAGTTTAACTTATTGTTTAACAGCAAATCAGGCTTAATACTTTTTCTAAGACTTTTATGTAGAGTCAATTTCTATTATAATGTCAGGAAGAGATTCAGTTAATCTTTTTCCATATGGATAACCAGTTTCCTAATTTTTTTTAGGGAACAATGCCATCTTTCCACATGATCTCACATCACCTTTGTTACATACCAAAGATATATATATCCATGGGTCTGTTTCCCAGGCTCACTGTTCTTTATTTTTATTTTTATTTATTTATTCATGAGAGACACAGAGAGAGGCAGAGATGTAGGCAGAGGGAGGAGCAGGCTCCAGGCAGGGAGCTCGATGTGGGACTCGATTCCAGGACTGTGGGATCGTGCCCTGAGCCAAAGGCAGAAGCTCAACCACTGAGCCACCCAAGTGCCCTGGGCTCACTGTTCTATTGCAGCTTCAAAATAAGTCATGATATCTAGAATAGGGCTAGTGCTTATTCCTCTGTTGTTCTTCAGACATGTTTTGGCTCTCTATTCTTCAGTATAAACTTAAAAATCATAATATCAAGCAATGAAAATCACTGTTGGGATTTTGTTTGATCTACTCTTTAGATGATAACATCTTTGTAATACAAAGTCTTTCTTCTTTCTTCTGGTTTATATGTTGACCTTTCTCTAATTTCTTAGATTAGAAACTCAGAAAAAAAAAGTCTCAAAATGAACGAGTTTATATATGCCTGTTTAAGGCAATCCATTTCCTATGAAGCATCACCTTTGTTACATCTATTCTCATTAAATTTTAAGTATTTTATGGTAAGATTTTATTTATTTGAGAGAGAGAACAAGCAGAGGGAGAAGGAGAAGCAGGTTCCCCGCTAAGTAGGGAGCCTGACTTGGGGCTTGATTCCAGGACCCTGGGATCATGACCTGAGCTGCAGGCAGACACTTAACTAACTGAGCCACCCAGGTGCTCCAATTTAGGTATTTTAAATTTTTCATTCTAATTTATTATTTTACCCATGCGTTATTTAGCAACTTAACAATTTTTTCCAAACATGTGGGGACTTTCTGTCATCTTGTTCATAACTTCTGACTTAGTTGTCTTATTGTAGATGTGGTCTGTATGCTACCCTCTAAATCTGTTGAGTCTTTCTTTAAGGTTCAATACACAATAGATCTTCATATACATTTGGTGTCTACTGGGGTAAAAAGTAAAAAGTCTCTGATACAACTGCAGGTATGTAGATATCCTGTGCTGTTTTGATCTCCTCAGATGCTGTTGATCCCCTCGCCTCCCAGCCCCACTCTGCATTTGACTGATCAACAAGTGGGAAAGGTGTAATGAAGTCTCTCTGTCTCCCATCGTGGTAATGGATATATCAATTTCTCCCTTTACTATCAATATATGCTTTGTGTATTTTTGAGGCTGTTTCATCACATGCATAGTGAAACTCATATTTTCTGAAGAACTCAAACTTTTGTCATGTAGCAACTCTTCCATCCCTAATGATGCTTTTGTCTTATTAAAGTCTATTTTATTTGATATTAACATAGCTCTTACAGTTTTTTCAGTTAGGTATTCCCATGATGTCTTTTACTTTCAACCTCTGCATGTCTTTGTTTTTGACATTTCTTAGAAGGTGCATGTATTTGGATTTTTAAAAATCCACTCAGGGCAGCCCCGGTGGCGCAGCGGTTTAGCGCCGCCTGCAGCCCAGGGCGTGATCCTGGAGACCTGGGGTCGAGTCCCACGTCAGGCTCCCGGTGCATGGAGCCTGCTTCTCCCTCCTCCTGTGTCTCTGCCTCTTTCTCTCTCTCTATGTCTATCATGAATAAATAAATAAATCTTTAAAAAAAAAAAAAAAAAAAACATATTTGTCTCTTCCTTCTAATAAGAACATAGTGATCCTTCACATTCCTTGATGCCGTCTCTACTCTCCTCAGACCCTGTCATGTTAACATTATCTACATCTTAAGTTCTGGATTATTATGGGAGTTTTTTTCTCTTCTACTGTGGTCTTAGTAAAGCAGCTTCTGGATTTTTTTTCTCCCCCTTTCAAAGTACTAGGAACACCTGGGTGGCTCAGTTGGTTAAGCATGGACTCTTGGTTTTGGCTCAGGTCACGATCTCAGATCATGAGATCGAGCCCCGGGTCAGCTTAGTGTTGGGCATGAAGCCTGGTTAAGATTCTCTGTCTCTGCCTCTTCCTCGGCCTCCCCTCCCTCCACCATCACCCTACCCTTCCCACCCCCACTCACTCTCTTTCTCATTCCTTCTCTCTCTAAAACAAATAAATAAAATGCTTTCTCTTTTTCTTTTTTTTTTTTTAATGCTTTTTCTAATACCATTTTCATTGTGGGTTTTGTGTGGCAAACCTTCTGAGGTTGTTTGCCTGATGACATTTTCTGTTGTTGTTATTAATGTTCTCACATTTAAATGATAGTTTGGCTGGATAAAAATCTTAACCTTCTAATTTTATTTTCTTCTACTTTGAAAATATTACTCCAGACATTGGCTATTGAAAGATGTTGATCTTTCTGATTTGTCAGTCTGATTCTTTATCCTTCATTGTAATCTTCTTGCATTCCTCTCTGGAAGCCATTAGAATCTTCTTTGCATTTTAAATTTTCACTGTAGTATGGTTTGGGTGAAAGCTTTTACCTCTGGTGTCTGAAACCCTACAGGCCCTTCAACGCAAGGTCTCCCATCTCTTTGTTCTTATTCTGGGAAATGTAGCTGCATTATTTAATTATTTCTCTTTCTTTTCCCTTTTTTTTTTTTTTTTTTTTTGTCTTTCTTTTTCTTCTGGGATTTCAATTAAACATTGTTGTAATGATTATTCTGGGAATTATAACAAGCAGCCTTCACACAGCCAAAAGTTAACATACCTTCTTGACCTTCTTCTTGGGTAGTGCAAAGGCCTTTGAGAAGTTTCCTTTCATTTATCCCTCTTCTGACTTAAGTGATCACATAGTTATATTTTATGTTTAGAGTCTAAATTCCACAAGACATCATCACCATTCCTGTTTAGTTACTGTTCACTTAGGTTCACATAGTTTTGGTTCTTTTTTCATTCATACAACTCAGTGCTTCCATTTGGGACCACTTTCCTTCCACAGGAGATGTATCCTTTAATGTGGGTCTGTTGGTGGCAACGTGAGTTTTTATATGTCTGAAAATAAAATACTTTAAAAATAAAATACTTTAAAATTCTGTAAAGGTGTTCTCGCTGGGTGTGTATGACTGTACGCTGTCAGCGAGTCTTTCTGCACGTGGAAGGTCTCATTCAGCCGTCTCGAAGCCTCCATCATCGCGGAGGTGGAGGAGACACAGCTGTCACTCTGCTACTCCACAGAAAGTCACACGTGTCTTTTTCACAACTGGCTGCTTCATACTTCCTCTTTGACTTAGTTTCAGCATTTCTACTATAGATTTGGTGTGGAAGATTCCCTGCAGTTTGGTCTCTTTCCTCCTGGACTCTGACTAGAAGTTTGCTAGACTCTGCTCACTAGCCTGATGTGTGGCTAGCCACCCCAGGGGTCTTCCTGAGATTCTGGACTCCCAGGGCTGCTGCTCCAGGGACTCACTCAGGGCCCTGGTGGTGAGCTTTCTCTCTGTTAGCTTTTTGTCTTTTCCAGGTCTTGTCTCTTTAGCTGACCTATATTCAGTTGATGGATTCTATTCAACCTTCCTAATGGGGGTTCTCAAGTTCAGTTACTTAATTTTTCCTTTGTAAAACTTCTGTTTTGCTCTCTTTGGAACCTGCCGTACCATTTTTTATAGTCTTCTGTTTCTTGCATTTGGTTTTTGTTCCTTGGACTGTGGGACTGACTCTGTCCTTACCAGCCGGTTTAAAGCCTTCACAGGACTTGCTACCACTTGATATGGCCATGCTTACTTATACCTGGGTGTCTGTCTCCCACATGGGGGTGTCAGCTGCAGAACACGGCCTCTGCCTACATGTGGACAGAACCTCCGTCTCCACCCCAGTGTCTGCCACTCATCCCTTATCTGGCTGGATGCTATCCCCTGCCTGCCCTCTATCCCCTTGCCTCCAGCTTCCGCTCCCTGCCTGCTCTCTACCCGCCCTGCAGCCCCACTCACGGCAGTGGGTACTTCTTCCACAGCAGCTTGGCTGGCAGCGTCTGGTACACTGTCTTCTGCTTCCCATCCGAGCTGGGGCTGCTGGGGCTGCTTTGCACGATCTTGGCGCACTCCATCTGTTCATCCCACGAGCCTGACAGCACGTAGTGGGCTTTGCCCTGACTGTCACTCACCACTCCTGTCACCTGTGGACATTGGCAGGATCAGCATAGGCACACACCCCACTCTAGCACCCCTCCCCCTCAAGATCCTAAGGGGTGGCCATGCTTACTTTCCGGGCTACCTCTTTGGAGAAGTAGCTATAGGGCAAGAACTTCAGCTGGCACCGGTCCTTGGTCTTATGGTTCACAATCTCAATGTCCCCTGTCTGGTGAGGGAGGGTAGTCATCAGCGGCCCACCTCTAGGCCACATGCCCCTCCCTGAGGGCACCCTCCTGACCTGGTCTATCCAGAGCTTGCCCACAATGATGTTATGCACAGTCGAGGTGCTCTTCCTCCACACGTAGTGATTCCCACTGGCCTGGAATTCTAAGTGGATGGCACCTGGAAGCCAGATACAGGGTCAGAGGTCATGGCTCACCATGCTAGGCCCCAGCCAACCCGTCTGCCCACAGTCCCAGGGTCCTGACAACTGGAAGCAATATTCATGTAGACTGGAGACAGGACATAGGCCAGGGAGGTGGGAAGCCGATTTGCGGAGAGACTAATGTCACTCATGGAGGCCCCAAGCTGGCTTCTGGGTTGGTAAAACCCTCCCCCTTATCCAGAACATCTTTCTGTCCTTGGAGAGCACAGGGCTCCAGCTCACCTAGCGGCATGATGGACAGGTATTTTCCCCGGAACTTGCTGGAGATGGTGATCTCCTGCCAGAGGCTCCAGCCATGCTTGGAGAACACGTAGTGTGCAGCTGATGGTGGGTGGTGGCTCACCTGAGACCAGACCCACAGGACATGAGCGTCTGCTGGACATGGGCCCAGGCTTGCTCCCCAACCAGCTGGGGGGACAGCCTGCCCCGTGCTCAGCACGACCGGCTCCCTGGCTCTGGGAGCAGGCCTGCCTGTTCCTCTAGGGACCACAGACTCATAGCAGCCCCCAGGAAGGATGGTGCTTTGAGTGAAAAAGCAAGAGTGTGGTAGTGGGACCAGTCGGGGCGGTCCTGGGTTTGCTGTGGTCAGGAGAAGAGGGCCGAGGCTTCTCTCTGCTGGACTTGGGCTCTGAATGGGGGGGACAACAGAGCCTGGCCTCAAGGAGGCCCCTGGGACAGGCTGTGCTGAGGGCTACTGTGCCCACTCTCTAGTTAGCTGCCCCACTCATCTGCAAAGGGCTGCATCTACTGTGCTGTGTTGCACGGGGGGGCCAGGCCAGGGAAGCCATTCTAACTTCCTTCCTCCCTCCAGGCCAGCAAGGCTCCAGAGCGGGAATCTACCTCAGCGGCCTACCTGCCCCGGGTGTGGACGGTGTTGCAGCAAGCTCTGCACAGCCCTGCCCCTCGCCACTCTACTCTGGCACTGGGCACCCCTTACTGCTGCCTCACCTGCCGGTGCTCCCCTATCCGCTTCCCCCCTTCTTTGTTCTTCCTCATCTCCATGGCTCCTTTGGTGGTAGGGTCCTAGGGCTCAGCCTCCCCCCAGCTTCCTCACTCCTCAGGGCACCTTGCTGCTCGGCCTCAGGCAGGCTTGGGCCCAGCTGTGCCCTCCAGCTGCCCACCGGATGTTCCACTCGAGTGGCTGTTTGGACTGACCAGATTGCCTGACGTGCCCACCTGCATCTCTCATTGTCTCCTGTCACCGGAAGTGGCACCTCACTTCCTCCCTGGCCTCAGAAGCACAAGTCAGACCTACCAACCACTCCTTGTCGCCCACGGCCAAGGCCTAAGTGCCCTAGAGCCCTCCACACTGGCAAACCCAAGCACATGCCTGGAGCTCTGCGTCATGGCTTCCTGCTCAGGCTGATGAACACGTCATAACAGCTGCTCACACCAGATGCTTCGGAGTCATCCCTGGCCTTCTTTCTTGTGTTCCTCCTCTAATCCTTAGTAAATCCTGGCTGTATTTTCTTCAAAATACATCTAGAACCCGCCCCATCCCCCACCAGGCCAGAGTGGGTGGTGCAAAGCGGCTGCAGGCTTTACTCTCTGTGGCAGCCGGGGGGGTCCCATAAAATAAGTCAGGTGTCACAAGACTCCTCTACCTGCCACACACAGTGAAACCGGAGGCCTCAGGCTGCCTGCCCACTTCCTCTCTGGCCTGTGCTCCTTTCTCCCTCTCAACTTCAGCCAGCTCTCTAAAGGAGCCAGAACCATCCGTCACATGCAGCACCTGCTCCTCACGGCCCCTTTCAGGAGAACAGGCACCCCGTCTGCTCAGCACCTGGTACTTTGGGGGCACTGGGTCAACTCTGTTCGGTGAAGAAGTGAATTCACTCAGGAGTTCAGGCCCAGAACGCCAGGCTCATCCTTGCTGCTTTCTTTTGCCTCCCTCCCTCCTCCTTCACCCCACATCTAAAGAGTTAGCAGATCCCCAGGCTCTGCTTTCTAAGCAGCCTGTGCTCTGCCCCCCACATGCCCTGGTGTGTCACGGCCACCGCCCTCCTGTAGTGCTACACTGCAGCCGGAGCACGCCTTTTAAACTAGCCACTTGGCCATGAAATGTCTGTTTTCTGAGCTCTGTCCCAAGCCCAGAACAGTGAGTGGCCCACAGCTGATGTCCAGCAGCCCACTTGGGAAGCTCTATGTTGGATGCCTTCATGCAGCACCCAATTGGGTCCTCCCAGCAGCAGGGGAGGCACCAACAGAGTCACCCCTTTTCAGACAAGGGCGCCAAAGCTCAGGCTGAGATGCCACTGCTGAGGCTCCCAGACCTCAGGGCCCAGTTTTGGCTCCGCCCCGTGAGAATACACATCTCTGTAGGGAAGGCATGGAGAAGGGATAAGGGCAAGCTGACCTGCCCCCCCCACGGCAGGACCTCTGGACCCCAGGAGCTCCTCACACTCTAAGCCTGCACCATCACTGACCAGGCTCCCCTCTGCCTGCCACCTCCCCCGCTCTGGTCCACCTGAACTGCCCGACAGCACCAGACACATATCCCTCGATGGCTGCATGGTTCCTAGCAAGGAGAGGGGCCTCCCCTGCCCTGCACACCAGCCCTGACTCTGTCCTGGGACAGATGGCGTGTCCCCGGACCTGTCCCCAGCTGCTGACTGGCTCGGCCCCGCGGGCGCGGGCCTGGCTGGAGTGGATCAGCGGAGCGTGAGTCGAGCTCACCTGCTCGCAGAGGGAGCGCAGGCCCATGTCATCGAGGCGGTCCAGCTCAAAGGTCTCCCCCAGCATGGGGTTGAAGGGCTTGGCGATGCGGTGCACAGTGGTGGAGTAGGAGGACACGGAGAAGGCGGCCACCAGGCACATCTGCTCCACCGAGCTGGTGCAGTGCACCGCCTTGTCCAGCAGGTGGTGGTACTCCAGGTCCTCCGTCAGCCGCTGGAGCATGGACAGGGGCTCGTTGAAGTTGACCTGCGGACAGGCAGCGGTCAGGCGCGGCTCCGGCCCCAGGTCGGCAGGCACCGTCACTGGCTCCGGTGTCGGGGGCACCGCTGCTAGGGGGCGCTTTCACCGTGAGTTTCCTCTGCTCTAAAGCCCTGTTCCAACCCACTGCTCCCTGCACGCTCCTCCCCAGCGCCTCCGGCCTCAGTTTCTCCACAGCCTCACCGCTTTCTGACCTGCTCTATCTCGTACCCTGGCGCTGGTGGTTACTGTCACTCTCCCCTCCGAGGATGGGAATGCCACAGACGCCCGCGTTTCTGACTTGGTCAGCAGAGTCAGAGTCAGTGAGTGGATGGGTGGGTGGATGAGGGGGTCTTCCTTCTGAGCTGTTCTGCTGGGTTTCTGGTAAAGTTCCTGTAGGTGGCCCCCCTTCCTGGCCTCGGACAGGGACGACCCAGACACTGTCGTGTGGCCTCTGTGACCCTCCCCGCTTTGCAGATGTGGACACACAGGCCATAGCCGTGACGGGGCTTGGCCCCAGGCACACAGTGAAACCAAGTCTGGCCGGAACCCAAAGCTCTTCCTCCCCGGAGATGCCATCGCAGCCTGGTGGCACGAGGAGGCCGGCTCTACCCTCACTGTGTGACCTCACTGGCATGGGCACCAGAGACCACTCTGGGCACAGGGGACGGCCCAGCCCTGCTGCCTCCTTCTACGAGGATGGGCCAGCCAGGATACTATGAAGCCCTGCCAGGGGCAGAGGTGCTCTCTGGGGGTCCCCACGCCCCCCCTTAGCTCCTTCCCCCAGAGCCTGAAACCTCTGTTCTCAGGGGGATTTTGGCAACGTCGTTGAACATGATTTGATCATTTGTTACATGCTCCTCCGGTGTCATTAAGAAAATAACACCTGGGCTGCTTGTACTTCTCAGAGGCCAGGACCTCTCCCCCACGCACACCAAGAGCCCGCGGAGCCTGCTGCGGCTGCCGGCCCCAGCCCGTACCGGCATGGGGATCTTGGAGAGCTCCCGGCCGATGCAGTTCTTCATGATGCTCCAGAGATTAAGGCTGTAGTTGGGTTTGTCAGGAATGCGGACACGCCTCTTGACTTTGGGGGGGCCCTTGGGCACAAGCGAGGCGCCATCTAGCACCTGCCAGAGAGAATGTGGCTGCTAGCGGAGGCCGGGGCGCCCCTCCAGCCCTCCAGCCCTGGCCCTACCTCCACCCAGTGCAGTCCGAGGACCGAGCTGGCCACTGGCGAGTTGCTGGCGCAGCAGCAGGCTGATTGCCCGACCGGTCAGACCAGGGTGTGGGCAGCCAGGGCACCGAGGCCACCCCCAGGGGCCCAGAGCCCACGGTGCCAGCCTGCCCTCCAGACACACTTGGGGTCTCCCCTCACTTGCATTGTCTGATGAGGTCCAGTCCACTGAGCCTGTGGTCCCACCCTCTGCTTTTCTGGAAGAAACACAAAAAAGGGGAGGCAAGTTATTTACAAATCCTGAGGCGTCCTGGGGACCTAGCCAGACCCCTCATGAGGTGCAAGGGGCGCCCCACCCCAGGGCTGCTTCTCCAAGGGGACATCTCCCGTTTGGGACATTCAACTGGGCTGAAGGCCTGGGGCAGTGATTGGAGGGGGTCCCATGCACTGATGCCCCGTAGGAGGAGCCACTTCAGCAAAGTGGCCCGAAGTCTCTGCATACAGCCCCCTCCTGGGACTGGCTGACCCAGGTCCTGGATGAAGCTGGGGGTGGCCATTTCCTCTGGCAGAGCTGCCTAGGGACCTCCCAGCCCCCTCCATCAGAGACAGGCCCTGCTGTGTCCCCACTGTCTGCTGGTCTGACTCTCGCACTAGACCTGCGTTCCAGAAGGGCAGGAAGTGGGTCAGATACATCCCTGTGCCTGCAAATACTTATGGTGAGATGGTTGGCCAGAGCAGTGACGGGGGTGCTATGGCTGAGGGGCCCAAGGACAGGGCACCTGGGCCAGCTGGGGCAAGGGACAGGCACTTGGCAGTCAGGGTCTCAGGAAATGGGGAGAATTCACTGGGGCATTAGGGCAAGGGGCCCCCTTGGCAGAAGCCCCAGCCGCAGCCCAGAGTGGCTAACAACCAGGGAAGGTGGCACTTTGAGCCTTGCGGCTGTGTCAGGAGGCTAGGGAACCAGTGAAGAGTGTTGAGCACAGGGGTCACCTACTTGCTGGTCGGGTGGCAGCAGAGAGGCCTGGGGCTGTTGGCTGAGGTGTGGAAGGTGGCCTGGATGGGGGTGCAAAGGAGGACACAAAGCCCAGGCCCCAGGGGACTCCAGGATTGGGAGAGGTGGGCAGGGAGCCAGAGGGGCCCAAGAGGGTGACATTGCTGGGTAATAAAGTGAAAGGAAATTCAGAATAGCCAAGTCCAGCTCATTTTGAGAGTAATATAAGCAAATTTTGAAATATTATTGGGAAGTGGGCCGTGATTGAGTTGGAAATACGCTGTTGATCGGACTAGAAACTTCATGAGGGGTTAGAAAGAAACCAGGACATGGGGGTGGTGATGCGTCAGTCCATAGAGGCCAAAAATGTGTGGCCAGGGGTTTTAATTGCCCTCTTCCCACACCTCCCCTGGACTGGGCTTCAGGGAGCCCACGGAAGGCAGTGTGGGTTGTGATGGACAGCAGAACAGATGTAGGGGGGAGGGGAGGGGTAAAGCCACTGGGAAGCCTGTAGTCCCTTGTCCGTGAGGGGCTGAGTGCCCTGCCTCAGGGTACACCCACAGGTGAGCATGAGAGGCTCTGACTCTGCTTGGCCCCATGGGTGAAGGTGGCAGTGGGCAGTTATGTCACCATTCCCAGGACTTGGAGCAGCAGCTCCTCCCCAGGCCACGGCAAGGGCCCCAGACACTGGTGGGGCCCATTGGCCACTTCTGTGTCCCTCAGGGCTGCCACTCACCACCCTTCTACTGTTAGGGCCTGAGCAAAGTAATGAGAAGAGCCTAATGAGGCAACTCCTAAGTAGAGCAAATCTCCACAAAGCCCCAGGGTGCTGCCTTCTGACCCAGCCCGCCACCCAGGTCTCCAGCTTCTTCCCTATTGTGGGTCTGGCCCCCAGCTGCATGGTCCCACCCATGGGCACTTCCCGAGGATCCCAGAGTCTGACAACAATGTCCCAGTTACCACTGTGTTCTAATGTGTATCTAGAAGCATCCTGAAAGAGGAGGCTTTTATGAAAAAAATGAAAGGCTTAGAAATAGAAAATAAGAGGGACGTCCTGCATGTCCTGTATGTTCAGGAATGCTGGCGTGGTGGAGGGAGTGGTGGGGACTGCCCCAGCTCCGAGGCAAGAAGGCGCAGTGCCTTCCAGGCCTTCCAGGCCCCGACCCCAGCCAGCTGGCTGGAACTGGATCCCGCCAAGGCCCCGGCCTCCACCTCCACTTAAAGTCACACCCTGATTCAAATTCTCTGTGGGCATTTTGGATGTAAGGAAGAACAGGATAAATTGAATCAAAATATAATGTGAAGCAAGACTTGAAACCCCAAGTGCAGAGAGTATGTGGAGCCTAAGAAGAAGGAGGCGAGAAAGGCTAACTACGGGGGAGAGGCTCCCTCTGGGCGGCCGGCCCTGCCTGGAGAGCGCACCTGTCCTCCTTGGCCTCAGTGATCACGGTAATGAAGGATGTAGAGTCTTCCATGGCGTCGAAGTACTCAGTATCTTCATCTTCCTCACTGTCTTCTCCTTTGGGAGTTAAGAGGCTTCCTAGAGACACACATGAAACCGCTGCCTCAGTTTGCAACTCTGTGAACTCACTCACTTGCCTGAGGAAGTCCAGAGCCCAAAGGGTGCCCCCCGCTTTGGACCCTGCCTCCCAAGGCCCCCTCGTCCCCTCCCCACTCCAGTCATCCAGTCACCTGGTCTGCATTAACCTGGCTATGGCTGCCCTCGCTCCCCTTTCTCGAATGAGCGTCCTGCTCAGCGCTCTGGCTCAGAGGCCTCCCTCCTGGAAGCCTCCCCCGATCTCTCAACATGCTGGTCAGTGTCTCGCTTCCCTTTCTGACGGGCCTGTCACCCCCTGCCCAAGCCTAGGTGGGCCGCCACCTGGCGCCGGGGCAGCCCTGCCACAGAGGGAGTTAGGCTCACTGGACTTTTCTTGTGAGAACTGGAGCCTAAATGCAGAGAGATAATTGCCCTTTGGTGGTGGGTGTCGGAAACACCAGCACACAGGCAGGCCCAGATGCGGGCACGTTAAGAGGCATGTGCATCGGGGCAGAGGCTGCGTAAGCAGAGTCAGCTGGCCGAAGGAGGAGTAGACGGGGCGCCTGGGTGGCTCAGCGGTTGAGCGTCTGCCTTTGGCTCAGGGTGTGATCCCGGGGTCCTGGGATCGAGTCCTGCATTGGGCTCCCCACAAGGAGCCTGCTGCTTCCTCTGCCTCTGCGTCTCTCATGAATAAATAAAATCTTAAAAAAAAAAACCACCAAAAAATGAGCAGTAGACAGAGCACAGGTTGGATGAACAGAGGCCGAGCAGCCCTGAGCATGGGGCCCAGGCTGGTGGCCATCACCCACTCACCTTCGCTGAAGCTCTTGGTGGGGTTGGCTGTCCGGCCGGGGGCGCTGCGGAAGGCGCGCTCGAGGCTGTTGTGCTGTTTGGCTAGCTGCTCGATGGTCTCCTCCAGGTGGATGCGCTGGTCTTGCTCATACTGCAGGGCGCGCTGCCATTTCCGGCTGTGTGTCTCCGCTAGTTCCAAGAAGTCTCTGCAGGCCTGGGTGGGGGGAGCGGTGGCTGGTGAGCACGGGGCCTGGGGCAGGGGCCTGTCTGCCCCACACCCCACCTGCCAGTCAGTGAGGAAGGGCCTGGGGTGCTCTCACCCCCCCAGTGGGGGTGCTCCGAAACACTTGTGCTGCCCTTTCGGCTTCTGTGGGGACATGGGGACTCTTTGGCTTTCTCAGAGCCAGCCTGGGGACAGGCATCTGCCCTGGGCGGCATCCCTCAGTCAGGACGCCATCTGAGAGTGCCAAGCCCGGGCTGTGGCTGGCAGACGCTAGGTTTTCAGACGGCCGGGGCCTGAGTTCAGCTGCTGCATCCTCAGGGTGCTGGACCTGAGGTCTGTCCCAACCTGTCCCCATGAGAACCCGAGGTATATGCAGCTCTGGGGCCAGTCCCTGTCCTTGGCACGGAAGGAAGGAAAGCCACATTCGGCTATCCTTCCTGGCCTAGAGAGGTAAAGGGTCTTGTCTGGCACAGGAAATGAGACTGGACCTTTCCACGAGGTTACCTCAAAGTCTGTATCTGCTTTTTAAGTAAGGTTCCCCTTCAAACTTGTGGCCTACGTGACACCCAGGTTCCTTCCAGCTTCCCAGGTCTGTAGTGGTTCCACTACGCTCTTACGAAGGAGGGGTTGTCATTGTGCCCCTGTCGTCAGGGAGGGCTCGGGCTCAGCTGTCCCCAGAAGGCAGTGAGGTCTGAGCCAGGGACCCCTGGATTCGCCCCTCCCGGCCTCCTTTAACTCAGTGTGAAGGGCCAGGCTTCCTCGGCCCACCGGGCACCAGCACTCTCCGGCCCTGCCCCCAGCACTCCCCACGCCCTGTGGCACCCGCTGCTCTGCTCAGCTCCACATCATCACACGCTGTCTGACCCCTGCCTGACCCTGGGGGTTGGAGTCTTGCTCTGCTGGAGGGAGAGGCACAGCGCCCCTCATCCGTGCCACAAGGACAATGCAGCCCTGTCCTGAGGGCTCTTGGGAGGAAGGAGGCAGGAAGGTGATGTGGAGTGCCAGGCCGAGGAGTGCTCTCTAGACACTCGTGCGGGGTGGGGGGGTACCCCGCAGGCATCGGCAGCTGCCCACCGGCTCACCCCACTGCTCTGACCAGTCCCCCCCCCAGGGATGGCACGTGCGCCAGCTCGGTCGGGTCCCCTCATTCACCCCTCCACCCCCCACAATCTCATGTCTACACGTCAGCTTCTCTAGTGACCATGCCTGTTTCTCTTTGTCCCATGGAACCTCCAAACTCAAAAACTGCTCCAGACATTTGCTGGATGAGTGGACACCCTGCTAAGGGCTGGGTGTCGGGGCCTCTCGGGAGAACAGACGGACGGTGCCTCGCCAGAGGGGGCAGGCTCCTGCGGGGAAGGGCCCCAGCCGGGGCCCCAGAGGGCAGGCTGCCTGGCAGGCCCCAGCAGCACCCCGCGCCTCAGCCTTCCCTCCTCTCATCTCCCCTCCCAGCACCCATGAGGAGTGCCCCCCATCCCCACACACACCATTCTGCAGATGTGATGGAGGCCCAAGGAAACCAGCAAAGGAGAGTCAAAGGGCTTGTTATCAGGCCTGCGCTCCTGCGCAGGCCACGCTGCCCCTCTGAGCCTGTGTCCTGTGAGACAGAACAGTAATATCTGCTCTCACAGGTCCCTGTCCGCCTGGGCCCAGCACAATCCTCAAGGTCGGAGGAGTGGCAACATCTCCCATTGACATGTGAGGAAACTGAAGCTCAGTTTCCAGCAGCTCCCCTGCCAGGCTCTGGGGAGGAGGTGTATTCACTCCATCTCAGATTCAGGAGCTTCCCACTCTCCCTGAAAGGTCCCTCCTGGCCACACCTAAGCCACTGTAACCCGCTTCTCCAGGAGGGGCAGGGATTTATACAGGCAGGTGACCTGGCACAGGTTGGGGCAGGAGTAGAGAAATCTCCTTATGCATTTATCAGGCTCTGGAGACATAGAGAGGCTGCACCCAAGGCAGCCACAGGCCAGGGCTCTTTAGTTTGTAAATTCTGGATCTTTGAGGCTCACCAGCTGGTGTGGGGCTCCATTCACTGAAGCTCATGCAATTTGGGGATGAGGACAGGCCCAACTCTGCTGCTCCCTGGCTTGTGACTTGGAGCCAAGCCTTTACCACCCAGGATCCCCCAGCAGCCTTGGCCCTGGCCCCTGCTCCTCTCTCACCACTGCAGACCCCAGGGTGGGGGCCCTGATGGCAGACACATGACCACCCACTCCAAAGGCTGACTAGAGTTTGCCCCAGTGGGTACAAGAAATAGTAGTGGTGTAGAGTGGTGGGCAGAGTACTCTTCTGGGCACCTCAGAATGTTCCAGATGCGTATAGGAGTCCTGGTGAAACAGGCTCTGAGGTCACATGGCCAGAGGCAGCAGGCCCAGACCCGGACCCCAGCTCCTTGTCCCAGAGCTCGGGCCACTCTGAGTCGCCCCTCCCTCGAGATCCCTATCCCACGTCCTCCTTGGCTTTCCCACAGCCCCAAGCTCAGCCACGGTGCCCAGTCAAGTTAGTCTCAGATCCTGCTGCCCGTTTGCTGACCAAGGAAGGAGTCCTCACACCTCAGGGGTGCCGGTCCACCTGGCTGCTGGCCCCAGCAGCTTGCCAGGCCCTGTGGAGCTGGGTGTGTGGAACAGGTCAGAAAGAGGCCCAAGTGCTGGTGGAGGGGGAGCACCTCATTTCCCTGGGTGGGCATGGGTGCCAGGCACACCGCTTCAGCAAAGCGCCTTGCCAGCTCCCTCCCCCGCCCCCGAGCCTGAAGCCTAGGGAGAAGGAGCACCCCAAGGCACGAGGAGGATGGGCCCCAGTGCCAGCCTTACCCACAGAGCCAGGCCTGCCTGTCTCGGGGTGAGGGTGCAGGTGCCTAGGCTGTGCCAAGCACTCGGCCTTTCTATGAGCAAGATGCACAATGGGTGCCTGATGGTCTTCTGGGTTCTTCTTGGTCTGTGGGTGCTCTGCCTGGTGGCATGCTGCCCCCCTCCCCCACCGGATGGCCTGGCAGCCGCACCAAGCCAATGCCCTCCTCAGCACTGCTCCCGCACACATGCCTTCCACAGCTCCCTGGCGACTTCTACAGCTCCAGTTTTAACACTGATGGGCACTTTGCTTTCATAGAACTCCCGGCATTTACAACAGGACAAGTCATCCACCCTTCCACCCTCATGTGCCTACCTGGTGTCCCTCCTCAACTGCCAAGGTTTCTTCCTCTGCTGCCGCCAGCCTTCTCCAGGGCCCATCCCAGCCACGCCGTAGAGAGGCCGGCGCCGGCCTGGCCCCCCTGCCCTGGAATGCTGAGCTGGGCTATGCACTGTGCGCTCACTAAGCTGGATTAGGCCTGGGGCCCGCCGGGGGCTGGCTGGGGGCAGCTTCCGTGGGCCCAGGGAGGAGCCTGGCTGACCCATACCCTGAACTCCGTCCCATTTCCCCTGAGGCTCGGCCACGACTCTCAGAGAACTCGCACCCAGCCCTGAGCAAGAGCTCCTAAGCCACTCCGAAGCCCCCTACCCGAACTAGCTCTTAAGTGATGCAAGGGACCAGGATGGAGCAGAACAAGAGGCCCGGCCTCTGGGCCCCTCATGGGCACTGCCTATGCCTACCCTGGGCCAGGCTTATAGCCTCCTGGGCCTTGGTGTCCTCCTGCACAGTCCCTGATTCCATGACCCACTGAGCGGTCGCCCTCTGGGTGGGAACAAGGTTCTGGTCTCCCAGCCCTGTCCCTTCCTCCTGCCCCCATGGCTGTTGAGAGGGTCCCCGAGATAAAGAGGTGTGGGGTCCTGGGGGTAGTGCCGTTTTACCTCTGTGTGGAGGCTGGGGAGCCTGCTGAGCTGCCCCCAAGCAGTGAGAACCCAGAAGCCCAGGACTGAAAAGGCACCCTCTGTACTGGAGCTGGTCTGCTCAGCAGGAGGCTGGGGGTGCTGCTGGGCCTGCCCACCCACTACTGGCTCTCCCCGCTCAGAAGCCCCAGCTGGTGAAGGGGCTGTGAGGCCTCTCACCCAAGCCGTGCGAGCTCCAAGGGGAGCTGCTGCTGGTCATCCTGACAGGGATCCCGCGGGTCAGTGTCTCCGAGCTGCAAACCTTTGCCCAGCTGTGCCAGGAGGAAGGAGGACAAACTCTAATCGCTTTTGTTGCTCCTAATCCTAATCCTGACAACGACCTCGCCGTTCCCCAAATATAGGCAGGTGAGCAGGGCATGGGGTCAGCCGTCCTGGGTCCTATGTCTGTCCTGTGTGTAGCCCAGGAAGCCTCTCGAGCTCTCACAAGGGGCTGCAGAGCCAGGACCCTGCTTAGGCCTGGCCTTCAGGGGCTGCTTGGGAAGCACTGGCCCCTGCACTGTCACCGCCTCCTAGACAAGTGCATGAGGAAGGTGCCAGAGGATTGCTGGACGTTGGGGTGGCTGGCCCTTGGACTCAGGGAGGAGGTGGGGTCAGGCTAGCGGGGACCTGAGGGCTCCCCAAGTGGATGGGTAGTTGGGCCTTTCCACTCTCAGCGTTGCTGGCGCTGCCCACCTACCAACTACCCCACCTCACTGGTCCTCACACGGCCAGCATGACTGTGGACCTGCCTCTCACTGGCCTTTTATCATAAAGTAGCAAATAGAACGAAGGGGTGCAGAGTCCTGGTCTTCCCGAGCCATAGTGCATGGCCAGAAGCTCACGCCTGGGGAACAGGGTCTCTCCTTCTCCCCCTCACCAAGGAGCAGCTGAGGCTGCCCTCAGTTCACACCTCCCAAAGGCAGGAAGGAACAGTGCTGAGATTCAGGCCAGGCCTCCGTGGCTCAGAGGCTGCTGCAGCAGGACATGCACAGCCATCTCAGGCCTCCAAGACCAAGAGCGGGGACCCCTGGAGCCAAGATGGTCATGCTGGGCTAACCTGGGGCTTTGGGGGGCGGGGGGGTAGTCCCTCTAGGTCAGGCCCAGCCAAGCTGCCACGCTGTGTCTTCAGCACCCTCCTGGCCCCTAGAGGCCGAGCAGCTCCCAGGCCAGGCCAGGCCAGGCCAGCCATCCGCCTCTGTCCCCTCCTCACACTGCACTCAGAATGGTCTGCTCAGCACACACGGAGGCCAGCCCTTCCCAAACACCGAAGGGACGGTCATGGCTTCTCCTTGATATGATTCAGGGCACTGGAGAGGCAGCTTTTCACTTCAATTCAAACTTTAAAATAGCCCTTTGCACATTCTAAATAGTTTACCCCTTGAGCACAGGAACCAGCACCATCTGGCCGCCAGTTTGCCAACTGATTTTAAACAGTTATGGAATCTATTTTTATTCATCCCCCCAAGCCCCAAATGAGCAAGCTGTCAAGAGCAGAACAGTGGTCAGGTGGACAGGAACCTGCCCACGGGCCCCAGAAGGACAAGGGAGGGCAGCTCCGGGCCCCTCACCACTGCTCTGCTTGGGTCGGGGGCAAGAACCCCTTTGTGATCTCCAAATGGGGCTAGGGGAAGCCTTAGAGCATTTCGGGCAGCAAACAGCTCCGATCTGGGGCTGTATTTCTATGATGCCCCGAATCTGAGGCCTTGGCCTACTGCTCCGTCTATCTATCCTACACCTCATGCCCGGCCCTCCTGGCCCTCCTTGTCCCCAGCCTGTCCACGCCTGCACTTTTCTCTTCTAGCCTCCTTCAACCGGATTTGGAGCCGACTCCCTCCCAGTCTGGCTGTGCTGGTGCCTCTCTCCACAGCGTCCCTGCCCCAGAATCCACACCCTCATCTTGTCCAACCAGCTCTACTGCAGGCACCAAAGAGTGTCTCAAGCAAGCCACTACCTTCTTCAGTAAACTGAGAGGCCCAGAGTGCGAGGCCTGTCCCATCAGGCCCTTTGAAGTGGGCCTGCGGGCCAGTGCCACTTCCTGCCCCCACAGGGCACCTCGACTGTCTGGTTTCCTGTGGGGCTCGCCCACTGCCCAGCTCTGCTGACTCACTGGCTGCACAAAACCTGTTTCTGGGAAAGACCCTCCTGCATCCTACCTGAATCTGTGGGACTGACCACTGGGCCTGAGTCCAGCATTGTGAGGCTGAGGTGGGGATCCGACAGCCAGGGCCCCCCCATTCCTCCAGCGGCTTATGCCCGCACCTTACAGTCCCTTAATAGCCCAGATCTCTCCCTGCACGCCGCTCTGCTGGCCCTGCTCTCAACACACCGAGCAGCCTGGCTGGTGGCGCCAGCTCCTCCCAGCAGTCTGAGCCACCAGCCCTCCATAGGGGACAACGAGGCGCCCCCTAAAGGGGTTCCAAGTGTCTGCCCCTGCCTCACTTGTAGTCCATTCTCCAAGCAGCAGGGGCTCTTGCCAAGATGTGGGTTGGACCACTGTCCTTGGCTGCAGGGGCCTCATTCAGAGTGCAAAGCGCAGTGTCCTGCGTAAGTGCAGTCTCCTGTGAGCAGCTCCTCTCCCCAGGCCGCCCCTCCACAACTGCCAGCACTCACCCCGGCTGCCCCCTGCTCCAGGCCTGCCCACCTCCCTCCAGGTGCCCTTCCCCTCCTCTCCGGCCAGTCTGTACCCGGGGCTACGGCCCCCCAGCCTGCTCTGTCCCCTCTGAAGGTCTCTTCACCTCTGACATGCCTTATCATCTGTGTGGTGGTTTCCCCGAGGGGATACAGGTTCCCCAAGGCTGGGCTTTGTCCGCCCTGTGCCCCAGGGCTAGACCAGGGCCTGCTCGGATCACAGAGGGATCACGGAGGACCTCCTATGCCTCCGTGTCTGCCGAGGGCTGCACACCACCCTGCTGCAAAGTGCTCAGCAGATGTAAGCCAGGCTGACCTGAACTCCTGGCTCCTAAGGGCCCTGGGGTGGCCCTGGGGTGGCCATGTGGTTGGAGGGGCTGAGTCCTGGGCTCCAACCCAAGTCACACACTCTGAGGAGCCTCCCACGGCTCAAGGGTGGGGGCTGTGTCAGGAGCAACTGCCTTGTTTGGGGGCAGCCCCCTCCCCCACAGGGGCCTGGAGGAGCAGCCGGTGGGGAACAAGCCAGAGGCTGCCAGCCTGTGGAGGGGCTCAGAACTGGAGGGAGCTGACACCAGCACCCGCCACTCAGCCCTCCATGCCTTCTAACTGGACTGTGGCTGCCTGGGCTAAGAGGAGGAGATGTGAGCGGGTGGCATATGGAGGTCCCGTGGGCTTGGTGGCAGGGAAGTGGGCTGCAGGCAAGTCCCTAGTCAGGCTCCACTGCCTGGGGCCTGCCAGAAAACCTGCTTCCCCAGGCCAGGGAGGGGAGACTGGCCCTCACGTCCCTCTGGGGCAGGCTCACCCCCAGAATGTCCATGGCAATACTGAGGATTTCTTCTGCTGGGGGCAGGGACCATGAGGCTGGAACACAGGGTAACCATGGGAAGCCCAGGTCACACAGGAAAGTGCAGGTGTGCTGGGCCTGGTGACAGGTGACATGTCTCAGCCCTTCTGCGCAGACGCCACAGCCAGCACTGAGGATGGCCCAGGGCCCGGGGCTGTGGCCCCAAGAGCTCGTATAACAGCCAGGCCTGCAACGTTATGCAAAATGACATCTCTGGGTCTGAGGTGACACCTTACTAATACAAATGATGCTGATGACAAGGAAGCCACGATAACACCAACCTCGTGTGGCCCTTGTGAGGAGCAAACAAACAGGAAGAAACAGGGCAGACTGCTGTTGTTACACCACCACCTGCCCAGAGGCCTGTCCTTCAAACCAGGGCACTCTGCTTTATCCCAAAGAGAAGTTTATAGGAAAAGAGAATGAAACCGGAATTTATTCTTTTCCTTTATGGAAACTAACACCCAAAGCATGAGTTGGTCATATGTATTAATTCAGTCATTCTCCCCTTTAAACCATGTGACCAGGCCAATGCGACTACACACCAGCATGTCCTGGATCCCAGGAAGGATGCCGGATGGATGATGGGGCCGCTGAGGTTCCAGGCTCCATCTAAGAACCAAAGTTGTTCATCGGTGCTCTGAGTTCCCACCTCAACGGCAGGCTAGTTCACAGTTACCCAAGCAGGAATTCATGCAGGGGACCCCTGGGCCGCCTTTGATCAGACTCACAAAATCCCCCGCCGGGGAGATCTGTCACACGCGACACCATGCCACCGCCGCTCCTGTGTTTTCACCACCTGCTTGCTCTCACCTGTTTGCTAAGGCTCCTGTACGCCGGGCCCTGTGCTAGACATGGAGGCTTCAGGGCTTCCTTGCAGGGTGCCCAGGCCAGCAGGGGGGTGGGCGGGACGCTGCTGCAGACACTGTGGCCCCGTGGACAGATGTGGCCATCGTTCGTACTTTCCTTCTCTGCCTGTGAGTGACCCTCCTCACCTGTAAAGGCCCCACTCTGTGGCCACTACCTCTGCTCTCTGCAGGCCCTCGCTGGCTCCCAAGATGTACAGCTAGCACCCAGGGGTCACTCTCTTGGTGGGGCTGTGATGATCTGGGCTTGAGCCTACCTCCTGGCCGACTGTGAACCTCCCCACCCCTTCCCCAGACCCTCTACGTACTTGGCCTTCAAAAGTGGGCATGTGAGCTGCGGTCCCCAGGGCCCCTTGAGAGGGCTGCATTGCCGCACCCACGTGTGACAGAGCACCACTATGTGGGTCCTCTGGATCGTGAGCTCCAGGGGGCAGGGCCCAGTCCCCGTCTGGCATGAGCCTGGGGAAGGCTCAATGGGAAGCTGCTCAGGTCTGGGTTCAAATCCCAAGAGGCAGAACCTTCCTAACTGTAGGAGCCACATGCTCATGGCCTCACTACAAGGGAAGAGGGGAGGGTTGCCCTGGGTTCACTGCTGTGCTATCCCAAGCTGCTCAGATGCTGCCCCCAGAGGGGCTGCTCCAAGGAGCCAATCTCTGAGTCCTGCCAACGAAAACCACAAGCGGAGGGAAGGAGGCCAGGGTTCATTATAGCCCATAATTGTGAAAAACCCAATTAGGACTTAATTTCATAAAATACTCTTCCTATTTCTCTGCGACCAGGCTGGATCATTTCCCTGCAAGGAGGAGTGATAAGAGTGGCGTGGGGATGTGACAAGTGGCTCCACGGGCTGAGGGCTGGATGCTGGACCTACTTTCTCACTGACCTTGTTCAGGTGAGGAAATGGAACAGGAACGGCTTTGTAAATGCTAACAGCGGGCAAACATGAGATGTGGGCTGCTTAGAATTTTCTTTTCTGAGATACGACACCCACTTTGGTTCAAGTATCACATATTAAGCACACCCACCGGACTACTGTTGGGGACACAGGTGAGTTAAGATCTGAATCTCACTTTGGGGAGACAAAACCTGATGAGGGGCAAATGTCAAAGTAACCGGGGAAGCTCTGCACAGCGGGCTCAGCGAGGCACAGCAGTGCCTGGGGCTCCAGGGGGTTCTAGCTAGAAGGAACGGCTTCCTGACAAGGAGCTTGGAAAGCCTCCCGGCCGTGTGGGGTTCTAAAGGATGAGAAGGGATCTGCCAGGTATCTAGAGGGTGGGGAAAGTTCTAGAAGGTACAGCACAAGCAAAGGCACAAAGAGGTGGAACACTGTGGCACTGTTCAACATTCCTGATCCAGAAACTTCTTCTGAGCATCTTGTTGCCTCCAACACTTATGGAAGGAAAGGGGGCTGGGCTCCACTCGGGGTGAGTCTTACTGTGCCGGCCCCCTGTGAACAGTGGCCCGGGAATGGGCTACATCACTAACCATGGCTCCTGGGGTCTTAGGGATTGTCAGAGAGCCCCCTCACGCTACCCAGCTGAGAGCTAAAGGACCTAAAGGCTTGTGATATCAGTGGCCTTTCCCAAATTTGAAGGAGATTCGACTGACCCTCTGACTTTTCTCCTGAAGGATGGACAACCCCAGATTCTTGGCCGTCTTGGGTAAAAGTAAGGGTGATGCAGCTGATCCCTCCCTGTGTGGGAAGGATGCTGCTTGCCCAGGGCCCTCTAAAGGATGTGTTTCCCTGTAAGGCTTTGGCTAGCCATCCCTCATTTTCTGTTCCACTTGTATGACCCAGGCTCAGTCAGAGCCCATGGGGTGGAAAACCCACAGCCATTCACAGTCCATAGGAGGAGGGCCTGCCCTGAAGTGGCAGTGGGAATAAATGCCTCAAAGTCAGGCATGGGGGATGCTGGAAGCTTCCCTACAGAGTAAGCATGATCAGTCAGGGCAGGAGAAGGGGGGTGTGGAATTGCAAAGGGATCTCAACAGGGGGCAGAAACAGGTTTCTCCTTCACAGTAAGAACTGGCCTGTGACCCAAGTGTATGCCTTCTGGGGACAGTGGGTGTGGCTTCCACCCATCCTGAGTCCCCAGCTCCCCAGGAGGGGCCCTGGTGGGGCTGTAGCTTAAACGCAGGTTCCTGAGACTAGTGGCTGTGCCCTGGTGGATGCAAAGGCACCCAGTCCATGTGCTGATCTCAGAGGGGAGGGGGTCCTTGCCACTCTTGGGGGTCTCATCCTTGCTGCTTCTGAGACTGTGGAGGCCATCACTGCCCCTCTGAGCTACACAGAGCAGATCTGAGCTCGCATCTTGGCTCAAATACCTACCAGCTGGATGACCTTGAGCAGCTCAGGTGACTTCTCTGAGCCTTGGTTTCCACTTTGCACTAACAATACCTAATGGTATTAACTAAAGAGGTTGTAGGGAGGGGTAAGTGTATGTGGTGTGAATGTGCATGGCTTCCTTACAGATCCCTGGTCCAACCCCCTTCTATTTTTTTTTTTTTTAAGATTTTATTTATTCATTAGACACAGAGAGAGAGAGAGGCAGAGACACAGGCAGAGGGAGAAGCAGGCTCCATGCAGGGAGCCTGATATGGGGCTCAATCCTGGGACGCCCTGGGCTGAAGGCAGGCGCTAAACCGCTGAGCTACCCAGGGATCCCTCCAACCCCCTTCTATAACATGGGTGGTGGCCAGGGGTGGGGATGCTCTGCCTGGGTGGCCTCTGCACACAGTGGGAGTTTGGACATTTGGTGTCTTAGAACTGTCCACCCAGAGCTGACTTGCTTCCTGCCAGGTGAAGAGAAACATCAGGAAGGCTCCCCGAGGGAAACACAGACCTCCATGAGAATCTGAGCTACTAGCACAGCCCGTTGGGAGCCAGCACCTCACTTCTGTGTGATCCCCCATGATGGAAGGTGATGGGAGAGGCCCTCGCATCAGGTTCATGGACCCAGCCCAGCTAGAGCTGCAGCTCTCCTCAACAGCTCTCCTCACTTGGGTCCACATTCCTGGTGCTAGAACCACAAACAGGCTTTTGTAACCCACCCCAGGGGCTTGCTTCCCATAAAACAATTTATGCGCTTAGATAGCAAACTTTCACTGTTTTTACTGCTTCCTACAGACTGAGCCTCTAATGCCTGATAAAAGATTTCTGCTAAAGACGTCAGCTGAGAAGCTCATTATCTGGGAAAAGCCAAAACTGCTAACTCAAGACAAAGTAGCTTCGGTCTTGGCAGGCAGGGAAGGCAGTGCCAGGGAAGCCTCGAGCGGGTGATGGCTTCCAGGATGGACAGGGAACACAGGTGTGTCATTTTGTCATCAAATGCTTGTATCTGTGCCCGTCACTGGGAAAAGTGCAGTGATCCCACCCCCTAGAGTCCGGGGGCTGTAAGGAGGCCGTTGGCCCAAGAAGCTGAATGGGGGGGGGGGGAGGAGGGGGGCGGTGGTGGTGGTGGTGGTGGTGGTTAATGCCAGTGTAAAGCGATGATGAGACCAACTTGCAGGGCAGCTGCAGCTGCAGCTCAGCAGCCTCTCAGTGGGCATGCCCCGGACGCAGCCCTGAGCGCTGTGGACGGAGGTCTGTACTTGCCCAGTGCAGGGAGCCAAGCGCCTGGGGATGGCGTGTCCCAGCAGCCTAGAGAGGGTATGCTGCCTCAGCCAAGGCCCGAGGGGGAGGATTCCTCAGGCTTCCTCCTGCACCAGGAGTGGCTCCAGTGGCAGGGTGGGTGCAGGAGGGTATGAGTGGTGGGTGTGGCTGCTACTCCCCACATGGACTGGCCACAGTGAGTCAAGCTTGGGGCAAGTCTCTGATGCCCACAGTGTCACCCAGGGGTCTTGGCCTGCATTGGCTCCAGCCTCCACCTTCCCAGCCTGCTCTGGGACTATAGCCTAGTCCCGACTCCTAGCCCTGCTCTGGTTTGACCACCTTAATTTGGAAGCTGGGCACCAGTACTGCACTAGTACTGCCCATTGTCTTTGGCCAGCCTCTAGGCAGCCTCTAGACAGGGCTGCTTCCCCTGAGGTGGCCTCCGTGTCCCCACACCTCCCCTCTCTGGACCTCCTTGCTCCCAGTGTGCCACCCTGGCCCTGATGTGTGGCTCCTGGGGGCTGTCCTTGGGAGGAGGCTGTTGTAGTTAGACCTGTGTCTGCAGTGGGGAGGCCTAGATGAGCACACACATCTTGGGGGGAAAAACTCACCAAGCAGGAGGAAGAAGGGCCCAGAAGCCAGAAGCATTATATTCTCTGCCACCATGGAGAGACCCTCCCGCTCCCAGTCACAGCAATGTGGCTTCCAGAATCCTGTGGAAAGTGGCGACCCCCGGGGCTGTGCCTCTCAGTTTACAGACTGTGGCTACTCATTTGGCTACTGTTGGGTTGGCATGACCCATGGCAGGCTCATCTTTAAGCTCCTCTGGCTAAGGGAACCCATAACGCCGGTCCTCCACCTGCAGACATGCCCCTGTGGTTACTGGGTTCTGCTCCTGTTGCTTCTGAGTGGTGTACTAGGGAAAGGAGCAGCGGCAGCTGTGGTGGATCAGTGTGGCAGCCTTGTTCCTAATGGGTGGGGCGGAGCCATCTGCTCAACTCAGGGCCCTGGTCTTCCTCACCTAGGCCCGAACCATCAGCAAGTCTCAATCAGGATTCTGCACCCCACTCTGGTTTCCACCAGAATTACAAAGAGGGCAGGGGGGCTTTGGGAAATGACCTGAAGCCATCAAAAAATGGAGCCCTGGTTTGTCAAGCCTCCTGGTCACCAGCTACTCAGGGACTGCGGTGCTGGTGACAAGGAGCTACTTCCCTTTTGGGAAGCTCTGTGCCAAGTGGGTGGGCACTTACATTGATCATAGCATTTGAGGTGATGCGGAAGAGGGTGGCTCGCTCGTTGACGACCTTCAGCTTCTCGCAGCTCTCATAGGGGATTTTGAGGCCGTCCAGCTCGCTCAGGGAGCGCTGGAGTGCAGCGCCGTGCTTGGCGATGAGGTCATTGCACGTACTGAGGTCATCCAACTTCACGGAGAGGCTCTTGATGGTGTAGTGTAGCTCACTCTTGTCAGCTGGAGAGGTGGTCTCGTCGTCGTCGTCCCCAGAGTCATCTGTGGAAAGAGAAAGAGTTGCCATGGTTGTTAACTGACCAACAGGCACCAAGATGCCTATGTGGCCAGGGCCCCGGAGGAAGGAGCAGATAGAGCCGCTCAAAACAGAGTGCCCTAGATGGTGCCAACTCCTACTGCCAGCCAGCCTTCCAGGGTGGGCACAGGCCCTCCTGGGTCAGTGGGAGGGGATAGGAAGGGGGGACCAGCCCCGCAGACAGTGCGTGTACTGCACTTTGTCTGGGGCAGGTTTGTAGGCACCCGCCTGTGTGCAGGGCCCCAGTCCCCTAAGCTGCACCATGTAGCCCAGGGTGCACCATGCTGACTGGAGAGGTAGAGACTGCTGTGAGGACCAGCTCCTGTTGCAGACCAGAGACCCTGGATAAAGGCCACCTCTTTTCCCTGCATCACAGGCCCAGCTTAAGCTGACCCACACTTTCCTGCCGGCCTCACTTTGTCCAAAGCTCTACACCCACGCCAGGGGCCCCCTGTGCCCTGCAACACTTGAGGCCTTTCCCACTGGTCCTCACTGCCTGGAACCTCCTGACACCTACCCCACCTTCTCAGAGGCCTCACCCCTACCCAGCCTCAACCCCCTGCCCCCTATCTTCAAAGCCTACCTGAAGACACTCAGGCCAAAGTCATGCTCCCCCACCCTGCTGCCACTCTGTGCCATCCTCCTACAGCTCCCCACCTGCCTCCCCTGTGGCATTTGTTGAATGCCTTCTGTCCAGACACTGGCTGTGGCATCTCCATGGCCTTGTCAGGGTAGAGACTATACTATCTCCCAGGGACAGACAGGGGGCTGAGGATCAGACAGGTGAAGTCATGCCCCAGGCCACCTGGTTAGTCTGCCTCTGTAGCCACCTTCTTTATGCCGGGCCGCTGGGCCCTCTGTGAGTGGACCAGGTGTGTGCCCCCTCGTCTCCTGGCCGAGCCCTCTCACCTCTCACAGAGCTGCCCAGGCGCCCTCAGCATGGCCCTTCTTGGGAATCTGGGGTGCCTTGGAGCCCAGCCCTCGGCCAGCCCTGCTTGTGTTCAAAGGGCTGCAGGGTCATGAGGACCTCAGGGGACGCACTGCCGCGGGTGGGGCACAGGGGCAGCTGGCGGGGCTCTGCTGTCGCTTTAGCACTAGGCACACGACAATAAAGAGGCAGACACCGCCATGTGAATGCCAGAGCCTATAACTGCCAGGGGTTTCTGCAATGTCTTGTTTTAGAAATAATCGGCACAAAACATTTTTTCTTTTGTAAAGGAAATCTATAACCCAAGATACAAAAATTTTTAAAAAGACACATGCTGTGAAGGAACAGATTTCTTCCCACGGTAGACAGGGTGCATGGGGGTGGCCATGGCTGTGTTTCTACTCTGAGCATGCCCCGAGCTGGTGGCAGTGCCAGGACAGCCAGCAGCTTGGCCCCTGAGTGGGTTGGACGCTGGGGGCGCAGCATCCACTGCACACTCTGTTCCCGCTGGTCACAGGGGCCGTGGGTCAGCATCCAGGCTTGAAACAGGCACTCTCCGTCCTCCCACCACAGCCAGCCCAACTACCGCTTGGAAATGCCCTGGTGTCTGGAGACTACCTGTGTTGCACCTGCCTCTGGGCCACTTGCTTGATCAGTGTGAACACAGCCTCACAGTGGTGGGTGGACAGTGAGAAATGAGAAAATGCACTTTCTTGGACACCAAGCCACCAGTTCAGGGTGCTGCTGATAAGGGGGCAGAGCCAAATCTGAATCCAGGTCTGTCAGGCATCACTCACTTATGATGCAATCTCCTGTCACCTTTCCGGGTTCAACACATGTAACAACCAGAATGGCCAACCACCGACCGATCAGAACAGAAGCTGCTGTGCGCTGGGAGGGGTGTGTGGGGGACACGCTGGCTGTGGGTCAGTCTGAATGGGACCCCTCCCATTCCCCCACCCCTGTGCTCTAAGCAAGAAGCACAAGTGGCTTAACTCTGAGCATCTGCCTGTATGGTAGGCAGAGATGAGTAACCACATTTCTCTTTAACTTGTTCATTAGTACGCCTTTAAAAGCAGTTCTTAGGGTCCAAGTTCAGGTCCAGCGGCCAGGGATGAGAGGATGTACTTGTTCTGCTCCCAAGTCATGGGCCGTGTTGTTGGGGAAGGGATGGGAAGATTCTATGGGTCAGGGGTTCCCAGCAGCACAGTGTGTTCTATGGGGATGGGCAGGGAGAGTCTCTCCCAGAGGAACAGTGAGATCAGGAGAGCAAGTGAGGGAGGGCAGGTGTGGCGGTGGGGCAAGAGAGAGGAAGGCAGTGGGTGAGTGAAGGAATGAATGATCTTGGGAGTTTCACAGGAGGCCTATCCAGGGGTTCTCAGTGGAACACACAGAGGAGCCAGGTCACACACAGGAATGGGAGGGCAGACTCTGGAGATGGGCATAAACAGTAGGGGTGAGGCACCGAGGAGCCAGCTGGAGAGAGGGGATGGTAAAGGGCCTCTGGCACAGCTGAGGAGACTAAGCTTCATCCCTTGGCAAGAGGGAGACTGTGGGCATTTGAGCAGAGATCCCTGGGAAAGATGAGACCAGTGACAAGTGGCAGGATGAGCAGACTGAAGGGACAGAGAGGCCAGAGGCCTGGCAGGGCCAGAGAAGCCACAGGAGGCCAGGGGCTGGAAAGAACAAGACCTCTGAACCCAGCTCAGAAGTGCTGATGGCAGCACCCACCGAGCTCCAAGGCCACAACTGTCTAGTGACAGCCATGCTCCCCAGCAGTCCCCATCCCTGTCCAGTCCTCAAGGAGGAGGGGGTAGGTGTCACTCAGAAGCTGACATGTGGCCCCATTGTTCACTTTGCCACAGTGTCATGGGCTATTCAGACACCTACTGAGCATAGCGTTGTGAACCCCCCACTCAAGCCTGGGCAGAAGCAGAGCTGAACCACGAAGGGAACTCTCTGCCTCTGATATGATGAAGTCTGACCATGCTGAGTCTCCAGGTTTCAATCTGGGGTCAGGGATCCTTGCTAGGAGCAGACTGACATTAGAAAGAGATGAAACTCACTACTAGAGACATAAATAAAACTATTGAATGTGACACTACCTGAATTAAGAAAAAAGAATGAATGGCATTGAATTAGCTTAGGTTTTCTGAAGGATAAACCAACAGATAGATACCCATCAAGAGCCACAAGGAAGAGCCTGCTTCTTCCTTTGATGGGGGAATTCTACTGGCAGGGAATTTGGTCCAAAGGAAGGCAAACACTTGTATGCACAAAACTGTTCAGGCCTGTGGCTCTCAAGCTTCTGGTCTTGGGGCTCCTCAAGCTTTTATGACCTGCACGTCCCTTCTGTTCAATCCGCGTCTCCACAACCCAGCAAGCACTAACCTATCCAGAAACATTAAAATCCTATGGAAGTTTTACAACTATTTTAATACAAGAATAACAGCAACCAAAATCTAAGGCCACATCATAGCCATGCACCTGGGCACAGCCCCTGGCCTGCCTCTAAGCCCATGTAAAGACCAAGACTTAGTACACTGAGCAGCTTTTGGGGGAGAGGGTGCCGGAGTGTCCTGGGGTGGTATAAAAAGGAGGTGTCAGAACAGGCTTGAAGGCTTGAGTTCCAGGTTCACATTGAACTCTGTGGCTTTGTGGGGCTATCTTCCTTCTCTGAGCCTTGGAATCCTCCTGTGTACAGAAGAACACCAACACCCACATCCTGGGGTTGGGGGGCACCTGGGTGTCAAGTGGGCCGCATCGGGTGGGATTATCCCTCGCAACAGCCACACTGAGGGGGATCTCTGTGCGTCTGGCCTGGGAAACAAGATGTAACACCAGCAGAAGCACGCCCTGGTTTTCTTTCTTTTTTTTTTTTTAATTTTATTTATTTATTTATGATAGTCACAGAGAGAGAGAGACAGACAGAGACATAGGCAGAGGGAGAAGCAGGCTCCATGCACCGGGAGCCCGATGTGGGATTCGATCCCGGGTCTCCAGGATCGCGCCCTGGGCCAAAGGCAGGTGCTAAACCGCTGCGCCACCCAGGGATCCCACGCCCTGGTTTTCATGTGCCGGCTGAACCCAGTGCCTTTCCGTTACCTCCCAGAAAAAGCTGGTCCTTTAAAGAAAGGAAGTCTACATGAGCCCTGGGAGGGTGAAATGTTTCACCAGCCAGGACACAGTGCAGACCTGGGCTCGGGCCCACCCAAGTTTCAGTGGAGACCAGAAAGGAACCTGTGGATGCCTAGCAGGTGGTATCTCTGCCTAAGGCCCAGGGGTGAAGCCAGGAGTGGGGGGTGGGGTGGAAAAGCTGCACTGCAGATGTGCTGAGGCCGGGAGGGAGGCGGGGAGCTGGCCCCAGGCTCAGAGCCGTGGTGGCCCATTGACTCGGTTGTCTGTCCCTCGGGGCTGCTGTGCAGAGCACCAGGAAATGTTCTACTTTTCTGGGCCTCTACTCCTCTTTGCTGTTTTGTCTCTGTTCAGAACAACCAGTAGAACTTTTGAGAAGGCCGACTCTGGCCCTCAGACAAAGGACAAGTGTCTAACACTGAGGGTAGCTCCAAGGACAAGGGGAGGTGATGGAGCAGCATGGCTCCCAGTCCTTACTGTCTTCTGCTCCACTCCTCCCATTTTCTTCAGGTGCTGTCAGCTGATACCAGAGTAGCAAAAGTGTTCTGGCAGCCTCTCTGGGCCATCAGGTGACAGCACTGACGGAGTGGCCAGGCTGAACCCAGGACTGGCCCCTGAACTCCCCCCGGAGCATGGACCACTTGAGGTCATGCCCATGGCATCCAGGCCCATGCCTTTGCTTTCAGATGGGAAACCTGAGGCCAGACAGAGGAGAGTAGCTTAGTCAAGGTCAGACACTGGAGCAGCAGCAACGGCAGTTGTAATTAGCTCTTACTGAGCCCTCCTCTGTCAGCTATGGCCTTGACCATGGGCAGGCTCTTTACAAGTGGCTAGGATGCATTTGTGGAGGCTCAGAGCCTGGGTCCTGGAGCAGATGACCCAGATGCCTTTCCTAGGAGGGGAGTAGGTGGGGGGCACTGCTTTGCACCCCTGCCATCAGAGCCTCCTCCCCAGGATGCCAGCCTCTGGTCACTGACACCCACCAGCTGCTGACACCAAGAGCCCACAGCGCTGGGGGGCACTCAGATCTGCAGGGGCGGAGTGTTGGGGCTCACTTTCTCCTTCAGCACAGCCCAGGGGTGGGAGCAGGCAGGAGAGGATGAGGGACTGCCTTTACTGGGCAGCAGGTGTGAGCAAAGGGGCCAGTGAAAGGACCCCGAAGTGCACATGGCACCTGCCCTTTGCTTGGTGAGGATCTTTCTGCCCATCCTTCCTGTCAAATACCGACCCCTCCACTGGGGTTTATCTTTCCCCTTCTCTCCAGGACACGCCCCGTCACACTGGCTCTACATGCCCAACACTGCCTGCCTCCGCTGAACTCCCTGCAGTCAGCAGCTCTGCTTCACTCATTTGGCTTCTGACTGGCTCTGCACCCAGCTAGTGCCCTCCAGAAATGCTGCACAGATTACACTCAGACCCAACTTGGGTTTCAGCATCTCAGGAAGCAAGCTGGAAGAGGCAGCTTCCAATCGCCCAACAATGAAGCAGCTGGATAAGAGGGCAGTGTCCTAACCTTGCACCTTTAGTACCCTCGTTTTACAAGTGAGGAAACTGAGATCAGAGCAGGATGGGTCCTACATGAGTGAGTGGCAGGGCTAGGAGGTCACGTTCCCCCCTGCCTTGCCATAATGGCCATTTCCCATCCTCCAGTGCAGGCCACACTGAGGGGATCTCTGTGCAGTGGGCCTGGGAGATATGCCATACGGCCAGGAGAGGACACCCTGGCTTCTGTGAGGCCATGTATGGACTTCTGGTCCCGGGGTGACCACCCACTCTCACCCTGCACAGTGGTTTCTCTTTTTCATGGGACTAATGCAAGCATCTCGCCTTGCCCTCATCCTGCTGGCCTGCATCATCTCACTCCCTCTCTGAGACTGTCAGGCTTGCCAGGAAGAGGACAGAGCCAGACGGTCTGCACTGAGAGTGCCCTACAAACCCCACCACGGTGCCCTCCTCCACAAGAGGGCCAAGGGTCAAGGCAGGAGGCCTCTGGACCAAGACCACCAGAGTCAGGGTAGGAGCCCACATTCCTGCATTGCTGACTTCCAAGGGCACTATTCACAGAGGAGTGACGAACTGGAGGGACTGTGATGCGGGAAGGACAGGAGAGCTGCAGGGGGCAAGAAGAGGGCCCCTGGCAGGAGGCCGGCAACAGGGGACTTGTACCTCCCCATCCTCCTCAGGGCCATCGGTCATGCCTGCTTTGCAAAGGACAAGCCACTGTCCTGCTGTACCTCCCAGCAGTGCTGCGAGAGCGCATGGTTCTGAACTCCTGTCCTGCTTCCTCAGGCCTTGCTGTGTGCACCGCCAAGCCCGTCATGCTTCTAATGCTCACATCAAACCTCCACAGCAAAGTGACCACGCAGGAGCCCGGGGAGTGGCTTTGCCATCTGCAGAGGCTGTGGCTTCGGAAACAAGGGCACTGTGGACATGCAAGACAGAGAAGCCGACTGCTCTTCATCTTCCCCAGAGACAATGCAGCAGGGCCAGAGGGCCTGCACTTTCTAAGGAAAATGACTTCTCAGTAACTGCCAGGGAACTTGGCCTGACATTCCTCAGCCAGTGGCACTCCCAAGCCTCCTTGGCTAAAGCAACAAAAGCAAACAGCAGCTCTAAGACTGCAAAACATGAAAGAACAAATCGATCTGACCTCTGAGGCAGACTCGGAGCTCAAAACAAGTTGCAGGCAGCCCTCGGGTCAGTGGGACCATGTGAAACAAACAGGCCAGCCTATTCTCGAACACCACCATTTCTAGAAAAGTACTGATTCCTAAAATACCCATCAGTTTCCACCAGCTACACCCAAGAATGGATTCTTTTTGTTTGAAGAGAATAAATCCTGGGGCATCTGGGTAGTTCAGTCAGTTAAGGGCCCAACTTATCCTGATTTCAGGATCATGAGATTGAGCCCCGAACCAGGCTCTGTGCTGGGCCGAAAGCCTGCTTAGGATTCTCTCTCTCCCTCTGTGCCCCCCTCCACTCTCTCAGTCTGAGAAAAAAAGAAGAGAATAAATCTATAAAACTGAGGTTACCAATATTCTAAGGCAGCAGTCCCAACTTCTCTGTCCACGTTGGCCAGGCCAGCAGTGTCTGGCAGTGGCCTCTCATCCATGGCCAGCTCTCCCAGTGTATGAGTTTCCAACCTTTAGTTGCCATACTGGCTTGACCAGTCCTCCCTTCCCCCGCCCCCATTCATGTCCTCCTGGAATTTCAGAATGTGACCTTTTTTAGAAGGGTTGTTACAGATGTAACTGGTTAGGATGAGGTCATCCTGGAACAGGGTACCTCCTTATTATGGCCTTATGATGTCCTTATAAGAAGAGGAGAAAAGATACTGAACTATATGACAGAGAGACAGACTGGTGGGGCAGACACGTTTACAAGCCAAAGAATGCCAAGGATTGTCGACAACACCAGAAGCTGAGAAAGGCCTGGAGCAGATTCTCCTGAGGCCTTCCAAGAGCATGGTCCTGCCAACACCTTGATTCAGATTTCTGGCCTCCAGATCTGTGAGAGAATAAACTTCTGTGGTTTTATGCCACCAGTTACGGTAATTTGTTATGGCAGCCCTAGAAAATACAAACAGTGGCTTAAAACAACACGCATGCATTACCTTCTGGCCATGGAAGTCATGAGTCTTAAGATCAAGGTGTTTTAGGGCCCTGAAATCGGCCCTAAAGTCAGAGCTGCATTCCTCCTGGAGGCTACCTTTTTGGGCTTGTGGAGGCTAACCACATTCCTTGGGCTGTTGCCCCTAACCCCCTCCTCAAAGCCAACAGGGTAGCATCTCCCTGACTCTGACCCTCCTGCCCCCATCCTATAACGATGCTTGTGATTCTATTGGGCCCACTTGGATAATCCAGGATAGTCTCCCCATCCCAACGTCCTTAATCACATCTTGCAAATCCCTTTGCCATATAAAGTAATCTACACAGAGGTTCTGGGAATTAGGACTTGGATGTCTTTGGGGGCCATTATTCAGCTACCACACCAAGTAGCCATGGCTGAGCTCAACACTAGGCTCCGGTCATGGATCATCATGTTTGACTTACTGCCCTGGGGTGTGGTCCCTAGATGTTCTCTCGTTAAACATGGAGACCCTACCCGGGCATAGACACCTCCCAAATCCCTGTGTACCACCCTCAAAGCCTGGCACACGTGTCTTCCTACTGCTCAGAGAGGAGCAGGGTTGCAGGCCAGGTAGTCTGGCTTTGACCCCATGTGGCCTTGGGTAATACACTCACCCACATGCATGGGGATAGCCATACCTGCTCTGGAAAAGGAGTTAAGTGACTGGTGTGCAACCAGAACAGAGCTGGGACTTACTGGTCCCCAGCCCACCCAGACCCTGGTCATCCTTATCAGTACAATTCATTCTTGCACAGAACCAGTCTTGAGTTTGCTTCAAATGGTAGAGGTGTGGAGCTGAACAGGGTTCCGGTGTGCTGGCTGTGCTCCCTGCCGCTGTCCCCCACTCGGCGATCTCCTCAATGCCTTTAATTATCAGCTCAGGCCAAGAAGCCCAGTGGGGACCCACACCAGGGCTGGGACCGTTTCACTCTCTTTTACAGGGGGACTCCTGGGAAGGAGTGGGTTGCCATGGAAACATTACAGTGGAGCCAGGTAGGCTATTTTTAGAAGTAGAGCTTTTTTTTTCATCTTTGGAGGAAAATGGATCTCTGTGTCCCCCTCCACAGGTGGGGAAGCCCTGTCAGGGGGCAGCAAACATAAGCTTAGAACCAAGAAACCAAAAGGCTGCACAGACTGGGTTGGAGGGGACAGGGAGACATGGTGGGGATGTGTGCCCCATTTTGTACTATCTCTTGCTTTTTTCTCTGGGAAGCCTGGCTCTGCCTTCATCTGCCCATGAGCTCCTCGGGGACAAGGCACAAGATAGCCACGCACCGTGCTGGAGATGAGTGAGAACAGCTCTGACTGTGGAGGGGCCTCAGGACAGGCAAAGTCAAGGTCAGAGGAAGTCCAGCACTCACTCCTCCCTTTGCACCTGCACCCAGCACTAGGCTGGATGAGTTGTAGGGGTGGGGAGTATGGAGGTGGTGCTGAGATGGGTCCTGACTGCAGAGGGAGGGGACAGACTATAGAGGTGCAGCAACAAGCACAGGGGCCCCCCAGAGTCCTGAGCAGAGAGGAATGTCAAGGAACATTCAGAAGGCCAAAAAGGCAGGAACTCCCCACCCCACACCCCATGCTCCATGCCCAGCAAGGCCCGGGGCAGCACCTGCCTTTGTCCCATGTCTTTTCTCTTTCCTGGCTCTTCGGCTTGCCCTGTGCACAACCCCACCCCCGTGGAGACCACACGGTCTCTGTGCTTTTCCACTTCTCCATTCCCTGCATTTCTTTCCTCCCTCGACTCTGTCTGGCAGATGGCTACACACATTGTCTCAATGTCTGTGTGTCCTTGCTCCCCCAGACTGGCCCCACTGGCCCTGTTCTGGCCTTCCACAAGAGAGTGGTGAAGGATCCCACCGCTGCCACAGTAGGGAATGGGGTGGGGGGAGCCTGTGTTAATGCAGCATGGGCTCCACTGCACCTGTGGTCTGTGACCCAACTGTCCAGTGACAGCTGATGGGCACTCACATCACCAGCAGGACTAACTCTGACCCAGGGGTATAGGCCAGTAGCACGGTTAATGGGGACAGGTACTGCTCCCTTCCCTCCCTCAGTGGCCACACCTCCCAGACACCGGCAGGAGGGCTTTCTTTCCTCCTATCCTGAGCTGGAAGGTCTCTGCACAGGGAGTGCATCCTAGTATTTTGCAGTCTGGCTGTGCATAGACACCTCACTGCAGGGCCTCAGAGAAGACATAGACATAGAGGTATCGCATTTAAATGGGAACCGCGGGGGCACTGCACTCTTGGCAAAAACAGCCTTTTCCAATCCACAGTCTTAGTGCCTCAAAAATCCAATTACGGCAGGTTTAGTGATTTTTATTAAAATTTCGGGAGGTTTGTTAAGCTGCTGGAATTTGATCGCAGAATCCAATCAGCCGGCTGCTGACAACAGAGAGAAGCAGGCCCTGAGGCAGGTCTACGGGATGTCAAATGACTTCAGTGGGTCTGAGAATGAACAGCCGGGTTGCTCAATGGCTGCCTACTCTGAGCGTCCATCTGTTGTGTCATTCCCACATACAACACAGTATGCGGCACGAATCACACCCCAAAGAGGGAAGGGTGGCATGGAGAGTTAAGGATCATGTCCAAGACCCCAGGCTCCCCAGAGGGGAGCTGGACTTGGCAGTGCAGTCTTTACAGAGAGCCTGGTGGCACCTGCCACGACAGATCCTAGAGGCTGGCCTGCACCCTGCACTGAGTGAAGCCCATGCCTGCTGGGGCCCTGGCCTGGCCTGGAGGGCGTGGGCAGGGAAATGAGCTCTGCCTAGGGGCTCATGCTGGTCCTCTGGTCCCTGGCCCTAGAGGAGGACCTGCCGGTCCTCTGCTACACTCAGGCAAGGCTGAGAGGTCTTTGGGAGCTTCTGAGAGAACAGGGAGCCTGAGACCTCTGATGGAGATCAAGCTCAGGAATCCCTGGTGACGGTGTCAGAGAGGGGACTTCAAGTCTGGGGAGGGGTCCTAGGAGGCTGCCTACAGGAAAAGGAAGGAGCAGGAGCAGCAGGTTGGAGCACTGAGTATGAGCACCCCTAAAGTACAGTGCTTGAGGCAGGTCAGAGGGCTCCATCCTGGAGAATGAAGCACGTGGCCCGAGTCAGATGTGACAGGGGGCCACTGAGGGTTCGTGGGCATAGATTGGCCACCAAGGCCCTGCCAGTCCTTCCTGACTGGGGACCCTGGAAGGAAAGCAGGCCTGTCTTCCCCAAAGTAGGTCCTGTGGGACACTAGTCCTGTAGAGAGCTCTGCAAAAAAGGAACCAGTGATGATTTAAAAAAAAAAAAAAGCTTTGGAAAATAGGATGAATGATGTCCCTCCCCAAAGGGGCAGGCGACTGAATACTCAGAGAAGCTCAGACCTGAGGGCACTGGAAGGCGTGTCAGGATCTATGTGGATGGAAAAATCAGATAATGATAAATAATAAATTGTGAGACCTTGGCAGGCAGATAGAAAACACAAACCAGAGCACCATCGTAGTCTTGGCCTTTGGTGGCTCATTTGAAAATGAGACTTTGGTGGCTCATTTTCCCTCCTCTTTCATTGGTGACCAGCAAAGGGTATGTTAAGGGCATCAAGGACCTGGTAAGACACATCTGGGCTCTCTGGCAACCTTCCCTGGAGAGGCATATGGGGTGACACCCTAACCAGGGACAGTTATCAGCAAGGCCCAGGGATAGGGCCTGAGGGATGGATGTCCTGGGCTGATAGAGAAACTGGGCTTTGCTTTCATTCTACTAGAGCTGCAAGGGTCAGAACCCTCATCCTACAGACACATCTTTGCCAGAAAAATACTCCCTGGGACCCCTCGACTGGCTATAGACTCCAGCAAGCAGAAGGCGCAAAAATCCCCAAGGGCAAAGAAAGCCATCTCCTTTTCTCTCACTGCAGGGGGCTAGGGCCCAGGGTCAAAGCCAAGAGCCACAGTGAAAGGTGAAAAGTAAGCACACATGAGTGACAGGATGCCCACAGAAACTGGTGCCTCCCCGACACGGCAGAAAGCTGCGACCAGGAGCCACACTATTCTCAGGATGACGAACAGCTTTGGAAGCAGGGTCCACCTCCTCCAGGGAAATAAACACTGGCACAGAAACGGAACATAAAAATAGAGGCGCGTGCTCCAATTATGGCAGCCACTGTGATGCCGAGGACAACTTGCCACCCACAGCCTCCTCCACCCGGCAGCATGCCCAGCCTACCGCTAGCTTCCACTCTAACCAGGGTTTCCGGGTGGGGGGCAGGGGTGTCTCTCTGATGGAATAGAGGTGCTATTCAGGGAGACGACCACCTCCCAGGGCCTCCGGTTCACTCACCTGCCTTATTTTGGCTGGAGTCTTGCTCCAGGACCCCAAGGTGCAGAAATGGGCTGGGAATGACCGCCACCTCGAGGCAGGTACATCAGGGCCGGGCCTAGTGCTTCTGCAGCCCACTCACCTGTTGTAAGCTGACTGGGGCAAGGAGTTGTGGCTTCCACCTGAGCCCTTGGTTCGTGGCCATGGGATCAGCGAGAAGGAGCCTTAATGGACAACAAGGAATCCCACTTGTCTGAGTCTTTCAACTCACTTGGCACAGACATGTACCTCAAGGCGGAAGCAAGGGGAACTAAATTCTAAACCAGGGTCTGGCAACCCACACCTGAAAACCCTCTGATCTGTCCCAGAGGGAGCCAGCGCTGTTGAGCAGGTCACTGGAAACTATTAATTTACATTTTCCTGGCCTGAAGACAGCCACAGCTGCTTATCCTTGGAAACCATCTGATGTCCATGTAATCACACTAAAGAACTTTCCATGTGCAGTTGCCTATAGGCGTCCACCACAAGGAGTGAGCTAAAGCAGGGGGCCTGGGGTGGGGAGAAAGGTCCTATTACCTAGGAGCCAAGTCAGCTCGATTGGTCCCCACATCCCGAGCCAGGTACATAGGAAGTGCTAACTAGGAATCTGTTGAGAGAATGGATGACACTAGAGACAATGGGTTGGAAAAGTGTTTTGTGAACTGTGGCAGCATACAAGTGGGAGCAGTGAGGATTGTGGTGCTTTTGGGATTAGGAGAGGGGTCCAGGTGCAGAGTTTTCCTCTACGCTGCCTCTGGTTTTCTCCGGCTACTACAGGAATCCAAAGTGAAGTGAATTACAACCCAGTTGCCCTGTGACCCACTCCCTTGACCAGACTTCCTTGCACAGTTGTTGCGTGCTCTGAGGCAACATGATCAGGGTCCCGAGGGTAAGGGGATGAGGAAAACAAAAGAAAAGTAAAGAGATGGGGACAGGAGGGACACAGTGGATGATGTCCAAGCAGTGTCAACTTTATTCAGGGTTCTTACGGTATTATATAGCACAAGCAGAACAAAAATAAAGGAATACCTACATGCATGACAAACCCTACTGACACAGGAGGGTCCTAGTTAATAGATAAACATGCTATTCTAGGTACATACACTCAAAAGGACAATAGATATGATTAACAGACCAGTAAGAATAGCACAGACCCATATTTAACTTTACTACCAGGCTAGAACACATTATATCAATTGTATTATGTGGGTGATCACGTAAAAGTGAGCTCCGGAAACCATTGCTCAAGCCCTTTCTCAAGCGTCAACCAACTATTTACCCTTTGGGCTCCTGAGCCTTATGAGTAAAGGAGGGACGCAAGTCCGAGCTTGGTTTGGTTTAGTAACTCTAGCTAGTCCGTGGCCGTCCACACACAGTCCTTGCAAAGATCCTCTTTTCCACCTTGCACACGTTCTCCAGGTGCCCTCCCTCCTCTTCTGACTGCAGGGTGGCAAGTAGGGGGCCCTGGCCCTGGCTGAGCTCTGCAGGGTCAAGGGGTGAGGGAGAGACCCACAGTCCCTGTGGAGGGGGAGTCTCAGACTGTGTTCCATGTGAGGCAAGACAGGCAAATGTGTGTCTTAAACAATAGGATAAAACATCCCTTCTCGTTTAATTGCCCAAGTAAAAGATGTTTTCCCCTTTTAGGAGTCAAATAGACTGACCTGTCTTACCACTGTGGCCTTGTACAGTTATGTAACATCTTAAATGGGTGAATGCCTACCGAGTGCTTAGCACCGTGCCTGGCCTACAGTGAGGCCACAATTATCAGGCGTTATTACCTGCCTATAAAAACGATCCACACTTGTAGAAAAATGGAAAAGCTCTATAGAGAAAAGCAGGAAGTAGCAAAGAAACAATCTCCAGCAGTTCTCCTCTAGATAGCCTCATCTGTCTGTCTGATGCTATGGCAACCCCTCCCTGCCCACTCAAACGTGCTGCATGGGACACGGGCTGCCTCCTTCATTCCAATTCCGTGCCAGCCAGGTGGCCACAAACACCCAAATAAGAGGCCTTTCTGGGGCCAGGAGAGCAGGTGGGAACTCTCGTCATTTGAAAGACCTGTGCTCAGGGTCGCAGCCCACCTGGAGCCAGGCTCCCTCCATTACCAGCTCCCTCTCCATCTGCATCCCTGGAGGCGTCCCCGTGCCCTGCCCAGCATGTGAAGCCTGAGCCAAACAACAGGCTTACAGAGTGGAGAACCAGAAGGCAGAGGTGCCACCTCGGGAGGGCCTGCCTCTAATGGCAACACCGGGAAAGTACACTTGGCGACAGAATATGTTCAAAGTAAACGAGCCCAGAGTGAGGCTGTGAGAAGGGGTGGAGGGGGTGGGGATTATTTTGGGGGAGGCTATTTTAGCTCCTCCAGAGCTCCTTTTATACCTCTCCTAGTTCTGGGTCACTGTCCGAGCAGCTGGGAGCCTGGCACATGCTCTATCTTTGTTGCCACCTGAACATTCTTCCTGGAGGATATCTAGGGCAGTGGGCAGCCCTCCTTTGTGGGGGTGACCCAGAACTGATGGGGAGAGGCTGATGCAAGGGTCAGGGAGGACGTGGAAGGTATTCCTACACCCGAAAGACTTTGAGGCCTGTCCAATTGCCAATAGAGTTCTTTATTTTCTGTTGTCTGCATCCCTAGGTCATTAGGGAGACCACTGGGTGGGCAGGTCCTTGCTTTAAGTGCTGATTTGGACACCAACAGGCTGTGTGACTTTGAGCAGGTCCCTTTCCTCAGTGTTTGCTCCTGTAAGAGAAGGCCCTCTACTGGGCAGACCCACCCCTCTGCAGAAGGCCTGCCAACTCCAGTCCAGGGCCTCAGGGCTGGGGTGAGGGGGGTGGGAGAGGGGAGCGATGACACACTCAGGTTCTTGTGCTCTGGGAGTGGGAAAAGGAGGACATGACCGTGTAAACAACTGCAAACAACTGCGTCCCCTGGATTTGACAATTCAGCAGAACTGCTCATTTATGAGGAAATCCTGGGAGCCAGGCCAGAGGCCAAGATCTATGGGCTCCCCCACCACTGTGAAATGGAGCAGAAAGCTGACAGAGAGTAACTGCATCCAGCCAGGTAGGCTGAGCCCAGATCTGCCACCTGGGGACTCTGCACCAGGGCCCAGATCCAGAATGGGGAGAAGGCAGAGGGGCTGAGGAAAGGTCTGCAGCAGAAAAGACTCAAGAAGAGTCACTCACTAGCACCCTCTCCCCTCTGCACTGCTCCTTCTCCATTGGTCAGTATGGAAGCAGCTGCCATCCCTGTCTAGGTTCAGCATCACCTCCCTGCCCCATCTCCCTTGTACCCATACCCGTTGGATTGAGGGTGGGCAGTCACTGCCCACAGCTCAGGAGGAACCTACCAACAGGACCAGTGCAAACACCGCTGTGAGAAGGTGGCTTCCAAGACTTGGCTTGTGGGAAAGCTACCCAAGTTGTTGTTGCTAAAGAGGAAAATCAATTAGAAAATAATGAGGCAGAAAAAGTCCATATTTGGGAAGGAAACTGCTTACCAGGAGCTTGGCCAAAGACAGATGAGGTGGGATTTAGCTGGCCTCTTCCTCAAGAGGCTGAGTGAAGGCCATGATCCCAGCCTCCCTGCAGCCCCTAGCTCTGACCACCTGCTTGCCCAGCTTCCTTTAGAGGGGAACTGCTTTCTCCTGGTCAGCGAGCATCACTCTCAGGTTCTTGGGCAGTTACATTTTTTACTGTAAGGTAATAATTTTTTTTCTAAAAGAAATGGAATTTAGAAATTCCTACATGTGGGATCATATTGGTAAAGAAACTAAAGGGGACTGTTCCTAAAAGCTGAAGCTGTTTCCAACTGCCAAGTCCTGGTGACCAGGAGCTGATTCCTGGGCAGGAAATACCTCGGGGAACCTAAGGTGGGGGGTAATATGGTGGAAGTGACAGCTATGTGAGGCCAGGGAGGAGGTGGAGTAGGGATGGCAAGAGTGGCAAAGAACCTTATCTCAGAGCCACTGGCTGGGGACCCCACTACGCAGCAGCTGCTCCCTGAGCCTGCAGGGGGGCTCCTCACAGCCTGAGCAATACCAGACCCTCAGAGCTTGGCTGGGACGTTCCCCTCAACTGCAGAGCCACTTTGTGCTCAGAGATTGCTCACATAGGCTGTGGGGCTGAGAAAGAAACCCGAACACCCCCAAAGATGCACACACCATGTAGGCTGGGAGGGTGTCAGAATATGATCCTGCAAAATCCCAAACTCCACAGCCAACTGGGCTTGAATTACAACCAGCCTGCAGAAAGCCAACATCTTGGGGCCAAGTTTCCACCCAAGACTCATCTCCATGGTGGCCTGGTGATGCTCCCCTTAACTAGGTCATTCTGTGGCTGAGAACTTTCTGGTGTCCCTGCTCTAGGCCTACTGGGGGAGAGAGAATGACGGAATGGGGGGCCGTGAGGTCTTTGGGGGCTGTGCTGAGGAATATCCAAGGCCATTTAAGACCAGAGGGCCTTGGAACCTTGGAATGTCTGAGTCCTACAGAGTCCCTTTTCTGGAGCAGGTGAGCCTGAGGCAGAGAGCTGGACAACAACAGCAGTGGCCACTGCCTGCTGACAACACAAGTTACTTTACAACTCATTAAGCACTCTGCCAGACAGTGCCCCCCTGGCTCGCCACACTGCTCCGCTGTGCCGCGGGCTCCACTGGCCTTAAATGTCTGGGATGCTGATGTGCCATGAAGTGAGGTGCCTGCCTACAGTCATCTGTGGGCTGCTTTGACTCTGGGACTTAGCTGTGGGGTTCCTGAGAAGGGATATGCCAGGGCAGTGGGCACATAAGCCAGAAGACAAAGAAGAAACAGCTTCTTTATAGTCTGAAAGAAAAAAAACCCTAGAATTATATAGCTCATAAAAAGTCTTTCAAAAATAAAGTAGAAAGAAAGATAAAACCTGAGAGAATCTGCAGCTGGCTGAGAACTGTGCTGTAAAATGTTAAAGGAAGTTCTTCAATCTGAGAGAAAATGATACCAAATGGAAACTCAGATCCCAGCAAAAGAATGAGAAGTGCTAAAAAAGATAAATATGTGAGTAAATGTAAAAGATGCTGGTTTTCTCACTTTTAAATTTCACATTGAGATAAATGACTGTATAGAGCAAGAAAAAAGTATATTGTAGGTTTTATATCATCTTTAAAAGTAAAATAAAACACAGTGGAGAAGATGAGGGCAATAGAAGAGCATCATTATAAGGTTCTTAAGAGCTGAAATAGTAAAGGATTTGAAGGAAGACTGTGATATGTTAAAGATATGTAATGTAAACCCTAGAGCAACCTACCAAGAAGAGAGATGTATAGTTATGGGTTAGTAAAGAGGAAAAATGGAATACAAAAATTATACCACAGATGGCAGGCAAGGAGGAAAAAAAAGTGCTTGGAAATAGAAGAGACCAAAACAAATAGCAAAATGGTAGATTTAAACCCAACCATATCGATAATTACACTAAATGAAAATGGTCTCGACACTCTAATTAAATGTCAGAGACTTTATCAGACTGGGAAAAAAAGCAAGACTCATGATATGCTATCTACAAAGAATCCTGTAAATATAAAAGCATAGATAAAATAACCAACCATATGCTTTCTACAATAAACACAACTTTAAAGATACCAAGGGAAAAAATAAAAAAAAAAAAAATAAAGATTCCAAGGGGCTGAAAGTAAAAGACTGGAAAAAAGAAACATCAGGCAAACAGCAATAACAGCAATTACAAGATCAGCATCCAAAAGGAGGCTTGAGGACAGAGATAAAGAGGAAACTTTCAGAATGACAAAAGACACCAATTCATCAAAACGACCCAAACTCTTGAATGCACAGGCAACTTTTGGCAGAGTTTGAAAAGTACAGGAAACAAAAACAGAAATGAAAGGAAAAAGAGACAAACCTGCAATTATGGTTAGAGATTTCAATACTACTTTCTTAGGGATTGATAGAAATAAAGTGAATAAGGATTTGAATAAGGACATGAATCTTCGAGGGTATTATGCTGAGTGAAGTAAGTCAGTCGGAGAAGGACAAACATTATATGTTCTCATTCATTTGGGGAATACAAATAATAGTGAAAGGGAATATAAGGGAAGGGAGAAGAAATGTGTGGGAAATATCAGAAAGGGAGACAGAACGTAAAGACTCCTAACTCTGGGAAACGAACTAGGGGTGGTAGAAGGGGAGGAGGGCGGGGGTGGGAGTGAATGGGTGACGGGCACTGGGGGTTATTCTGTATGTTGGTAAATTGAACACCAATAAAAAATTTTTTTAAAAATGAAAAAAAAAAAGGATTTGAATAAGGACATGAATCTTCGAAGTATCCTTTATCAGTCAACGTGACCTAATGGATACTTATAGAACACTACAACCCTGCAATGGCAGGATACGCATTCTTTTCAACAATACATTAAACATTTACCATATCAGTGCCTATGCTGGGCCACAAATCAGGTCTTAAATTTACATTATAAAATGTGTGTTCTTTGTTAAATACTCAAATACACACACTTCCGTGTCTGTCAGTTTCCAAATAACTGACGGATCAAATAAAAAACCACACAGGAAATTAGAAAATATTCTGAAATGAGTGATGAAGAAAATGTAACATATCAATTTTGTGGGATGCAGCTAAAGCAGTGCTTGGAGGGAAATGCATAGATTTACATAATTATTATACAAAAGAAGAAAAGTTTAAAAGATCTATTTATGATGATCTAAGGTGATAATAGATCTAAAAAAATCTATTTATGACGAACTATTTCTGGATGATCTAAGCTTCCACCTTAAGAAACTAGAAAAAGAAAAGCACCTATACTCAAAATGAGTAGAAGGAATAACATGATAAAGAGCAGAAATCAGTGAAGTAGAAAACAGAATAACAATGGAAAGATTTAAAGCTTTGAAAAGATTTTCTTTGAAATGATCAGGAAATTGACATGCTAGAACTATCAAGAAAGAAGGAAAATGCAAATTACCAATAACAGAAATGAAAGAAGTACATCACTACAACTCTTATTGGCACTAAAGGGATATTAAAAGACTATTATGTAAAATATTATGCCAATAAGTATAATACCTTTGATGACATGGAATAGTTCTTGAAAGAAGAGATTACCAGAAATGACACACTAAAAAAGCCTGTTATGAAGAATCTGGATTTAAAATTAAAAACCTTTTCCTCAAAGAAAACTCAGGTACAAATGGCTGCACTGGTGAAATCCTACCAAATATTTAGGGAAGAAGTAATACAATTAGTATACAAATTTTGTCAAAAAAAAAAAAAAAGAAGAAGAAGAAGAGGGAGAAACAATTCTCAGTTATCTTACGAGGCATTACTACCTCATTTTATGAAATACCAGTAATACACATACCAAAAGCAGACAAAGACAATACAAGAAAACTACAGCTTAAGATCCCTCATGAATATGGAAGCAAAATTCCCTGTCAAAATATTAGCCAAAAAAATTCAGCTAAAAGGGATAATACCTTATGAACAAGCAGGGATTATTTCAGGAATGCAAGGTTTAACATTTTAAATTAATACAATTCATATTAACAGTATAAAGAAAAATATATAATTAACACAATAAATACTAAAAAAAAAAGCATTTGACAAAACTCGATACCCATTTAAGACAAAAACACAGAACACTTGGAAGAAAAAGGAAACTTTCCCACCATTACATAAGACATCTATGACAATCTTACGGTTATCTTCATACTTAATGATGAAAAGTTGAACTTTTTCCCCTAAGATCAGGAGCAAGGCAAGTCACCTCTATTCAATATTACACTGGAGGTCCTTGCCAGTGCAAAAAGGAAATGAAAAGAAACCAAAGCATACAAGTTAGAAAGGCAGAGGTCAAAGGCCTTTAGGTACAGACAACACGATCACCTATACAGGAAATCCTGAGGAATCCAAAGAAAAGCCACTAGAACTAACAGGTGAATTTAGCAAGATAGCAGAATACAAGGTTATATACAACAATTGTATTTCTATAATACCAACAAATAGCTGGAAAATAAAAATTTAAAAATACTGTTTATAATAGCAACAAAACCAGTAAATACTGACAGGCAAATTTAACAAAATCTGCGCAAGAAAACACATAGCTTAGAGAAATTAAAGAAAACATAAATAAACAAATATCATGTTCATGAATTAGAAACTTCAATGTCATTAAGATGTCAATTCTCCACAAATTGATCTATACACTGAATGCAATCCCAATCAACATCCCAGCTGACTTTTTTGTAGGAACTGACATGCCAATTCTTTTTTTTTTTTTTTTTAAGATTTTAAAACTTATTTATGATAGACATAGAGAGAGAGAGAGAGGCAGAGTCACAGGCAGAGGGGAGGCAGGCTCCATGCCAGGAGCCCGACACGGAACTCGATCCCGGGACTCCAGGATCGTGCCCTGGGCCAAAGGCAGGCGCTAAACCCCTGAGCCACCCAGGGATCCCTGACATGCCAATTCTAAAATTTATATAGAAATCAAAGAACAAGGAAGAGCCAAAACCATTTGGGAAAAGAACAAAGCTGGAGGACTTAGGCTACCTGATATCATGATTTACTATGCAGCTAGAGTAATCAAGACAGTATAGTATTGGCATAAGGATAAATGTATAATGGGACATAATAGAGTTCAGAAACAGACCTATGCATGTGTAATCAACTGATTTTCAACAAAAGTGTTAAGGTAAGTCAGTGAGAGAAATGCTTTATTTTTTTAAAGAAAATGGTACTTAACAACTGAACATTCACATGGAGAAGAAAATAACCTTGACAACTACCTCACACCATACAGAAAATGAACTGAAGGTGGATCTTACAACTAAATATAAAAGCTGAAACTACAAAACATCCAGAAGGAAATGGGGCTATTTTGAAGTGGCCAAAAAAATTTCTTAGAATGCAAAAAAAGCACAATCATGAAAGAACTGACAAATGGTTCTAATCAAAATTAAAACCCTGTGCTCTCAGAAAGACAGCATTAAAAATGAAAAGATAAATCAGAGATTAGGAGAACTTGTTCTTAGTACATATTCCTGAAAAAGAACTTGTATTCAGAATACATAAAGAACTGCCAAAACTCAATAATAAGGCAAACAGCCCCCCCCCATAGGCAAAAGATTTGAAAAGGTACTTTATGAAAGAATATATACAAATGATTAATAAGTACATGAAAAGATGCTCAACATCATTAATCAATGAAAAATAAATTAAAACTACAATAAGATGCTACATGCTCATTAGAATAGGCAACTTAAAAAAAAATAATGGTAGCAAGTGTTGGCAGGATGTAGGGCAACAGAACTCCCATACATTGCTAATTGGGATGTAATATGGTACCAACCATTTGGGAAAACAGGCAATTTCTTATAAAGATAATCGTACACTTACAAGATGACCCACAATTCTTCTTATAAGTATACCTAAGAGAAGTAAAAATTGATGTCCACAAAAATACATGCATTTTAAATGTTCATAGCAGCTTTTTGGCTCATAGAAGCCCCAAACTGGAAGCAACCTGTATGTCCATTAACAGGTGAATGGACAATTGTAGCATATGGAAAATTACCAATAAAAAAGAATAAATTATGTATTCACACAAGAATGAACTTCAAAAACATTGTGTTGAATGAAAGAAGTCACACACACTCCTGTCTGATTCCAGTATATAAAATTCTAGACAAATAAAACTATAGTGCAAAAAGATCAGTGGTTGTCCGGAGCTAGGCATGAAGGGCATTGGCTGCAAAGGGGCATGAGGAAACTTTTTGGGATGATAAAAATGTTCTATATCTTATTTGGGGTGGTGGCTATACAGGTATATATATACATTGTTAAAACTCACAGAATGGTTAAAGTCAGTACATTTGATTGTACTTAAATTATACATCAATAAAGTTGATTTAAAAAGACAAAAATGGATAACCACTCACTGATCCAGGTGTAGTAATATATTCTACAGATATGTAGATACACATGCAGATGTGACCAAAGACTGATATATAATAAATGTACATTTCAGGGTTGCCTAGCTGGCTCAGTTGGAGGAACATGGACTCTCGATCTCTGGATTGTGAGTTCAAATCCCATGCTGGGTGTAGAGATTACTTAAATAAATAAAACTTAAAAAAATTACATTTTAGTATTGTTTGCAATAGTAACAAGTCTATAAACATCCTAAATGCCCCTTAGAAGGGACTGGTTACTAAACTATGATACATGCATATAACAGAGTATTACAAAGATGTTCTCTAACATTGTTCTCTAACAATCCATGAGCTTCTGTGTGATATGAAAAAAACTTGAAGACATAGTCAAAGAAAAAGATCAAGGTAGAACAGTATTATAGTATGATTCAATTTACCTTTTTTTAAAGATTTTATTTATTTATTCACGAGAGACACAGAGAGAGAAGGCAGAGACATAGGCAGAAGGAGAAGCAGGCTCCATGCAGGGAGCCTGATCCCGGGACTCCAGGATCACACCCTGGGCCGAAGGCAGGCTCCAAACCACTAAGCCACCCAGGGATCCCCTCAATTTACTTTTTAAAGGGTATCTACAATATATATGTTTTTAAAGAGTATTTAAGAAAAACAGTTGATAAAACCAATAAAACCAAAGTCTGATTCTTTGAAAATATCAATAAAATCTATACACTTCTAGCCAGTTTGAGGAGAAAAAAAAGGTATAACCAATTACCAATATCAGCAATGAAAGAGGGGACATCACTGCAGATATTAAAGGGTAAGAAGGAAATATTGTGAACAACTATGTGTTCACAGATTCAACAACTTAGATGAAGTAAATCCTTGAGACACAAAAATACTGCAAATTACTCAGTAAAAAATAAATAAATAAATAATCTGAATAGTCTATTAAGGAAATTGATCTTATAGTTAAATATCTTTAAGGAAACTCAGGGCTAAAAAGGATCTGCTGACAAGTTCTACCAAACACTTAAGGAAAAAACAATATCAATTCTACATGGACTCTGTCAGAAAATTAAAGAGGAGGGAATATTTCCCAATTCATTTCATAAGGTCAGAATTACCTGATACTAGAATTATCTGATACCAGGCAAGGACATTACAAAACAAACAAGGAAAAATCCTATAGACCAATATTCCTCATGAACAAAGACACAAAAATCCTCAAAAAAGTATTAAACAGATATAATCCAACGGTATATAAAAAGGATAATACATCTTAATTAATTGAAGTTTATTACACAAATGCAAGGTTAGTTTAACATTCAAATATCAATGAAAGATAACCTAATTTAAAAATGGGATTTGAGGGGTACCTGAGTAGCTCAATTGGTTAAGTGTCTGACTCTTGATCTTGGCTCAAGTCTTAATCTCATGGTCATGAGTTCAAGTCCTGAGTTTGGCTCCATGTGAAAGAAAGAAAGAAAGAAAGAAAGAAAGAAAGAAAGAAAGAAAGAAAGAAAGAAAGAAAGAAAAGAAAGAAAGAAAGAAAGAAAGGAAGGAAGGAAGGAAGGAAGGAAGGAAGGAAGGAAGGAAGGAAGGAAGGAAGAAAGAAAGAAAGAAAGAAAGAAAGAAAGAAAGAAAGAAAGAAAAAGAAAGAAAGAAAGAAAGAAAGAAAGAAAGAAAGAAAGAAAGAAAGAAAGAAAGAAAAGAAAGGAAGGAAGGAAGGAAGAAAGAAAGAAAGAAAGAAAAAAAGAAAAAGAAAAAAGGAAAGGAAAGGAAGAAAGAAAGAAAGAAAGAAAGGAGAGAAAGAAAGAAGAAAAAGAAAAAAATGGGATTTGAAAATAAGTAATTAAATAGTAAAATAAAATTTAAAAATAGGATTTGAACAGACATTTCTCCAAAGAAGATATATAGATAGCCAATAAGCACATGAAAAAGTGCTCAGTATCATTAGTCACCAAAAGAAAAAAATATTAAGTGTTGGTAAGGACGCAGAAAAACTGGAACCTCCCGCCTAATGGGAATATAAAATAGCACAGCTGCTGTAAAAAAACAGTTTGACAGGGGCACCTGATGGCTCAGTTGGTAAAATGTCTGCCTTTGGCTCAGGTATGATCCCAGAATCCTGGGATTGAGTCTCTGAGTCAGGCTCCCTGCTCAGTGGGGAGCTTACTTCTCTCAATCTCTCTCTCTCTCTCTCTCTCTCTCTCTCTCTTTCTGCCATCCCCCCCAACTTGTGTTCTCTGGCTCTATATCTCTGTCAACATAAATAAATAAAATCTTTTTAAAAAAATTTGGCAGTTATTATATAACCTAGCAATCCTATCCTAAGTATACATCCGAGAAAAATGAAAACATATGTCTACACGAAAACTTGTGTGTGAATGTTTATTACATAGTAGCATTACTCATAGTGGCCACAAAATAAGAACAACCTAAATGTCCATCAACAGATGAGGACTACAGAGGAAGGAACCTGGGTAATGCTGGCACTAAGGTTTAGCTCCCATGATCCTATGGATCAGATTGCTTCTCTCATTTCCTGGGCTTCACTCCCATCCTGAACCTGCAAAGAACCACATTACAAGCTCAGTTTCTGTTTGAGTGCAATGTGAGTGAGCAGCTGGCACACAGTTTGGCCACAAGCTGTACCTATAAACCAGCACACAACTGGAATGCATGGCCTGCCTCCTTCTCACAGGGGTGTGGCAGGGAGTCCCCTGCAAGAGGGGTTTTGGTGGTTTCCCTTGCTTCTGCATCACTGCAGGAATTCAAAGAGCCATATCTCTGCCCCCTATCCCCCCAGCATGTAACAGATAAGGAAGCCAAGGTCCACTGGGGCTCAGGATAAGCTATCTACTTTGGGATTGGAGTGAGAACTTTGTCCCCTGATCCCCAGCACACCATATCACTCAAAAAGACTGATAGCTGACAGCTAGGAGACACAGAAATTCAATTTCACATCTTGAATCTGCTGAATTGGTTCCTTAATCACATTACTCACTCAATGTGTTGACTGTATGTGCCGGCTACCCTGTGGGGTGCCAGGGACACAAGCAGCAGTCTCTAAGGATCATTAAGTCCCCAAGCCTCATTCTCCAGTCAACATCAACCCAGAACTCCAGTCATTACCACTTCTTGGGGTTTCTGGTGTCTCTCCTGTCCCAACTGCCCACTCTGTCCTAACCACAGGTTACTTGTCCTGCTATGTCTTACCTGCTTTCCAGGCAGCTCTTCTCTTGACTACACCTGCATCTTTGCCTAGAAAATTACCCCAAAATATCAAACTGGTGGTAAATATCTTTGGAAAGCTTTCCCTGAAATATCCCAAGTAGGGAAAGACGAGAGGATTAAAACCTCAAATGAACCAGATCTTATTATATTTAAAATTTACTTACCTTCCCTTTGCCTGGCAAATAAAGTGAAAAGGGTAAAGTCTTAAACTTTCAGCTGGTAGAACAAGTACCATTTGTATATGATTGTTGTTCAGGTATGCAGATTTTAGAGACTAAGAGCATGCACTGTAATCCTAATTGCCCAAGTTCAAACAAGCCTGGCTCTGCTAGTCACTAGCAGTATGGCCTGGGATGTAACCTCTCTAGACTCAGTTTTCCCATATGTAAAATAGAAATAAATATTACATCACCCTGATAAGCTGCCAGACTTGATCTACAAGATATCAAAATGTATAATAAAGTACTTAAGGCAGTGTGATAATGGTAAAAGGGAAAAATTGCACTATGAAATGAGAGTCCCAAATAGATCCAAGCATATGTGGTTCTTTTTTTTTTTTTTTTAATATTTTATTTTATTTATTACTCATGAGAGACACAAGGAGAGAGAGAGAGAGAGAGAGAGAGGGACACAGGCAGAGGGAGAAGCAGGCCCCATGCAGGGAGCCTGATGAGGGACTTGATCCTGGGTCTCCAGGATCAGGCCCTGGGCCAAAGACAGGCGCTAAACCCCTGAGCCACCCGGGCTGCCCCTATGTGGAACTTTCATAGCTGCCAGAGGTAGTAGAGCAGATCAGTGGGAGAAAAAAAGGACTGCTCAATAAACAGTACTGGGCCAAATAATTGATCATATGGAGAAAAATGAAATTAACTACAGATTTCGAATCCTATCCAGAAACCAATTCTAGATGTGTTAAGGACTTCACTGTGAAACCTTAAAACTTTTAAGAAGAAAATATAGAAAAATATGTTATCTCTAGACAGAAACCTAAAACTGAATTTATCATAAGACTGGTAAATTCAACTACATTAAAATTAAGAGTGTCTATTGACAGTGTAGTAATGGCATTAGGATATTATAGATCAATGGGACAAAATCGAGAATCTAGAAACAAACCTTTACATTTATGGCCAGTTGATTTTCAGTAAGGATGCTAAGACAATTAAATAGAGAAAAGAATAGTGTTTTCAATAAATGATGCTGGAAAACATCCAAAAGAACGAAGACGGAGCCCTACCTCACATCATATACAAAGACTAATTCAAAATGGATCATATACCTAAATGTTAAGAGCTAAAAGTATAAAATTCTTAGAAGTAAACATCCAAACTTCATCCTCATGGATTTGGATTAGGCAGTGGATTCCTAGATATGACACCAAAACACAAGTGGCAAAAGAAAAAACAGATAAATCAGACACCAACAAAATTAAAAACTTTTGTGCTACAAATGATACCATCAAAAGAGTGAGAAGACAATCCTCAGAATGGGGAGAAACATTTGCAAATGATGTATCTGATAAAAGACATACAGAAAATACAAAGAACTCATACAATAAAAAGCAAATAACTCAAATAAAACATAGATAAAGGATTAAAATAAACATTTCTCCCAAGAAGATATATAAATAGCCAATAAGTACAGGAAAAATGCCCAACATTCTTAGTCATTAGGAAAATGAAAATCAAAATAATGAGATATCACTTCATACCCACTAAAATGGCAATAATAAAAAAATGGCAATAATAATAATGATAATCAGAAAGGAACAAGTGTTGGTAAAGATATGGAGAAATCGCAACCCTAATACACTGCTGACCTTGGTAACGTAATATGGTGCAGTTGCTGTAACAAAGAGTTTGGCAGTGCCTTTAAAAGTTAAATGTCACAACCCAGCAATATGACCATATGACCCAGCAATCCCACTCATACGCATCTACCCAAGAGAAATGAAAACACACATCCACACAGAAACTTATACACTGACATTCACAGCAGTGTTATTCATAATATCCAAAAAGGAGAAATAGCACAAGTGCCTATCTGTACTTTGATGAATAGATAAAATGTGATAGAACCACATAATGAAATATTACATGTCGATAAAAAAAGGAACAAAGTACTGATGCATGCAATATGGATAAACCTTAAAAACATTATGTTAAGGAGGGTGGGGGTATGGGGTGACTCGGTGACGGGCACTAAAGAAGGGCACTTGATGGGGAGAGCACTGGGTGTTATATGTTGGCAGATTGAATTTAAATTAAAAAAACAACAACACATATGCTAAGTGAAAGAAGTCAGACACAAAAATATATGACATCTATATGAAATATCCAGAATAGGTAAATCTATAAAGACAAAAAGTAGATCAGTGGTTACTTAGGGTTGGTAGAGGGAGAAAGAATTGAGAATGACTGCTATGGTTTCCTTTAGGAGGGACAAAAATATTCTTTAATTAGATTGTGATGATGATTGTGCACCCTGTGACTATATTAAAAAAATTGAATTACACATTTTATATGAGTGACTTACTTGTATGGTATATGAATATTTCAATAAAGCTATTTTAAAATGTATTCATCAGGGGATCCCTGGGTGGCTCAGCGGTTTAGTGCCTGTCTTCCGCCCAGGGCGTGATCCTGGAGACCCAGGATCGAGCCCCACATCCGGCTCCCTGCATGGAGCCTGCTTCTCTCTCTGCCTGTGTCTCTGCCTCTCTCTTTTTCTCTGTGCCTCTCATGAATAAATAAAATCTTTAAAAAAAAATAAAAAAATAAAAATGTATTCATCAGAAGACATCATAAGCAAGATGATATAAAAATACAAACTAAAAGTTTATCACTGGGGCACCTGGGTGGCTCATTGGTTGAGCATCTGCCTTTGGCTCTGGTCGTGATGCCAGGATCCTGGGATTGAGTCCTGCGTCAGGCTTCTCGCAGGGAGCCTGCTTCTCACTCTACCTATGTCTCTGCTTCACCGTGTCTCTCATGAATAAACAAATAAATAAAATATTTAAAATAAAATAAAGTAAAAGCTTATCACTGACAGTTGGTATCCAGATCATATAAAGAGCTCCTACAGATATATAAGAAAAGGACAAACCACTAACAGAAAAGTGCATTTCACATAAGAAGAAACATATACTTACCAATAAAACACACTATTTTGATACCAAGGAAATGCCAAATAAGATTACACAGAAATACCATTTTAGGGCCATCAGATTTGCAAAAGTACACGTCAATACCAAGTGTCAAAGAGGATGATAATCAAAGGGAACTCACCCACACTTATCTAATGGGAAGTTAAGTCAGTACAACCACTTTGAAAAACAATCTGGTGGTATTTTTCAAAACTCATCATTCATATATGCCATGACTGGAAATGGCCTGCCCAGGTATCCCCCAGCAAACTTTTACACATGTGTTCTGGAGATGTGTAGAATAATGGTAGCAGCAAAGTTCATTACTGTTAAGTACCAGAAATAAATCTCATGTCCATCAATAGAGGAAGGGTCCATGGTATTGTGATAGAGTCACACAAAAGATTATTAGAAGCCATGGAAATGAATGAACAACAGCCATATCCAACAATGTAGATAAATCTTAGAAACATAATGTTGAAAGAGAAAAAGTCCTCAAAGATGCATTAAATAATCTGATTAAAATTATTTGTGGTTCTCTCTGTGTAGAATTAAAGGTACTTTTTATTTTCTTCAAAGTGCTTTTTCCTTCCTAAATTTTCTACACTGAGCATGAATTATCTTTGTAATCTAGAAAAAAATGTCAAAAATTATTTTAACAGCCAAATGGCAATAATTTGGGACTGCATCCTGTGGTCTCTAGCAGTGGATGGCTGGCTTTGTGGATTCCCGACTGTGCCCAACTGTGTGTCTCCAGGCCTCAGTTCCCTTGGTCTGTACCATGGGGATTGGGCAAATCACTTGCAAGATCTCTCCAACTGTGATAGTCATGGATTCTGTGGCTACACGATTTTCCTTTGTGTGGGTAACTGAATGCTTCTGAAATTCACATAGACACCTTCCTGATTCAACCTTTCAAATATGGGGATGCCTCGGTGGCTCAGCGGTTGAGCATCTATCTGCCTTTGGCCCAGGCCATGATCCTGGAGACCCCGGATCGAGTCCCAGGTCGGGCTCCCTGCATGGAGCCTGCTTCTCCCTCTGCCTGTGTCTCTGCCTCTCTCTCTCTCTCTGTGTCTTTCATGAGTGAATAAATAAAGTCTTTAAAAAAAAAACAACTTTCAAATACGTAAAAACAAACAATACAAAACAAAAGCCCACACGTGTAAGGCCACATTTCTCATGAGACTAAGAGCTTAATCAAACCAAGGGCCATTTAAAAAGCTCTAAATTCTATGTAATTCACAGGGAGAAGGCAGGAGACGCATCCCAGGAGTTGCCCCCCCAAGTCCCCTGCAGAATGCCACTACTCAGAACACACAACAGGATTCACATACCCTCCTTCGGTGGAAATCCATTTGTTCCATTCAGAATGCCACCATTTTTCATGCCCATCCTCCCTGCCCCGCAAAGTTAACACTCCCTCCCCTATCTCCACTCCTGGAACCTATACTGTTTGGTGGGGAAAGGTGAGGAAGGTGACCAGGGAGACAGCCTGACATTTCCAATTACCAGCAAGTGCAACTAGCTACTGATTCTCAGCAGTTATCTGCTGCCACTTGGATGAGCAGCTTCTCATTACATAAAGTGTTAACAGTTCCTCCTGGCCCTGGGCTGACATGGAAAGGCTCAGGAGGGAGAAAGTAAGACAGAAGTGGGAGAGGCAAAGGTGAAAGCGCACACAGGAAGAACAGCACCAAATATTCAGAGCAGTGAGATGCTGCTTGTTTTGCTTGGCGAAAGTTAAGACAAAGATGACCAGAAGGGACAGCTCTCCACCAGAAAGAGCCTCTAGGGGTCAGCATGAGGTGTATGAGGGCACAGAAAGGGCCACTGAGGTAAAGATGACTAAGTCTAGGGTGGAGCAGACCTGGCAGGATGCATGGCCATTGTCAGTCAAGAGCAGCAGGAGGTGGGGTCCCATGTCAGAAGTCCATCTATATCTGGATCTGGAACCTCTGCATCTGGAGCGGGTCCTGGGGAAGCTGGACTATGGGTACAGCAGTCAGGCAAGCCACTTCCAAACTTGGTCCACTTCTAATTAGAGGAGTCCAGAGGGTGGGGGCAGGGAGGCTGTCACAGGCATGTGACCTGTACCATCTCTCAGGACCCAAAGTCAGAAGGGCCCCATGCTTGGTTCAACGTACAGCTGTCTCCCTCTTGAAACTCTTAATAATTTTTAAACAAGAACGCCACAAGTTTGTGCAGCAGATCTGGCCAGGGAACGGACAAATCCAAGGACCATTCCTCAGAACCCCACCCATGAAGCAAAGTAGGGTAGTGCTGGGGTCCGGGGAAGTCCTGTCAGGATTGGGTTCCAGCCAGGTGCGACAGAAAGCAACAACATTCATAACGCTCCCCTTTGGGTTTCCGCACAAGGGCAGGAAAAGGTGCAGCTGATGAGCCACAGAAGGGTAAACCACAAATAATAACCAAACTTAGCAGAGGAGGGAGATGGGAGGGGATGAATTCATCCTTTCTGGTTAGTCAAATGCAAGCTAAAACACTAACAAGGCACAATTTTATGCTTGGTTAAAAAATGCTCTCTCAGAATGATGGAAGGCTAGTGGAGGGCAGGTGGAGAGAAGCACAACACTTCGGCTGAGGGCCATGGAGGGCCAGAGGGAAGCAGTCACATCGCCCCTGGGCTCAGCAATCACACTCCTGGGAATCTGTCCCGGGAAGAGACACCCAAGAAAAATTTTACATGCCAAAGATGCTCAGGCGGCAGTTTGGCTGTGGTGACAATCTGGGAAAAACCGAAATGCCTAACAGAAGGAAAAGATGTTCCACAGCCACTCAACAGATACATATTAAGCCTGTGGCAACGTGGGAAAGTGCTTATGATGTACAGCCACGTGAGAATGATGATTTTTTTTTTTTTTTGGTCTCTCAGTGATGTAAAACGGATGTTCACATAAAGGAAAAAAAACTAAAAATAGAGACCTAAAAACAGCGGCGTGAAGGGTAATGGAGTTATGGAAACACCAGGATCTTGAACATCTGGAATTGTTGCTTTCATGGTAAACAACCCTTAAAAATCATGAATGTGCAGGGTGCAGAAGCCCAGATGAAGCTGTTTGGCCAAGAACAAAGCGTGTGTGTGTGTGTGTGTGTGTGTGTGTGTGTGTGTGTGTTGGGGGAGGTGAGGAGTGGGTTTAAGGGGGTGGGATTTCATCAGGCAAATGGTCAATGAACCAAGAGTCACGCTCTTGGGGCCCTGCTCCAGATGGACTGCACTGCTTCTGATATAAAAATATCCCCAGCTGGGCAGCCCGGGTAGCTCAGTGGTTTAGTGCCACCTTCAGCCCAGGGCGCGATCCTGGAGACCGGGGATCGAGTCCCACGTCGGGCTCCCTGCATGGAGCCTGCTTCTCCCTCTGCCTGTGTCTCTGCCTCTCTCTCTCTGTCCCTCATGAATAAATAAAACCTTTAAAAAATATATCCCCAGCAGAAGGTGGGACCCAGGGGGCTTTGCTGGCTGTCAGTTCTAGCCTCTCAGGGAAAACATGTGCCCACTAACCAACTCCCGCCCAGGGCCTCGAGGACACTGGGCAGACCAGGGAGCTGCTCACGTGGGGATCCTCCTTCCCTGAGCCTGTGGCCTCCTTTGACCTCACCACACCAGCCAGCCTGAGCAGCTACGACTTCTGAAGATGCACGTCAGGTGTCATTATTCAACACATACGTCAGAGGAAAGCAGGACACAAAAGGAAATTTTAGCGTTGGCAGCCTGAAGCCCATAACTTCATCTTTATTCATACTGTTCATCTATTCAATCAGCTGCTGCTGACTGGCACTTTACTGGAAAACCAGGCGGCAGAGGAACCACCCGTGTCTGCAGAGGGCAGTGCTGCCTGTTATAGGACACCTTCTGCTGAGGTCAGAGGAGGATGTACTTAGAGCAAACCCCTCTGGATCGGGATCTGAGCAAACCGCTCAGTCCCCATGCAGCCTGACTCAGGCTGCCCCTGTCTCCACAGTGGCTTAGACTCTCCTCTCTCTATTTTGCTGGCTCGCTGAAGCCTCCCCCACATAGTTTAAATGGCCCCTCCGGGTCCTTCTCCCATGTTGGCCTATGGCAGGACCCTGAAGTCGCCTCTCTCGGCGTGGCACCTGGGCAGCCCTCTCTCTCTCTTCACCTAGAGGCAACAGAGGTCATTGTGTAGTCCTCAGGGCTAGCCAAACATTGCTCCTGGTAAGCGTTTCTATCAATAGGGCTGTTGCGGATGGTTAAGCAGGTTGCTCACTGCACAACCATAGGGGGCACCTTTTATAATGGACACTGTAGATTTGCTTTTATTATAATAGCAAGTGAAAGAAAAGAGCGTTGCTCTAACAAACTTAGTATATTACAACAGTTTCAGGATGAGTAGAGGTCAAAGATTGTTTTCAAAAGATGGGTACCAAGTGGGCTCATTGCAGCCCTACACACCAACCTGTGAAAAACCAATGAACCAGCTAGAGAGCACACTACCTTGTCCACACTCCTTGGGGCCACCAGTGCCACCAGAATCCCAGATGGGCAGCCCCAGGGCCCATTACAGCCTTGTTACCTCCATACTGCCAATACCCTCCTCGCTGGCATGCTGCCGTTCAAGGGTACAGTCACGAATGCCCGGGGCAGCTTCTATTCTCTACTGTCCTCCAAGTAGAGGTCACTTCTGCTCAAGACTCTTTCCTCTCTCAGTCCCCAAATCCAGCATAGCGGTCCACCTGCCACCCAAGGACTCAGAGCTGGCACAGACAGGAAGTCCACTGGCAGACATGGGCTTCTGCACAGCAGGTCCACAGCACTGGGGGACACCTGCTCTGCCCACCTTTCTCCATCCTCCTCCTTGACTCTTGCCTTTAGCTCTCCACTTTCCCTACCTGACCGGCCTGCCCCCACGCACAATGACACCCACATGTTCTCCTGTGTGCAGCCCTCCTCACTGCCCTCAACCTGTTGCCCTCTCTACCTGGGGCACCCCTGCACAGAACCCATCTAACTCACTCCTCAGCTAGCTGCCCACAGCAGGCCCTCCATGCTGGGCTCCCTGCCTACACCTACCGCTCACCTCACTGTCCTCTGGCAGCTTCTTTCCTCAGAGCTCATGGACTCCTGAGAGCCACAGCTCTTCTCTACTGGGCATTACCTCCTGTGTTCTGAGTCTGGCCAGCCAGGGCCTTGCCCATTGTCCATTCCTTCTTGGGGAGAGGAACTGGCATGGTAGATCAGAAGTATGCATGCCAGGCTCCAGCATGCCTATCCCTTCTGGGCTGAATTCCTGCCACCTGGCTGTGGACATGGTGTACCCCACACAGCTACTGGGACAGTTCTTAGCACAGAGTGAATGACTAGCCAGATTTTCTGCTTAACAGAAAAGACAAATTTTTCTCTTTTACCATTTATTGTTATTCACTCTGACTCAAAAGCATTGAAACATTTGAAATGTCTGCCCTGCATTTAGCCTCTTTCGATAAGGAATCCCCCATCCCCACCGGCCAAATTGCCACACTTTATACTTCCCAAGCTCTGGCCCAAAAATTCAGCCACCAGCCTTACCCACTGTGGCTTCTATTCAGGCCAGGCTTGTTCAGAGTCTAGCAGACTCTCAGTCTATAACCATTCCCTGCTGGCCCTCCTCTGCCCCTTGACCCTCCATTCCACTGCCAGTGCTGGCAGAGCATGAAGGCTCTGGGTCCCACTTAAGCCTATGATTTGAAAGTCCTTTAGTCTTGGCATCTCCATCTATAGAATGATATAGATGATACAGTACAGGGGCGCCTGGGGGGCCCATTTGGGTAAGTGTCTACATTCAGCTCAGGTCATGATCTTGAGGTCCTAGGATCAGGCCTATGTGGAGCTCCCTGCTCAGCGGGGAGTCTGCTTCTCTCATTCCCTCTCCTTTTTTCCCCTCCCTACTGCTCCTACTCTTTCAAATAAATAAAATCTTAAAAAAAAAATGATACAGTACAATGATAGAATAATCATCTTATTTGCTACTACCAATAAAGCCCCTTATGTATACCCAGGGCTTCAAATTCCCCCTCATTTCAAGCCCACAAAAGTAACAGTAATAATGATGAGCAGCTACCATGTGCCAGGAAGGGGAGGGGAGGAGTGCTCTCATACATATTGCTCACCACCCCCAGCCTACAGGTATGCAGAGGCTCCCACAAGGTAACATGTCTGTGAGAGAATGTCCTCTTCCATGTATTGCACCAAGTAATGGTGACGTCTCATGAGGCCAGATGTCCTTCCAGGGAAGACATAAATGGGGTTAGTGCTACCCTAAAGCCTCCTTCCTACAATCCATATACCACCTGCAGAGCCAGCAGGGCTCACCTCCTCGCCTGCCTACCTGTCTTTTTTGATCCAACCCACAAAAAAAGTGAGGCCTTCTTCCACCTCTTGCCAGTCATGGGCTCTGACGCCTCACTTAAACCTAAGTGAACACTTGCCTATCCGCATCCTCCAACACCCATCTGGTTGTTACCTCCTCCAGGAAGTTCTTTATGATCTCTCATGTTCACCTAAGAACCCCTTCCTCACACCTCTGAGCTTCCTCTGCTGTTCCAGGGGAGCCACTTGCCATATACAGTAACACTAGAAGGGGCAGAGCAGGACAGATTTCACCCATTGCTCCAATCTTGAGTCAAGAGAGTTCTGGTGAACCAGGAAAACCCCTCAGAGGGTTCTCAGGAGGTTGAGAACCCTGCTGGAAGGGAAAACCCCAGCCAAGATTGCTCCTGGCCACTGAGCCTCAGATGGCTCTTCCCTCCACTCACTTTCAGCTGGTAAGCTCATTATGGAACAGCAATTTGCAAAATGCCAGGTCCTGGGGGTGCAGGGGCACATCACAGACACAGATGAAACCCAGGCTTCACCTTTGGGTGCTTAAAGCCTCAGAAGAGGGCAAGACTTGCACTCAATCCAGGTCTACTGCAGAAGGGAGGCCCAGGAGAGGTCTGAGGGGAGAGGTCACCTCCAGCCTTGAGGAGTTTGGGGCAGCTTCAGGAGGATCTAGGATGGGCACTGGGCCTCAAAGGATGAATCTGATTAACATGTGAGGGATGAGCAAGGACGTTCAGCCGAGTGGGCAGAGCAGAGTGGGAGGCCGGACCGGGTGGGCAGTAAGGCCAGGCCCAATGAGGTCACAGATACTAATCTTGGGGCACCACACTGGGGGGCCATTCTGTATACACATACGAAGGGATTAGGACAGAGAGCTAGTCCCTCACTTCATGCCCCTGTCCTTCTTCCCAAGGATTCCAGCAGACACCTGGGAACACAATGCAGGGGAACACAAGATGGGACATGTTAGCAAGTCCCAAAAGGAAAATGAAAGAACCACCTGCCCTGTGACTTTTTGAAAGACACCATACCCAACAGCACTTCTCAGCTGATGTTCTATGAGGCTCCTTCTCTGAGAATGGTATCTGTCCTAGGCCTCAAAGATGCAAAAACAAACAAGCAACCCTCATCAAAACAATAGGCCCTGGCACTCATCACAGCCACACAGACTAGCTCATGGGTATACAGGGGCTCTCTGAGGCCACAAATGGGTAATTGTGACATCAGCAGTGCCACGGGCAGTCCAAGCTCACCTGGCTCTGCTGGTGAGTCTACCTTGCCAGGGCAAGGGGTCCCTATTTTGTGCTTTTAGAACTTTACATTCCAAAAAAATGCAGAAATCCTAAACACAACTGTGCGTGCGTGCGTGCACACACACACACACACACGTAAATGAGTGAGCTGCCAACAGCTGAATTCGGAGCTCATGAGAGACCCCGAGTGGGCATTTCCCCATCTGTGGTTCCCGGCTCTGTTTGAAGGACAGAGACACACAGATTGATGGATGGATTAGTAGGTATAGATATATATTATCTCATTTTGACCTCCCAGCAACCTCGCCAGGTAAGTAGGTTTAATGCCATGTTTTAGACAAGAAAATTGCAAATCAAAAAGGCTACGAAGCTAGCTGAAGGTCAGGCAAGCACTGGAGGTGAGGTTTGAACAGGCCATTACTGGCTGAAGAGCAGCCTCCTGTCAATGGACTCCCCAGGGCTCCCCTTCCCTAGGGCGGGACCTGAGAGCAAGACAGGCATCAGCCCTTTCCAACCCACTCCTCCCCCTGTCATTTACAGAGGTGGCAGCTACTGAGGCCCACAAGGGGATAGGGACTGGTCCATGGTGACACAGCCCAGCAGTAGAGTCAGGATAGGTGCTCAGGTCTCCTGACACCCTGGATCCGCTGTGGGAACCCTACCATCCCCCACAGTTAATAGTCCATGTGATGAGCCTCCACAAGCTCAGATGCTATCCTGCCACCTAAATGATCACTGCCTGGAGATCGGCCCCTAATCCCCTGGTCAGGCTGTGAGCCCAGCTAGTTCTTCAACCTGCACCATTTCACTAGGACTATTTTCTAAGGGGAAATGTGTCTAGAGTAGCCTCTCACTGCAATACCTTTCTATGTCTGAAACGAAGAGGCCAGTCTCACCTCATTTGCAAGCTGGGGATGAGGGCCCCATGCCCCTCCCTGTCTGCCACACCCACGGGCCTCCTGAAGTCCCCATCTCTGCTTTCCTCACTCTGCTCTTTTTAGCTGGCCAGGTTTGCAAGCAGTATCCCGCCCACAGACATGTTCTGTTTGTCGGTGCAGGGTGTTGACTCACACAGGGCAGCAGAGGGACACACTCTGAAGTCTGCCCCTAGGGCATCTTGACACAGAAGCCTAATCCTAGCTGCTCTTTAGCCCTGTGCTGGCTCCTGGGCCTCCTCCCACAGCCCAACAAGCTCTGCTCCAGGCCCTGAGCTTAGCAGGGTACCCGCACACACACAACCTCCTCCTCTTCTTTTCCCCAGACCCACTGTGGAGAGTGGGAGTCACAGGAGGCGTAAGAAGGAAGGCCTAGTCTGGAGGGATCTAGCAGTCAGAGGTTACTCTGCCAACAATTCTGAGGTACAGCTGTTTGACCTTCCAGACCAAAAATGAGCATCCTCAGGAAGCCTGGGTGGCTCAGTTGGTTAAGACTCTTGGTTTCAGCTCAGGTCATGATTCCACCATTGTGCAATCAGCCCTGGGCTCTGCGCTTAGCGGGGAGTCTGCTTCAGATTCTTTCTCCTTTTCCCTCTGCCTCTCCCCACTTTTGTGCATGCTCTCTCTCTCTCAAATAAAATCTTTCAAAAAAAAAAAAAAAAAAAAAAAAGCATCTCATCTGTGAGCATCTCTCACAACAAAGCAGAAAGCAAATGGACACCAGGCCCAATGCTCCCTACCAGCAGCAAATGTTCTAGAGAATGGAAACCAAGAAAATCACCAGGCAGGCCAACAGAAGAAAAACTATTTAAAAGGACACTCTGTGTAAAATAAAAATTGGAAATTAAAACTAATCTTAAATCAGAAGACATACTTTATATAAAATTCACTTGTCAGTTTATGTAAAGGATTCTCAAGATGAAGTCACAGCACCAGCTCAATAAATCTCAAATGTTTGTAATTACAAACACCCTTCAGATGTGTTTTCAGAATTTGCATGATTAAACCTGACTCCAAGATTGAGGCTTGGAGTCTATAACTTCGAAGATGTCTGCCCTACATCAGGGAGGGCCTCACGAAGCCATTAGTGTAACCAGTCAGCAAAATTAATTACCAGGCTTATTATAGATCAGAGGGAGTTAATTTCTAAAAGGAATTCTTTCAAACGAAATCAGTGTTAAGTGAATTTAATGAGTCTGTACCTTTCTATATCTACAGAGTTGAAGAATTCCATATTTTCCCTAGAGTTTTAAACTATAACAGAAACAAGGTAAACAGCAAGTTTCACTCCTGTAAAATCTCCAATAATGCAAATTTCAAGCATTAGGAATTGCAGGCAGAGGCTTAACCAGCTTGCAAGGCTTCAACCTTAACAGCTGCTGACCCGAGGTCTCTCAGAGGAGCAAGCCCTGGTGTCATTCAAGAGCACCGCCCTGGGAGGGCATCCTCAAGGCTGGTCCTTGCTTACACCCGGGCGGCCACTTACACGGACTCTCCTGATCTGTCGCAGCTTGCTCAAAGGGTAAAGAGAAGTTGGTGGGGTCAGGCACTGAGCACAGCTGCCACCACGGGCCCCAGGACGAGGCCCTTGTGGACAAAGCAGTTATTCTGGCAGGACTCCAGGGGCACGAGGGCCCCAAGCAGATTCTGGGAAAGGAAGCTGGGTTTAAACAGGTACCTGCTGCTCCCTCTTCCACCCCTCCACCCCCCGCCCCTTATTTCCAGAAAGCTCTGGATTGTATGGTCTCTCGTTTCCGCAGAGGTTAATCAGACGCATGTGTCTCTCGCCCTCTCTCCAAGATGCCCCGCACTTGACGCGAGTCCGGAGAGCACAGGCTGGCGGGGCGGGACAGGGGTTTCCCCTAGGCTCCCCGGCCTCCCGCGCGCAAGGGAGTGACATCAGGGGCTCGCGTGGAATGGTCATGCAGTAAGCCCGGCCCCGGCTCCGGCCCCGGCTCCGGTGGGCTGCGCAGGGAGCCTGGCCTGGGCGGAAGCCGGGCAGCACTAACCCTTCTTAAATTTATTCAGGCAGCCGGAGCTGCAGAAGGAGCGCACGGAGGCCGACTCCCAGCAGCCGCGTCCCTGCATCCCCGCGGCGGGGCGGCCTCCGAGCGGCCGCGCGCTACATGGCGCCGGGCGCAGGGGCTCCCGCGGTCGCGTGCGCAGCTCGGCGGGCCTCCCGGCGGAGGCGGCGCGGGCTGGCGGTGCGGGCGCCGCGTTACCACAATGCACCACTGCTGCCCGCCCGCCCGGTGCTCCGGGCCTTAACCCCGTCGGCGCCGCGGAACCCCAGCGGAGCGCGAGCTGCGGCCGCCCCCCCTCTTCTCCCAGGAGCGCTCCCCTCGCCCCGCACGCCGCCTGCTCGCCCCTGCGACCCTCCTGGGGCACCAAGGTCGGACGGATGTCGGGTGTGCTCCTCAGCCAAACGTCACATTTTAATGAGAAAATGCGAGCGAAAGTGTCACCTCCTGCAGTAGCAGGATTGGCGTCGTTTTATTTCAAAGGTAAAGAAAGATGCCCTTGAGAGCTACGGGCCATGTGGGAAATGGGGATGGCCCAGGGCCTGGCGGTGATTCCAGGAAATCGGGGTCACCTCTGAGACCTGGTCACCCTCTGATTCCCTTGTGGCACCTGGTGTGCCTGGTGCACCTGTGTCTGCCCACCTGCAGACACCTGTCCACCCTTCCGGAGGAAGGCAACAGGCCGGGCCTCGGGGAGTCCAGCTATCGCTGCTGCCACAGGGCTGCAGGCACCTGGGGATAAACGTCTGTCTCTGCCCAGACCTCCTGAACACAGTTCACCTGTCCAGCTGCCTGCAGGAGTGCTCCATGAGATGTGCGTAATGGGCATCACAAACCCAGATGTCCAAATCAAAGAGCCCAATGGCCTCCTAGACCTGTATCCTTGCCCTTCCGCCAGTCCTTCCCCCCTCAGCTGGGGTGGTGCCAATATTCCAGTTGCTTAGGACAGAAACCCAGAAGTCATCCCTGACTCCTATGTCTCTTAGACCCACCTCCTATTGGTCAGCACACCCCAACAAGTTCTACTCTTAGAATACAGCCAGGATCCCCTCCCTTCTCACCACCCCCACTGCTGCCATCCTGGCCAGACACACCATCATTTTCCTTGTGGACTCTTCTAGAGAGAGCCTCCCAGCAGGTCTCCCACTTTCACCCTGGCCCCCACAGCCTACACTCAATGTAACAGCCTAGAGATCCTGTTCCAGGTATCTCAGACTCTAACACTTCCACTCAGTGAAGTGGTCTCAGTGACCTCTAAGTCCCCACAAGCATACCCATCTTCTTACCCTCCCTCCCTCGCTCCAGCCACACTGACAACTTGGCTTGAACACACAGTCACTGGAAGGCAGTCCAAACCCAGGCTGGCCCTCCTTGTTGGCGCCCCCCACCCACCGCCTTGCCTTATTCTGCTGGGTTTAGGTCTTGTTTTCCCCACTGGCCTACAAACTCTGGGCCCTGGGACTGGGCTTTAGCCCGTGCTGCATCCCAACACCGCCTCTTCACAGGAGAGGAGTCAAGGAAATGTATCAAGTGTAATCTATTGAGATGGAATCAAGTTTCGCCAATTTAAAGGTTTTCAAATATACAATGACGCTCCTGGTTACAGCATAATAAACTCAGGGAAGGTGGTGCTGTGCCAATTATTTCCTCTAGGCCTTTGAAGCAACTGAGTATTTCTTCTACCTAGAGAATTGATCTAGAGCAATTGTATTAGATTTGCTGGCCCAGGGGATATAAGGCATATCTAGCCACTCTGGGCCTTGATTTTTTGGCTACAAAATGAAGAGCATAATAATGCAAATGGTTACCAGTGATGGAGTGCTGACTGAATGCTGAGTGCTGGGCTTCAAACTTTACCTACATTTCTTGCAGTGCCTCATTTAGTCCCCACTCAATAGCCTCTGGTAGGTTCCACCAACCTACCAGACCTCTTTTACAGATGAAAGGACTAAGGCTCTGAGGTAAAGTGACTTGCCTAGGGTCACCAGGCTTGGACCCAGCCTCTTCTGGCTGACCTTGGAGGCACACTCTCAACCACGCTCTGTGGGGTTCCTTAAGCAGAATACTGCTCCCCAGGCTCCCAGAGGTCTCATCAGGAAACGTGCGGTGAGACTGGAACAGTGCTTTGGGTAATATTTATAAACACACAGGGAATTTTTAAAGGATCTGCGTGTGGAAGAATAATCCAACCCAGGGTATTTAACCAGATACTGTATCATGGACTCTGCAAACTGGAAGAATCTTTCGAATGTGGCGCTGTGCCCTCCACCTAGAGCTGAGGAAGGGAGGGCAGAGGGGCTGAGTACCTCATGCATATCCTCACCATGAGCAGATGCTGGGCTCCCCACCCCCCTCCCTCAGAGCTGCACCTGGCTGACAGCTGAATAGTGGAGGAGATAGGGAACAAAACGCACCCAGGGAGGAAAGCAAAACAGTAAAGAGAAAGAGGAAAGAAAATCATGCAGTCCTACTAAGGCAAATACATACAAATTTTCTCCTTTCTACATAATTGTTTTATGCTATTAGCCACATCAAACAATTATCAGACTCTACTCATGGGAAATACTTTAAAAATCTGCCACCTTGCTTCACGGGCAGCCAGAAGAGTGCCGATTTGTCCATAAAGGAGAAGATATATTAGCCAAGATGTCTTAGCAGCAAGAAAGCCAAGGGATAGAGTGTAAGATGACCAATGGGTAATTCCAACAGCTCTGCTGACTACCCTGAGGCCTGTCTAAGTTTCCTTCCTGTCCTTGTGTGTGAGGGTGAGGCCGAACCCCAGCCAGCTCCTGTCCCTCCATCTGCATTCATTCATGGAGGGCAGCTCCTGAACAGCTCTAGGTGGACGGCCACGCCACCAACACCCTTAACATGACATCTGAAAGTCAAATGCACTAACTCTGCAACCTACCTGAGATCCACTCACTCCAAATACCCTGCAGTGACAAGCCTGGAGGCAACTGCCACCCTCCCTCTAGGCTGTATCTGACCCTACATCGAGGCCGGTTGATGTGGTCACCAGAGTTTTTGGCTTTCCCTTGTGTCTATGGTGACATATTCCATGTCACATCCCCCCCTGGGCTGCTGCGGTTGCTGCAACAGCCTCCCTGGAGGCTGTCCCCTACCCCCCAACTTCTACTTGCTACCAGAACATTGTTATGCAGGCACTGTTTCCAGTAAGTCTCCTTTGTTCAGTGGTACACATATCCACTCAACTAAAATTCACACATGCATGCATGTGTGGGGTAGGTGGGTATATTTGTTGCCCATCCCAGTACTGAAGGCAACAGAGAAACAGGTCCCTGGAAATTGGTATGAGGCCACAGGAGGGGTGAGGGAGCATGTAGAAGCTAAGAACCACAAACACACGTCCACATCCTCCAGCCCAGAATGGCGAATCCCCTGGGATTCATCACAAGCAAAAAATGGGAAAGGAACACAAAGCTCTGTATCCAATGCCATTCTTTGCAAAAACCTAGAAGCAACCCAAGACCCTAAGAGCAGGCAAATGTTTATTTCATGAACTTCATGGAATATCATGGAGCCATTCAAACTTATATATGGGATGACTCTGCAGAAGTAAAAAAAAAACTGTGCTTAAAAAGAAAATGCTGAGGAAAAAAGGCAAATCATGCAATATATTTATAATTGTGTGAAAACTATCCATACCCAGAAATGTTAAAATACTAGGATTACAGGCGAATTTCTTCCAGTCTGGGCTCCCAGAATGCCCTGGGTTTCTTTCTTTTCCAGGACCTTCCTTGTCCTAAGGTGGGGGTTCCTATTTACTTGACATTTCCCACACCAGACTGCAAATTCCTTGAAGGCAGAGATTGTGGCTTTTCTTACTGTTCCCAGTCTCTCAGGTGGCCTAGCATGTGGTAGGCACACATTGAATGAATTAGCACAGGACTAAACATATAAATTAATTCATTGATAAACCAATGAGCCCTACTTGGCCAAGCCTACACATCCACACCCCCTTCTTACCTTCCCAAGCTTTCCATCACCACCCTTCTCTTCCCACCCCATGGCCCCTTGTATATGGCATTTTTTGTGCACACCACCATGCAGCCCCTTCCCCTCAGCACCTTTGCCCTTGCCCAAACCTCGACTGGACCATGCAGAGGTAAGCACAGACTGGAGAGGCCTACAGGGGCAAGATCCAATGGTGGCTTCCTGACCTGAGTTGGCCACGGCCTTCCATTGCTGTGGAACTGAGAAATATTTGATTGCCCCTCTGGGCCTCTGGTTTATCACTAATGGCTCAGGACCACAGGAGAGAGGCACTGACCCCTATATTGTCTAGGGAATCAAGCACTCCAAGGGTCTGCATAGCATACAAGTTTCTTATGGAGATATCTTAAGAATGAAGCTCTTTAAAACAGCAATGTTCTAAGAATAGCCACACAGAGATGCTGACTGGTCTCATCATTAATAAATGAGTCTGCACCAAAGCCAAAGAACTAATTTGAGAGCAATTTATAATAATGTGTTGCTAGGCAATTAAAATAAACTTCCGAGGGGGAAAAATTTTCAATTAATTGTTGATTATTTTAGATCAGAAAGATGGAGTAGGAGAGAGCACACTATTCAAACCAGTTTGAAAAACAGGAAACACGCGACAGATTTCACTAGGAATGGTGCCTGGCATGACTCTGCCTGCATGTGCCTTCTGCTGCTAGTAGCAGCCCTAGAGGTCACCTCTCTGGGAGCTGAGCCTGGTGGGCTTTGTTCTAGAGTGACCCAGGGGCTGCCCTGTATCCCTGCACATATGTTTGGAAGGAGTGGCCTGCCTGAGGGCCAGGTTGCTGGAGGACCCCATGAGAACTGGGGTCACATCCCACCAGGCAGCTCTGAGGATGCTGGCACTTTTTAGTCCTTTCTGCTCCCAGAAGTGGCTGGCCCAGGTGGCCCATTCAATTGCTTACACCAGTTATCGACCAAAAGGCCTTTTGCTTGTTGAGGTCTAAATATCACTTGACCAACAAATCCCTCAAGATGATCAAAGAGCTGGGATTCCCAGGGGATTATTATCCATTTGTCTGGTCTTCAATTATTCCTTTTTTTTTAAAAAAAAAAAATTTATTTTAAAGAGAGCGATAACAGAAATCATTAAAAATACAAATCTACTGCAGAATGCTCCTCCTCCTTGCTTGGTTATTAAAAAAGTACAAATTAAAGCAGCCTTGATGTAGGTATCCTTTTAAGTATATTAAAATGGCCCAAAAGGTATTTAATTATTAACACTAAATGCAAGTGAGATGACAGTGAAGCTGGTATGCTCATTGTTGGTGGCACGGAACGGCGGTATGTTCATTCCAGAAAGAGATATTATAACTCATGGAGGCACTGTGATGATGTTGCTTCCCTTAACTCAGTAATCTGACTCCTGGGAATATTCCTTTTGGAAATAATTCAAGAGAAGCAGAGAGCTTTCAGTACAAAGACATTCATTGCATCATTATCTGTAATAGCATAAATGAGAAACTCAAATTCACAAAAATCAGAGGATAATTCAGAACATTAGAGTACATCAACTTGGTGGAATACTACACAGCCATTAAAATGATCATTATAAAGACAGAGAGACTGTTAGTTATAAGGTGGGGTGAAAAAGGCAGAGCATGATGGCCATGTGTAATATCATGCCAAAGATATGAGATATAGGTGTATGTGCAGGCTGCAGAAGAGAAGGTAACATGCAAAATCAAAAACAGTTTTGTGAGGGTGTGAGATTCCTAGGGAGTTACCTATATTCCAAATGCTCTTTATCTTACTTTTTCCACAATCAATCTTTCTCCACAACAACAAAAATTGAGCAAGCTACATTCAATCAAATGAATTATCTGAAACCCTTTCCCAAGGGGCCAAAGGAAATACAGAGGAGTCAGCTGGGAGTAGGTGCCCTGCTCAGCATGGGGTAAGAGGCAACAGGATGGCGAGGGAACAGAATAGGACCAATGAATGGGAAGTCACAGCAGCGGAGCCAAAGCAGGTCTCAACATCACTCAGACTGCCCTGCGTTTAGGGGTCAGATGTGTGGGTCTGAGCACAGAGCTGCAACCTGCTCGCTGGGTGATGTGAAATAAGTCCAGGAGCCTCTCTGAGCCTTGTTTCCCTGATTCTCAGCCAGAGTGCTGGCTCCTTATTATGGGCTGACCTATGTCCCTCCCCGCCACCCACCTCAATTCCTATGTGGAAGTTCAAACCTGCAGTACCTGAGAATGTGACTATATTTGGAGACACAGCCTTTGAAGAGTTGACTGAGGTAAGATGAGGTCATATAGATGGGCCCCCATTCAATAGGCCTGGTGTCTTTATAAGAAAGAGATCAGGACATAGACACATACAGAGCAGAGGACAACCATGCGAGGAGACAGTGAAAAGGCAACCACCTACAAGCTAAGGAGAGAGGCCTCAGAAGAATCAAAACTTGCTGACACCTTGATCTCAGAACTGTGAGAAAATACATTTCTGTTGCGTAAGCCACCCAGTCTATGGTATTTGATGGCAGCCTGAGCAAACAAATATACCTCCCTTTGAAGAGCCCTGAGGACAACATCACCAACACAAGGCAGGCACTCAAAAGACACGTAGGAAACATAAACCAGGTCTGAGGCAGGGTCTTGGGAGTCCTGAAAACCACTGCCTCAGACAAAGGTCTGTGCTGGAAAATTGGGTCCCAATGTCTATCAATGAATTCATTCTATTGTGACATTCAGAACGACTATGATGTCCTGCAAAATACCTTCTCCCGTGATCCCCATCGCAGCCGGAATGGGGCTGGGCAGGACAGACAGCACTGTACAAAATGAAAGTTTAGTCAATTTAAGGTGTTCTGTTCAAAGTCAAAGAGCACCTGGGTGGCTCAGTGGTGGAGCATCTGCCTTTGTCTCGGGCTGTGATCCCGGGGTCCTGGGATCAAGTCCCGCATCAGGCTTCACGCAGGGAGCCTGCTTCTCCCTCTGCCTATGTCTCTCCTCTCTCTCTGTGTCTCTCATGAATAAATAAATCTTTAAAAAAAATAGTCAAAGAGCAAGTACAAACCAAGAAGGGTCACTGATGCAACATCTTAAACTTCTAAGCTCCACTTCTCCCCACTACTAAAAAATAAGGCTCTAATTGATTGATGCTACAACACGAAGGTTTAGAAACTCCACAGCCCCCATAAATCTAGTTAGAAGATAAGCAACACAGAAAATACTTGAAAAATAAATAACTGACAAAGGAGAAATAGCCATAACTCAGAATGAGCTTCTACAAATCAATATTTTTTTTACAAATCAATATTTTTATAAAAATATCTAAACAGTATATTTACACAATATTACACAGTAATATTTACACAAATATCTAAACAGTAAAATGGCAATAAATATGAACATACAAGTCACAAAATGTGCATGATTGGTCAATAAAGAGATAAAAGTATACTCAATCTCTATTGGTAATAAGGAAAATGCAAAACAGAGCAAAGAAATGCCTTATCATTCACACATCAGAGCAACAAAGCATAAAAAGAATGATGGGGTAGCCTCTGTTGATAATCCGTACCATTGGGAGATATAAATTTATGCCCTCTTTTTGGCTAAAAATTTGATAGTGTCTGTTGGTATCCACCATAGGTATCCTCTTGTAGTTTAGCAATTCTACTTCTAGGAATCTATACACACATGCATTAATTTGTACACACAAGAAGGTCCACTAAGCACTCCGTGAAATAGTAGTAAAACATAAAGAACCTAACTGTCCATCAAGAGGGAAATAATTAAATAAATTATGATATACTTCAGAATTCTATACAGTTATTTTATTTTTTTAATTTTTTAATTTTTTAATTTTTTAAAATTTTTATTTATTTATGATAGTCACACACAGAGAGAGAGAGGGAGACAGAGACACAGGCAGAGGGAGAAGCAGGCTCCATGCACCGGAAGCCCGACGTGGGACTCGATCCCGGGTCTCCAGGATCGTGCCCTGGGCCAAAGGCAGGCGCCAAACTGCTGCACCACCCAGGGATCCCCTATACAGTTATTTTAAAAATGAGATAGGTCTATTTGTGTTGACATGTAAAGATCTCCAAAATAAGGCAGCCCAGGTGGCTCAGTGGTTTAGCACCGCCTTCGGCCCAGGACGTGATCTGGAGACCCGGGATTGAGTCCCATGTCAGGCTCCCTGCATGGAGCCTGCTTCTCCCTCTGCCTGTGTCTCTGCCTCTCTCTCTCTCTCTCTCTCTCTCTCTCTCTCTGTGTCTCTCATGAATAAATAAATAAATAATCTTAACAACAACAACAACAAAAATCTCCAAAATATATTGGTAAGGGAAAAAGCAAGCTGCTTATCAACATCCACAATATGATCTCATTTACATATATGTAAGTACATGTGTGGGTGTGTGTGTGTACTTACATGGCTTTGTAAAAGCATGAGAAAAGATCTGGAAAAGCACCCTGCTAACCAATGGGTGTGTATATTTCTTGGGAGGGAGGTAATGAAAGATGACTAAATTTTATGTTATATATTTTAGAGTCATTTAAATATTTTACCATCTTGTATTTCCTAACAAATGTCATCTCTCAACAAATTACAATTGGTGAGTGTGCCAGAATCAACTACTGCTCATGTTGAAACCTGTGAGACCCTACAAAAGACTCTCTAATGGTAGAAGGTCAGGCATGAAGGGAGGTACATAATGAGTGAGTTTGGGGGCAGGAGGGCCCAGAAGTCACATCAGAGAAACCACCACATCAGTGCACACAGACAAACCTGGGAGGCAGCAATCAGAGAGGGGCTGGATCATTTGACGCACCCGTGGCACAATACCCATGAGGCGGAGGAGCAGAGCCGCCCATGGTGACGGGCCCTGCAAAGAACGGATATAGCTGCAACCAGGTCTGGGAGGCAAAAATGCACCTGTCACTCGGCCAGGCTGCAGGCCTCACCCCACCCTCAGCCACAAGGCTGCTGGCAGATACTCACAGGTACGACACCAGTGACCTTGAGAGTAGCAGCTGTGGCTCATGGATGAGGCTCAGGAGAGGCCACCATGTGGATGGCCAGGCATCCACCTATGGTCACCTCACCAGGACTGCTCTAGGTTGCATGGTCCAGAGAGGTGTCAGGAGAAGTGTCAAAAAAGGAGAGGATGTTGTAGGCAAGTGTAGACTGAAGATGCAGGGATGAAGTGACAGATGCTATTCAAAAGAGCCATCCCTAAATGCAGCAGCCCCATCTGATGCCCTCTCTAGCGCCCTTAGTGTGGCAGGCATGAGTCACACCGGAGGCCTCTTTTTGAAATCCCATACTTCCTGGTCGTGTAACCACACACTGGTTGCCCTCCAACCTCCTCTCTACCCCCTCCCAGGCAAGAGTCAGTCCTCATTCCCATGTCCTTCTCACTCCTTGTTGGGTGGGGCCCAAGTAATGGTGCCCATGCCCATGGCTCACTGTCCTGTCTCCCTCTTCATGTTTCCCCATACATACCATTGCTACGGTCTTCCCCTTCAAGCTCCAGATTTCCAAGGCCAACTAGATATCCCCCACACTCAAAACCTGTCCCCAACTGAGCCCAGCATCTCTCCTCTGCTCCTTCATGACAACCTTTCCCCCTCCAGACAATTCTTTCTGGCCACAGGCACCAGGCTGAGGACCTGAGGGTGGGCTCCTATGGCTTCTCCCTCACCTTGGGGCCCCTACACGCAATGTGGCCCCAAGTCCTAAGGATGTTAACTTCAAAATGTTTTGCAAATCCATACCCTATTCTGCACCTGGGAGGAATAAGACATGCCCCAGCTCACTTCCAAGGTCTCAGCTTCAACATTTACCCCTTCTGATCCATCCTTCAAGCTGCCATAGGGACAATTTACTGAAAATACAACATCTGCTGTCACTTCCCCTCCATGGCTCCCTGATACCCACAGCAGCAAGTTCAAATTCAAACTCCTTGGAAAAGCACAGCCCACAGCCAAAAGGCAGAAGGAAGGAGCTTAAGCCTTGTGGGCCTCAGAAATTCCTCACTTCTTACTCCTTGGCTTCACCCCTGCTCTTCCTGCCCCTGCCTTTGCTCACCTGGCTGAGATGCCTGGTCTTTCCTTCCCTTGACTGGCTGCTGTCATCTCTGGAAACTGGGTGTGGGCCCCTCCCTAAGGGAGCTTTACTTGACAGCTGCCACCCCAGAGAGGGGTGGAAGGACCCCTCCTCAGGGTGCTCATCAAACCCTCACTCATCACTTGCTGCACTCATCACACTGATTCATAAGGATCTTGACTGTCCACCTGCAAATACATGGTCAGTACCTTGAGGGCCAGGGAGGAGGGGTACTCACTGTATTAGTTTCCTAGGGCCATCACAAACCAGATGGCTTCAAGCAACAGAAATTTAATGTCTCACAATTCTGGAGACTAGAAGTCTACCATCAAGGTGCTGGTAGAGCCATGCTCCCTCTGAAGTTTATAGAGAAGGATCTTTCCTTGCCTCTTCTAGTTTCTGGTGGTCGCAGAAGTTTGTTGGCTTACAGTAGCATAAGTGTCATCTCTGCTTCCATCTTCATATGACCATCCCCTTTGTGACTGAGTCCAAATTTCCCTCATATTAGGAGACCAGTTGTATTGGATTATGTACCACTCATGACATCATCATAACTTGATGCATCTGCAAAGACCCTAGTTCCAGTCACATTCACAGGTACTGAGGGGTTAGGTATTTAATATATCTTTTGGGGGGGGGGGTACACAATACAACCCATAACCCTCACTTGGGCATCACTATTGCCCAAAATCATTAATGGGTGACTTAGCCAGTGTGCTCTGGGTCTGTGTAGGGGAGGAACAGTCAGAGAAGGAAGGCATCTTGAAGAAGGTAGCTCTGAAGCTAGGCCTGGAGGAGGTGGGAGAGGGAAGGGACATGTCCAGGTGGAAGGAGGAACACAGCATGGGGGAGGAGGGAGAGTCGGGCTGCACAAGAAGCCATGGCTCTGTGCTTTGTGCTGCAGGGAGCTGAGCCAGCCTGCAGAAAGGCTTTTCAGGCTGTGCTGCGGCATCTGCCCTGGTACCCTGGAGGCAGTAGGGGGCCAGGGCAGGAGGGAGCCAGGGAAGGTTCAACAGGAAAGCAGTGACAAGAGCAGACCAGTGTTCCTGAAACATAACTCTGCCTGAGGCATAGAGGGGCATGTCTAAAAGGGCCCTCCTGATGCAGGGAGTCACCAATAATGAGGGCAGTGGCGGCAGGACAAGGAGAGAATCCAGAGAAAGTGTGACAGAATGGACAGGGCATGACCTCAGGCAGCAAGGAGAGGAAGGAGTTGAAGGTTGCAGGAGCTGGGGTTCATGAGGCCAGTGACTGAAGGAGAGTAACATGCTGGCAGGAGTGGCAATGGGTTTAGCGTCATGAAATGCCATGCAATTTAAGAAGCAAGCTCATGGGTGTGCTCATTAAGTAACTGCTGAGGTGGGGCAGCTGTAAGAGTGTACAAAGCAGCTGTGAGTCCACATTCTTCATAAATAATTCAGGTTTATGGGCAACAAACATGTTTTTTTATATCAATGCCTAGTACCCAGGCTGTTAGCAGCAGGCATTTTGGAAGAAAGGTCTCAAGCCAAGGGAACTAGAAACTCAACTGAATCACCTTTAATATTACTGTATCGCCTCAGGAAATGGAAATCAATACAGTGTGCAAATGGCTACTGTGTGCCAGTGGAGGCCAGATGGAGTTGGTTCCCAGGCGGGGGAGCCAGGGGCAGTGGGATCTGTCCACCTTGGGGGCATCTCTGGGATCAGAGGAGGTCCCAGGACTTAGGATGCCCTTTTTGACAGAGCTACCAGCAACACCCCAGAATTCTTGGAGAGGCACCACTAAGGCACAGCATTAGGAGAGACTCTTGCCTTGGGGAATGGAATAAAGACCCTTCTCTCCACTCCTCCCACCTTCAGGGGTGATTCATTCCACCTGGGCCTTGGGCTCTTCATATCAGGAGAGGATGGCCTCACTGTTTTCCAAGGGCCCTTCTACCTTCCAGCCCTGCTGACCGCTGTGGCTGCTGTCCCTGCTGCCCAATCACAAACATGCCTCATCCCCAGGCGAGGATGGGAAGACCTGGCAAGCCTAAAAGGGAAGGTCTCAGACACTAACTGCTCCAAGTCGTGATTCTGTACAGCTGATCCTAACCCCTGCTTATTCTTTCTCCTCTAGCCACTCGGCAATGGGTGGCCATCAACTCAGCGCGAGAAGGGAGCACTGGATTATGACCCTAGCGATCAAGGGGACTATGGGTGTGTCGCTTGGTCGCCCTTTTCATGCTATCAGCTCTTCTCTGAGGCTTTCTCCCCATGCCAGCCAGGCAGGTGCCACAGTCAGAACCTGGACACGTGTGATCTAATCTCACGCATATCATAGGGTATGGTAATAGTTCCATCTCACAGGGTCGTTATGAGGACTGGAAAGCCCAGTCAGTGTCAGCTGCTATTACCACAGGGTATTGGGGACATAAACAGGACACACATTGTTGGAGGACAACCAGTATCAGAGAGAGAGAGAACCTCACGGGAGACAGCAGTAGCCTCACCCCACAAGAAAATGTCCCCTGCCACATAGCCTCTCCTGGAAGGGGTTTCTCTGAACAGAAACTCCCCTCATGGCCTTTGGCATGGAGGCTCCCTTCTTCCTGGAGGGAACACTCCCCTTGTCTTTTGCCAGAGCTTCACTGCTGGCCAGCCAAGGTCCCTAGATGACAGCAGACCCAAAGACAGCCCCCACCTCAGGAACACCACCTCCAGCAGGACCAGGCTATCCCAAAGCAAACTACTGAGTTCTTTCACAGCCGTCATGATTTCAGTAAAAACATCAGTGTGTGGGGACTTTTGTCCCAATCTGCTCAGATTTTTCTAGTAACCAGTGGCAGTAGACTATGGCAAGACATATCAAGGATAACACTGAGCCCCTACAATCCTGTGCTAAGCTGACATACCACACAGCTGTTACTTTCTCTATCTTACAAATGATAAAACTGAGGCTCAGGTGGCACCTGGATGGCTCAGTGTCCAACTCTTGATTTCATCTCAGGTGATGATTCCAGGGTCATGAGATCAAATCCCTCAACAAGCTCCGCAGTCAACAGGGAGTCTGCATCTCTTTCTCTGCCCCTCCCCCTGCTCTCTCTCTCTCTCTCTCAATAAATAAATAAATAAATAAATCTTATTTTTTAAAAAAAGCCAACCCCGAGGCTGAGAGAGACTAAATCATGGCATATGGTTAATAAGAGGTGAAATGGGAATTTTAACTGGGGTCTCTTAATCTACAAAATGAGGCCTTTTTTTCACTCCTTTACACAACATAGGTATTATCATCATTCCTAATAGCACTCTAGCAGGAACCCAGGATGAATTATTTTCACCAAAATGAAACTTGTTCTATTGCCATATATTCATCACTATATCTTTATTTTCTGCGTTGGCCTTGAGAAATCCAGTCAGAAAGGTTCTGTTCATATTTTTCATGCATATTTTATAATTGTATATAGATGAAGGCTTGCATGGGATATAACCAAGTGTGGGACTTCTGAACAGTGACCGTGAACTGGATCTAGGACTATGTATCACCTAGACAACCCTCAAATGTTATCTTTCTCAGTTACAGAGGAGAACTTGAGCCCACCTTAATTATTGAGGAGGTTTTAAGTTGCTAAGATTGTTAATAAAAATAGGTAGCCTGATTGCATTACAGGTTTAGAGCGTGCTAAGAAAATATATATATATATATATATATATATATATATATATATATATATATATACAACTTGATCTAGTTAAAGAAAACTTCAGGCCTATAAATGTATTTTCAAAACAAACAACATGCAAAGCTCAAATACATTGTTTTTCCAAAGCAAAAGCAATGGCCTGCTGCTCAGCAGGCCTGCAGTTAATGTATTTTGGACTTCATAATTTTAGGAACCAAGTCAGCAAGGATGTCAAAGTACAGTTATGAGTCAGCCATCCTTCCAGACAACTACTCTCTAAAGAGGTTTATTCATCTGGCCAAAATACAAAGTGTTTAGATGGTAGGTCAAAACTTACCTATTCAAAACAAAGATGCTTTGGGATGGAAAAAAAGTGGTCATGAATAATGTAAATCAAGTATATGTTCGATATGCAATTATTATGCTTTCCCCAATATGATCTTTCCTCTCTACAGAACACTGTAGAACAGAGATAAATGGTACCTGGTACCTAATGGTACCCAGGAATGCTACCACATTCTTGGCATACATTTCAATCAGCACTGCAGCATCATTGCAGCTCACACTGACCCTAAAACAAGCACATCATCTCACATATCTTTTCCACCTCTCTTTCAGTTAATCAACACCACTAGGTATCCAACGATCCAAGGACGCTGCCCACTAGAGTCATTTCTAATGCACATAACTTAGGTTAGACAGTCAGAACAAAACCCAGACCCGGATCCTCCAGAACAAGCCTATTCAGATTCAGAAGCTTCATGTACATCCACCTGGTTACAACAGGCATTTTACAAGGTTTGGAATCTAGACTTCTATGGGGCCCTGGAGAATGATCCCTCCAACTCCACCCCCCTTCCTTCCACCCCTTCACCTCCCCAACACACCAAAAGTCCTTCACCAAGGTAGTAGAGCCCCCCAACAGCCCACCCATCAGGTTCTAGGAGTCAGGAGGTCTATCTGTCTGACCTTGCCAGGTGATGGAGATGGGAACCGAATGCTGGTGGGATCGAAGGCAGAGGTGACCCATCAAGTTTAAACACATCTCCCCCTTCAGTGGATGGCTCAAAGCAGGAGGGGGGCAGCTTTAAGGACCAAAGAAGCCCAAGGCTCCTGGCTGGGTAGTTGCCCAGCGTGACCCCAAACTGCTTACTCAGAGGCACAGGCCAGCTGGAGAAGGGCTTTTCCTGTGACAGGCACTACCGGAGTTTAAAATCCCCTTTGCGTGCTGGGAAAACACACACACACACACACACACACACACACACTAGCAGGGAGTGCCTGCCCAGTATGTACTCCAAAGATCTGCCTCAGTCCGGCTCACTCACATCAGCCAGGTGCACTCAGGTGACCCTTGCCCTTGAAGTCCTGGTAATGGCAGCTCAGGTGTCTAAGGAGACTGGAGGAAGGCAGGGAAAGGGCTTTACCTCTTGCTTGCAGCCCCTGGGGAAGGCTCAAGCCTGCCTTCCCTGCTAAAAGATGGCTGGCCTCTGTCTGGGCTGAATTCCAGTGTCTGGTCTACACAGGGCCAGTCCCTTGCACAGACAGAGGAGAGTATTGCCCTTGGGACACCAACCTGGGCAAACATCCCTTCTCAGTGTCATATAGTGAGCAGCACCCAGGGTGGTGAAGAGGACATGCTTAGTGACTGCCCTTAGACTTCTAGCTAAACCCTTTGTCCCCTGGCTTGTGAGGGCAGAGGGACTGCCCTCTATCCCAGGACTGGGTAAGTACCAGGACAGAGACATCTGAGCCCTCAGTCCTGTAGGCTGCTCAAGATCGGGGCTGGAAGAAATTTACAATGGCTAAGGAAAATTTAAAAGCCCAAGAGATCCCATGCCTCGGGACCCGCCCGCCCCATGCCTGCTCCGCCAGCTCCAACTCACCCCAGGTAGGGGCTCCCGAGTGTGGAAGTGGGTCTGGCCCCCAGGCTGCAGGGGCTCTTGCAGCCGCCGCCGCCGCCTTCCCGCCGCCGCGCTCTCAGTGCATCTCCGTGCAGTGCCGGCTGCCACCGCCGAGCCGGGAGGAGGAGGGCGGTCCCCGGATTGGGTGTGTGCTAGCCGGCGGCTCCCGGCCCGCCTCCCCACCGCGGCCGCCCCTTCAGCACCGCGGACAGCGGCCAGCCCGTGCGCTCCGAGGGCGGCCCAGCCGAGAGGAGCCGTGCGCCCCGCTCCGCCCCTCCGCCTCGCCCGCGGGTCAGTCAGCCGGAGCGCAGCAGGGGCGCGGCGCGCCGCGTCCTCATTCCTCCTCCTCCACCCGCCCGAGGAGGCCGCCTCCGTCCCTCGGGGCCCCGCTCCAAGAGCAGAGGGCGCCGCGCCAGGCCCCCAGATAGTCCGCGGAGGACGGGACGCGCCTCCTCCCGCCGGGCCGGAGCAGGGATTAGCGCTCTCCTCCCGCCCCGCGGGCTAGACAAAGGCGAGCTCTCGGTGTCGAACACCAGCGGGCGACGGAAAGCTCAGCTCAGCCTCTTAAAATGCAGGAGCATGGCCCGGAACCCGACCCGGCTTTAAGCGTGCTATCGCGGCTCAATCAGGCCAAAGAGGGCTGGCCCTTCACCTGGGTCCAGTGTGGGAGGGGCTCTTGGCTCAAGCCGTCACTTCTCCGCTGTCATATATCCTGGAGTTGTAAGGTGTTAACCAGTTAGAGTGTCTTGGGAACTAGGGAGAGGGAGAGACTTTGGGGTTCCATCCCCACCTGGAATCCAAGTCCCTCCTCCACATCTTTGGTGCCAGAGCCTCAATCAACCAACAGATGGGACTACTGGAGCCTGGTGACATCATTCAGAACGCTTCCACATTTTTCATTTCTGTTAAAATCCCTCCCACCAGTCCTTGTCTCCTGCCAGGAAAGTCGAGACTGAGATGATGGGCCCTGGTTCTGAGAGCCTCTGCCACAGACCAGAAACATGACCTGGGCCACCCTGACCTCTGCCCTCAGTGAACCTCCGCTTCTCCTCTTGGGATGTAGGGGTAAGGATGGAGCTACCTCTGGCTCCAAGTCTGAGATAATTCAGCCTGTCTGCCTGGCCAAGCAGGAGAATCCACAGACTGGGCAGCCACCCCCAGCCCAGCTCACTTCATGGACTCCCTAGCGCCTTTCCATGTACAAAATGAGGAAGCCCACTGCCAAAACTAGCAACTCTTGCTTAATTCTTTCTAAGGCAACCACAACTTTTATGCCTTATTAATTCAAATCCAAAGACATGTTGATTTTTTACCATTTGGTTGAGCCCCTGGTTTGAAAGGGGAAGATCAAATAGAATGAGTTCTAGTCGAGGTTAATAAATGCTATCCAAGCAAGCATGAGGCACTCCACTCAAACATTCACAGATCAAGGCTGCTACACAAAGAGCCCAGAGCTGAAACATTCAGGAAGGGCACAGCAGGAACAGGAGTGAGCATTTGCCATCCAGGAAATGCAGCAAGTGGGGGGAGGGAGGAGGGGCTCCTCCAGTTTCCACATCAAGGAAAAAGAATCACAACCCACATGTGGTGCCTTTAAAAAGAAACAAAACCACTACCTCTACAGTCTTTTAACTTTTTTTTTTTTTTTTTAGTAGCATACCATCAAAACACAGACAAGAAGCGAGTCAGGTTCCAGGGACACCAGGTTATGTGGGCTTCCTGCTGCACTGGTCACAGGCATCAGATGGAGTATGGGCTGCCTGTCTGCCTTGCAAACATCTGGCATTTGCCAAGTGGACACGTTGACACTTAGGAGGAAAGTCTCAGGTCTTTCTTTGTGCATTTCCTCATTTGGAATGGAATTTCTTGAGGATTTTGAGACAGAGAATTCCTTCAATTTAACTCTTTTAATTGTCTAACTTAGGGCACATTCAGCAATCACCAGCAGAGTCTGCATCTTCATCTCCAGGAAATCAGTGAGGGACCCAGTTGATGAGGGAACAGGATTAGCTGAGATCAAAGCACGGTGGATATCCCATCCAGGGTGGGATATGTGTGACATTCTTCAAGAAGTTTCCAATTGTCTTAATGTTAATGCCTTGCTAGAGGGAAAAACAACCTTTAACTTGACAATGGCAAAGCCTCCAGTATCCTGTAGGTCCTCCTTAGCATATAAAAATCCTTTTGAAATCTCCCTTTTGCTTACCTTCCCCCAACCCCTGGGTATATAATCAGCTACCCCTCACAAGCCTGACGCAGCACCCCACCAAACTTCACTTATGTTCTGAAATTTCGTCATTTGGCACCCTACATGGGGCTTTGAATCTTTACATCTGGACTCTGAGCTTCAGTGCAAAGTTGGTGAGTACTTTCTCTCTTCTTCCTTTTACTCTCATTCCAGGGGCCCTTCAAGGAGTACAGTCTTATTGGAACACTTTCATGCTGATTGCTCTGGCTGCAATCCTCTAGCCCATGGCTACCCTACGGGGAGGAGAAAGCCTGCCTTTTGGCTGGTAGTTAGTAAGTACCCTAGCCAGAATAGTAATAAGACCCAGAAACTTAATGCCCTCTCTTTATTCCTGTCCCTATACAAAGTTGTCTGTCTTGGGCATGGGACAGCCAGCTAAGTAACCAGGACGGCTGCCAATCTTAAGACTCCTGTGTGAGGTTTCCTCCCCATTGGTCTAATGTGATCCCCTCCACATCCCTGGTCTAGCTGTTTCTAGCTGCGAGATCTCTACTGTGAGCTGGCTGAAACTAGTGCTCAATGGAATTAAAACCAACTGGGGACCGTTTCCTAGGGAAGTTGGCTGTAAGAATTACACGTGTTGGAACGTCGCATAGACCATGATGGATTTCTTTCTTTATTGTTGTCCGTCAATGTCCTCTAGTAACCACTTAAACTACAAAATTAGGTAATTTCCCCTTGTAAAACTTTTCTAGTGTTCTCCATGTGAAGGGCGAGAAATTGGGGCCATTGGGTTTAACATTGTACTTTGTCAGCCATCTCAGACCAAGAACTGAACCCCATCCCGGTTACAGGAAGAAATCACTCCCCACTCTAGTCAAGCCACCGGCTCATATAGGACTGTGGAACCCCCCAACCACCGAAGAATGTAAACTCTGCTCTTTGCCCGCCAAACCCGTGTGCCAATTCTGACCAGAATAACAGGCTAGTTCAAACGGACCCTATAGGATGAATTGTAATTCAATTGGCCATCTGCTTGTGGACCGACATGACTATGTAACTTTCTTTATGTGTTACAATCCCCATTGGCCACCGGCGCCTATAAAACTGCTACACCTCTTAACCTCGGGGTCCAAGCCCCTGCTCTGTTGTGTCGGGTATACTTGGACCCAAGCTCGAGCTTGTAAATAAGCTCTCGTGTGTTTGCATTGGTGTCGGCTCCTTGGTGGTTTCTCTGATATGCAATCTTGGGCACAACACTCCATGAGTTAAAAATGGCAGGTTTTGCCTTCAAGGCAAGGTAAAATAAGGCGTGACCTTCATAGCATGACCTTCAAGGCATGGTATTTCAGTCCATGGGCAGGCCTCCTTCCTACTGGAGCCTTTAACGGCTGCAGTGATCATTTGCAATTTTGTTTGGGGGATGCCTCAGGTTGCTTTGACACTAGAAACCTCTGACATATCCTGCTCATGGGACGCCACCCCGCAGTAGGGGGGGGCGTGGATTTTCTTTGGTAATGGACCTTCTTTACTCCTTAGGAGCATGGGAGCTCCTCTCTTCAGTCCCCAAGGACTCTCCTTTGGGGTGCTTTTTAACCCATTGGAAACAATTCGGATTGCAAAATTTAGAAAAGGACTGAGCTCTAACTAACACTGCATGGCCTCAGCGGGATCTATCCATTAGATCTCTTCTGCAGGAAATAGGGCAAATGGTCCAAACATGTTGGCTAGTAAACTCCCTTCTGACATTGGATAATAATGATCTAGGTAGGCCTCCTCCAAGTAAACCCAGGTTGCTGGAGGAAATACAGGCCATCCCAGACAAAAGGGACTCTGACTCTCTGTTCCCCCTAATAGATATGGGGGTTCCTCCCTCATTCATTTCCCTGGTTAATGACTATAATTGGAGCCAACTGTGCTTAGTCTACCTCAGGACAGGGACTTTAAGGAATACTTCCAAGCAGCTGCCAAAACTGTTTCAGGGAAATTCCCTGTCTTCTCCGATCTGACATGGACTGCCTATCCCCCCCACCCCCTTGTTGGTGGGAAAACATAGTGTCTGCTCTAGAACCAGGAACCCTTTCTCTGCCTTCTGACGGCACTTCACCTCTTCTGCCTCCCTCCCCCCTCCTCATGTTTCTGTACCACCTTGGTGCAGCCCACATAACTGGCTTCTATATCATCCTCCAGCACCATTAGCTCCTCCTACCCTTGCTCTCAAGAAGCAAAGAGGAGCACCCTCTGGACTTAAAAACGCCCACTCCAGATTTCCCCACCAGTGTTTCAGGTAAAAATTGACAATGGGAAGGATCCAGGTGGAAGATAAATAGGTACGTAAACTAACTTAAGTGGTTTAAGGTAGAACTGTCTTTAAAGTTACCAGCATTAAATGTGAAACTTTTATTCTACCAAGGTTTGTTAAGGTCAAAGTAAGTTCATGTTATCTCTGTAATTTCTTAGCAAAAGAAAACTTGAAATAATGGTTAACTGTCTCAAAGTTTTCATAAGTAATTGTTAGGACAACTTTCAAAGTCTTTGGCAACCTGAAACCTTACAAAGTTTTGCTTGGATAATCTAGGTCTTTTCCAAATAGGATAAAGTGGTAAAACATTGATTACTGGATGTAGGTTTGTGCTTTGGATGTCTTACTGCAAAGAAAATAAGGGAAGTAATGCTATCTATAAGAAAGATCTAAGGAATGGAAATACAACTTTCTAAGGTTTTAACAAACTTCCCAAGATTTGAGTTGTAAGCGAAGTCTCTTTAACTCACTAGGCCTTTTTATTTGGTATGTTAACTCTGGAAGCACTGTTATATAAGCCTTAGGTTATGTTTGGGTAAATGCTGTAACTATTCTAGAGGTTACATGCAATTCCTAAAGCTTCAATATGTTTTAATATAAGGTCATCACTTGATATTTTGATCATTGAAATGTTATGTGTCACAGAAATAACTAGATTTCCTTGCCAGCTATGTTGTAACATATCAGATTTTTAACCATGTCCATTTTTCAGTCTTGTCATTTATAATTGTTCTTATTTTCTTGAAAAATGAGATTCATCTTCAAGGAGATTCATAAAAGATCTTGAGATCTTTAAATACAGACATTCAATGTCTTTAAAATCTTAAAACTGAAATGGGTAATAATTTCCAGAACTAAACTGCATTCAAACTAATCAAAAATCCTAATATGGGACACTAAGTAAATTGGGGGAAATGATTATATATAGTTGTTGTACTCTTGGTTAAAACATTGCTGGTTCTCTAATATTTGCTCTTCCAAGCTAAGAAAACACTCACTTAAAATATCCATGACTTACAGAAATGTGATATAAAGTATTCATTTGTAAGCATTAACTTTTGTCTCTACTTGAATCCCCTGAAATTCAAAGGGTCTCAATAAGTATTCGTCCATGGCAATCATAGTCATTTGCATAAGTTCAATAAGAATCTGTTCTTGTAACAGGACACCATTGGAAATATTGGTTATTTTACCAACGCTTTGACTAGAATGTCATATTTGAGAGACTTGTATAGAATCAGATATGACCAAACAGCTTTAAGGAACTAAAGTTGACTTTATGAAACCTGGAGCCATAGGCCACTTGGAAATGTTAGCCGGATTATCTTGCTTACAGAGTTACCCGCAGCCTCACCAGGTGAGTAAAGAATGTCACTTGGAGTGGGGAGGGGGGCAGCCTGGGTGGCTCAGCGGTTTAGCACTGCCTTCAGCCCAGGGCATGATCCCAGAGGAGTTCCACGTCAGGCTCTATGCATGGACCCTGTTTCTCCCTCTGTCTGTGTCTCTGCCTCTCTCTCTATGTCTCTCATGAATAAATAAAATCTTAAAAAAAAAAAAAAAAGAAGAAGAAGAAGAAAGAATGTCACTTGGGGACCTTGTGAAGACAAATCTGCCCAAATCTACAGATATTGAAGGCATGTCTGATTGATTGCAAGTACTTGGCTTAGCTTCTGGCCTGGAGAGGCTACTAAAAGTTCAACCTAGAGGTTCCTCATAAAAAGTTCCAGCAAAGCAGATTCGAGAAGGATTTATATGATCAATCATTCTTGCTGAGCTTATGTAAATAATGAGGCCGAGTTTGTTAAAATTGGAATCGTTTCACAAATTGGTCTTGACTATCTCTAGAAATGAGGATTATTTTAGAGAGAAAAATTGTTTTCAATAACACCTTCATGAATGTAAAAATCTGGATCTGATTGTCTTTAAGTGTTTACCTAACCTAGACAACTTGAGGTAAACCTCAGAGAAATTGCCACAATAGCTCACATAGACAATCTTCTTTTTTATTCTGTGGGGATAACAGGACAAGGGTGCCAAGACCATGCAATGGGGGAAAACATGAGCATGTCCTTGGCTCATCCCTTCTCCCTTACAAGAAGCCTGCCCCAAGGTCCACCCTACTTCCTTAGCCCAGTCTTTTCTGCTCAATCAACTGGGGACCTGGACCTAGCCGCCCTTCTCCCTGGTCCACCATGGCAGCCTCCTCCCTGGGCCCCTGCCTGCTCTCATTTTTTTTAAGATTTTATTTATTCATGAGAGACATGCAGAGAGAGAGAGAGAGGCAGAGACACAGGCAGAGGGGGAAGTAGCCTCCATGCAGGGAGCCTGATGTGGGACTCGATCCTGGGTCTCCAGGATCAGGCCCTGGGCTGAAGGTGGCGCTAAACCACTGAGCCACCTGGGCTGTCCCCCCTGCCCCCTCTCTTAACCTCTCTGGCCTTATGACTCCTAAGATACCTGGTACAGCCTGTCCCTACTGTTACAAGACTAAAATGCCACCATCTTACTACTAACCAATGTTCAATTGCTAAGCCTAATTCTCTTGAGTCATAGGCAGACATGCCCTCTCTATCCCATTTCCCAAGCCCCCTAGTAACAGCTTTGACCTCTGGCCATGATGTCTCAAGTCTTTGCTTCATGATCTAGACTGTCCCATGCCAACTCTGAGTATCGATGCTACTATCCTGCACCTGGCATTCAAGTCCCCTGTCCATCTACTGGAGTTGCAAAGCTCTTAATACAGAAGTGCTCCCAAGTGCTGCTTCAGACAGTGCTGGGTCTGGTGCCAGGCAGTGCATGCTTATTGTTCTGGGACATGGCTCCTCACCTTGGCCTCCACACTTCTACTTCCTTGAGCTCTTAGAGCACTCCCTGACAGTACCATGCACCAGATACTTAATCTTTCCAACCATTTATATACCACTATCTGCCTGTCCATGCCCAGTCATCTTACCTCTCCAGAAAGTCTACAGGAGCCCTTGACTTCTGTTTTTTGGGGGGCCTGTCACTTCCTAGCAAAATGTTCATAGTGCTATTGAGTTGCTCAATAGTTCTTAAATGAGCAAATTCATCATGGATAATACCAAGAAAGGGATAATTTTATCTCTTCTTTTGAATTTTTTCAAAAATATTATTTATTCATGAGAGACACAGGCAGAGGGAGAAGTGGGCTCCAGGCAGGGAGCCCAATGTGGGACCCAATCCTGGGACTCCAGGATCATGCCCTGAGCCAAAGGCAGACACTCAACTGCTGAGCCACAGGTGTCCCTCTGCTTTTGAATTTTATCTAATTTGTATTTTCTCTCTCTCACCCCCAGGCCACATCCTGCCAAGCTGAGCTTGGGATGGCAGGCAGGGGAGAAAAGAGGCTCTAGGCTGCCAGAGAATTCACAGAACAAGTTGCCAGTGGGTGGTAAAGACAAGACTGATAAGGCTTTCCATGGTATGTTATTACATAGCTGTATTCAGGACCCTTCAAGTAATTCTGCAAACCAGATGACAGGGCAAATTGGAACCCAGTGACAGGTTGAGTAACCTGTCAATATATAGGTTATAGCGATGCCTCAAAAACACAACTGTTGCCAGTGACTGCTCCACAGGAGTGGTGAGGGGCTGGATAAGCCACAATTGGTTTTCTGCAGACTGGAGACTGGATTTGCTGCTTTCATCAAAGTAGTAACTGGCATAACTCTACTCTAGGAACAAAGCAAACTAGCAATCAGCGTTTAGAAAGTATCCAATGTGAAATCAGGCCAAGGATGGACTCCTAGCTCTGTCATACACTAGTGATGAAATCCAGGGCAAGTTGCTTTCTCACTTTGGGCCTCAGTGTCCTTATCTATAACAAGAAGGTACTGGATTAACTAATTCTGGCAGTCTCTTTTTCCTCTAAAAACTCCATGGCCCTTCAGAAATAAACCCTTGTATGTATAGTCAAAGATTTTCTTTTTTTTTTTTTTTTAATTTTTTTTTTTAAATTTATTTATGATAGTCACAGAGAGAGAGAGGGGGGCGCAGAGACACAGGCAGAGGGAGAAGCAGGCTCCATGCACCGGGAGCCTGATGTGGGATTCGATCCCGGGTCTCCAGGATCGCGCCCTGGGCCAAAGGCAGGCGCCAAACCGCTGCGCCACCCAGGGATCCCAGTCAAAGATTTTCTGACAAGGGTGCCAAGACCATGCAATGGGGAAAAGGACAATTATCTCAACAAATGGTGCTGGACAAACTGGATGTCCATATGCAAAAGAATGAAGTTGTACCTTACCTAACACCAGGTATAAAAATTAACTTAACATGGGTCAAAGAGTTCAATGTAGGACCTAAAGCAATAAAATTCTTAAAGAAAACCTAGGACAAAAGCTTCACAACATTTGATTTGGCAATAACTTCTTAGATATAACACCAAACGCACAAGAAGCAAAAGAATAAACAGGCAAACTGGACTTCATGAAAATTAGAAACTTTTGTGCATCTAAGGACACTACCAAGAGAGTCCAAAGCCAGTCCACAGAAAGAGAAAATACTAGCAAATTGTATCTGAGATAGGACTAATAGCTAGAATATATAAAGAACTCCTAAAACTGGGCAACAAAAACTGACCTGATTCAAAATGGGCAAAAAGGCTTGACTAGACATTTATCCCAAGAAGATCTACAAATAGGCAATAAGCAAGCACGTGAAAAGATGCTCAGCATCACCAATCATTAAGGAAATACAAATCTAAAACTATTAATGAGATCTCACCTCACATCTACTCGAATGGCTAATATTAGAAAACCAAACAACATAAGTGTTGGGGAGAATGTGGAGAAATTGCGGACCATGTACACTATTGATAGAAATATAAAATGGTGTAGCTGTTATGAAAAACAGTGCAAGTTCCTCAAAAATTTAAAAATAGAATTATAATGGTCAAGAAATCCTCCTTTTGGGTATATAACCCAAAGAATTGAGAGCAGCATTCTTAAAGAGATATTTCTTTAAAAAAAAAAAAAAAACATAATTTATTCATGAGAGATAGAGAGGGGGGCAGAGACACAGGCAGAGGCAGAAGCAGGCTCCAAGCAGGGAGCCCGACATGGGACTTGATCCCAGGTCTCCAGGATCAGGCCCTGGGCTGAAGGTGGCGCTAAACCGCTGAGCCACCTGGGCTGCCCTAAAGAGATATTTCTATACCCACATTCATTCATAGCAGCATTATTTATAACAGCCAAAAGATGGAAGCAGCCCAAGGGTTCACTGACATATGCAAGGAGAAGTAAAATGTGAAATACACATACAATGTAATATTTAACCTTGAAAAGGAAGGAAATATTGACATGTGCCACAACTTGAATGAACCTTGAAGACATTATGCTAAGTGAAACAAGCCAGTAACCAAGAGAAAGATACTGTATAATTTCACTTATATGAGGTTCCCAGAGTAGTGAAATTCATAGCGATAGAAAGTAGAATGTTGTCATAGGGGACAGGATGGGGGCGGGGGGGCGGGGGGGATGAGTTTATATTTCCTGGATATAGAATTTCAGTTTATCAAGATAAAGAGTTCTGAAATGAATGGTAGTGGTTGTTGGACAATATGACTGTATTTGATACTACTGAACCATACACTTAAAAATGGTTAAAATTTCAAATACGTAATATAATAATATTAATTACTATTAACAAAATCCTTAACTGAAGTATATATATTAGCAGTGGAAGAGAATTCTTTTAAAGATTTTATTTATTCATGAGATACATAGAGAGGCAGAGACATAGGCAGAGGGAGAAGCAGGCTCCCTGTGGGGGAGTCTGATGGAGAACTCCATCCCAGGACCCCTAGATCATGACCTGAGCCAAAGGCAAATGCTCAACCACTGAGCCACCCAGGTGTCCTGGAAGAGAATTTTTTTTTAATTTTTATTTATTTATGATAGTCACACACAGAGAGAGAGAGAGGCAGAGACCTAGGCAGAGGGAGAAGCAGGCTCCATGCACTGGGAGCCTGACGTGGGATTCGATCCCGGGTCTCCAGGATCGTGCCCTGGGCCAAAGGCAAGCACTAAACCGCTGCACCACCCAGGGATCCCCTGGAAGAGAATTTTTAAAAATACTACATAGTCCATTAAGCTTGATATCAGTTACTTCCCTTGTAAATATGTTTTTAATGTATAAAAACTTGTGATATACAAGGATTAAAAGCAGGAAAAACCAATAAATTCAACCCTGAATACCATGCTTTTAGCTTTGACTGACCAAGGAGCTCTCTGTTAGGTGGATCCAAGCCCAGGAGATTAGATTTCCCTCAGCAGTCACCAAGCAACCACATCTACATAAACTGGGAGCCCTGGGTCCCCATAGCTCCTGATAAGTTCTCAAAGACGTAATATTCTCCCTGCATGAAGCCCATGGGCAGTTAGGGAAACCTAAGAAAATACTACATGAGAGAAATGTAAACCTTCAAAAATACAGATGGCTGAAATGTCAAGAGCCATGAGAAGAGCTACTTGGCATATTTAGTGCATCCTAAGAAGTTTGACTGGTAAGAACCTAACTTCAAAATAACTATAATAAGTTTAAAGGAAAAAAAACAAAATGGATCCATAGATGTAACATTTCAACAGAACTGGAAATCTATAGAAGTAATCACATGGACATTCCAGGATTTAAAAATACAGTGCCTGAAATTAAGAATTCATTGACTTGGCTTCATGGCAGAATGCATAAAGTAGAAAACAGGATTAAAGAACTCAGTCTGGGGGGATCCCTGGGTGGCTCAGCAGTTAGGCGCCTGCCTTTGGCCCAGGGCGCGATCCTGGAGTCCCAGGATCGAGTCCCGCGTCGGGCTCCCGGCGTGGAGCCTGCTTCTCCCTCCTCCTGTGTCTCTGCCTCTCTCTCTCTCATAAATAAATAAATAAATCTTTAAAAAAAAAAAAACAAAACAACTCAGTCTGGTCAATCAAAAATATCCAGAGAGAAAAAAGATGGAAAAGACTTACAACGGAGCATAAAAGTCACGTGGGTGATCAAGAGGTCTATTGTACATGTAATTTGAGCCCCACAGAGAGATAAAAGAGAATAGGTCAGAAGCAGTCACGGAAGAAATGACTGAATTTCCCCAAATCTGATAAGACATTAGCCCAAAGATTCAAGATACTCAGTGAGCCCTAAGAACTATAAATCCAACCTTACCTAGGTAGATTATAGTCAGCCCTAAAAATCAAATACAGAGGAAAAAACAAAAGCGGCTGGAGAAAAAAATAGATATACTTTTTTTCTGATTGTCTTTTCAATATAAAATAGAGAAAAAGAAAACAATAGGATCTTTAAAGCTAAAAAAGGAGGAGACAGAGGGAGGGAGGAAAGGAGGTAGGGTAAACTGCTAATCTAGAATTCTACACCCAGGGAAAAGAGCCTTCAAAACTTAAGATGAAATAAAGATATTTTAAGGCAAAATAGGAAAATAAAAGAATTCACTGCCAGATGACACACATAAGAACTATTCAAGTTCTTTACACTGAAGAAAAATGGTCCTAGATGGAAGAAAAGAAATTCAGAAAAGAATAAAGGACATAAGAATTGCTTTTTTTTAAAAAAAAAAAAAAAAAAGAATTGCTTTTTAAAATAAAGCTAAGTATAAATATTGCTTTAAACATCAACAATTATAATGCTCTGTGGAATTTATAACATAACTAAATATATATAGGAACAATAAGAAAAGCAAGAGGAGATAAATGGAATTTAACTTGTGGAGTTCTTAAATTGTGAAGTCGTAAAAGTAATAGTTTAAAGAAGATTCTAATATATTAAAGATTCATATTATAATCTCTTTTTGATATTTTATTTTTTATTCATGATAGACACAGAGAAGGCAGAGACATAGGCAGAGGGAGAAGCAGGTTCCTCGCAGGAGCCTGATGTGGGACTTGATCCCAGAACTCGAGGATCACACCGTGAGCCAAAGGCAGTTGCTCAACCACTGAGCCACCCAGGCGTCCCCATTATAATCTCTTTTATTAATTCGTTAAGTGTCCAACTCTTGGGATTCCTGGGTCCGGGAATAGAGTTTCACATTGGGCTTCCTGCGAGGAGCCTGCTTCTCCCCCTGCCTATGTCTCTGCCTCTCTCTGTGGCTCTCATGAATAAATAAAATCTTTAATTAGAAGTGTCCAAATCTTGGTTTTGGCTCAGGTCATGATCTGACAGTTGTGAGATTAAGCCCCACATTGAGCTCTATGATCCGCATCACTGAGGAGTCTACCTTAGATTATCTACATTTCAGTGTGTAGACAATGTAGTAGACAGGATAAACCAGAGAACCTAAAGTCAGATAGACCTGGATTCAAAGCAGGCTCTGCCACATACTAGCTCAGTGGCTAGTAAGTTTCTTGGAGGGCTAAACAACACATGCAAGAATGCCAGGCACACAGCAGGTGCCCATGGCAGCAATCACTCATGTTACTTCCACCAGGTCAGAGAAGCTCTCTGATGTCAGGTGTGTTCCAGACTTTGAGCCTTCAAAGTGCTGCTGAAGAAGATGCCTGAGGCTTATGCTTTTCATAGTGTTCATTTCTTCCCCAACCAGCAAGAAGACAAAACAAACTTTTAACAGCTGCCAATCAACTTTTATCTCTATGAGACATGTTGTCAACCAATGATAATTGGCCAAAGTGTATTTTACATTTTACTTAAAAATATTGTTTCTGTTCATCTGAGTTTAAATGCCATGTGCTGGTGGCAAGCCCAGATTATGAATGATTCATGCATAGACACAATGACTAATTAAACCCGATAGAGACTATTCATTAAAAAATAGAGATGCAAACTGCTACCCAAGGGCTTGCAAGTAAACTCTGCAGGAGGCATTTGAAGGTTTATAACCTCAGCTTTCTTAGTCAACAGCACTGCAGATGACGGTTGAAAAAAGTGCTTGCATTCATAAACTTATGCAAATCATGGTGATCACAACTTCTGTACATGGTTCCTAAATCCTTAGTTTTTTGCTGTTTTGATAAATGCTTATGGATTTTTAAATCATGAGTATTTTGACTCTATTTCTATATTTTAGTGATATCTATGTATCCATTGATCTGGAAACACGGTAGGAGGCTAGCTGGGTTCTTTAAAAAACTATTTACTACAAAGGCTCCTGAAATCCCCCTTGCCCTAGACCCAGCCCTGGGACATGACTCTGACCCTCTCAGTCACACTGCTCTGGGCTAGCTAAGGCACTCTGCCAGTCTATTTGCTTTTCTCTATTGACAAAGTGAAATTACGATTGACAGTGTATTTCACAAGACTGGCACAGATATGGTAAAGAAAAAGGACTGGTCATAAAATTCCCTAATATAGGATCCCTGGGTGGCTCGGCGGTTGAGCATCTGCCTTCGGCTCAGGGCATGATTCCAGAGTCCCAGGATCGAGTCCCATGTCAAGCTCCCTACATGGAGCCTGCTTCTCCCTCTACCTGTGTCTCTGCCTCTCTCTCTCTCTCTCTCTCTCTCATGAATAAATAAATCAAATCTTTAAAAAAAAAATTAGGTGTTCAACCCAAACTCCTACAAATGAGTGATGTGGTTTCAAGTTGTCAAATCTTTTCTATCCCTTCTCTCCCTAAAAAGGGGGTTCAAACAGCAGTGCCACATATTTTCATGAGGCTACATATCCAAAGTTTTTCCTGAACCTGAGAATATGTGGAAAGCAGAGGGTGACACTGGAAAGAACAGAGACAATAAGCCCTGAGGGTCATCTGGCCAACCACTGCCTCCAGCCCAAGGAGCCCACACCCAGTCAGATACTGCAATGAAATACATGTCTGCTGACCTCATGGGGCCCACATCCTTCTGAGCCCAGTCATCTTGTAGCATGGACACAGGAGTCACCTCTGCCACCCCTGCTTCTTTCTGATGACAGCTATTGTCACATATAGAGAGATGCACAAAACAACACATGTTCTCACTGAGATTCACATCCTTTCTACCCCCAGATAACATGGCACAAAATAAAATAAAGCTGTGCTCTAAAATGGAAACAGAAGAGGAGCCAAAGCTGCTATAGAGAAAGAATCTCAAGAGCAGGTCCTGTTCTTAGAGAAAAGTTCATCCTGCCTTTTGTTGTTAGAGTTAGAACTGAAGTCTATCCACCTCTAGTCATTGGTGCTGCCTTCCAAAAGGCTATACCCAAACCACCTCCAATCAAATCATTTCTTTCCCCTAGACTTGGAGCCTCAAGCGGACTTGGGAACCTCAGCCAATGCTTTTTCTATGTGGTGAACCCCAAAGAGGGGTACTGGGTTGTCCTGGGGCTCTTTTGGGTTTTCTTGTTCTCCCCCCCCGATTTCTATGTGTCCTGTAGGTTGATTCTCTGCAAGTATCTGAGCTGAATTTGTGGGTCAATGGAAGGGAGACCTCATTCACTTGTGTTAACTACTGGCTTCTGGAACTGGTTGGGAGCCGTGCAATCTGGAAAGAAGATGGCCCAAATCATTTCTAAGAGGAAGCGGATTTCACTGCCCTGAATCCTAGCATTTGAAGCCACAGAGGATGCAGTCCCCACCTGCTGGCCAGACTCAGGCTCTCTCTTGGACTTCTCTCTTGGACTTCTTTCCAGAGCCCCTCCCTGCAGCATCTAGCATGCATCTCAGAAATGGAACAGTAAATCTTCCAAGATCCTCCATTTAAGCTAAAAAAAAAAATAGTAAAGTTCTTTCTAACACGGTGTGACAATCAAAAGCTGATGTTTCACCAGCCAATACCAGAGCCAACATTTCGCTTTCACTTTTCCTTTAGGGTACAGTTTCTGAGATGGCCATACATGTCGATGGCCTCATGCCAAGCGATTTTTGCCCTTTTGTGGTATTGCATGTAGATTTGCATGAAGCTATTAAAAGTTAATTATTCACCCCCAAAGAAGGCCTGAATCAAAAGTAAACATTTACAACTTATTAATTAACATGGTCTCTGGCATTAGAGACTCATTACACTGGAGCCATGGTGCTAATCTAATTTTACATGAAAGGAGATGTGTAATTGCAGGAGCTCTGCAAGTCTGAGCCACAGCAAAATCATTTTATGCTTCTCTTTGAATCTGTCAGATTAAATCATACCAAATGCCTTGGCTGGTTTGTCAGTCATCCCAGAGCACATTCAGCCTTTTGACTGAGGGCCCCAAGTGAAAAGGGAATAACGTGGCTAGAAGGGCAGGGCCTGGCTCTGAGCATACCATCCACCACCAGTTCTCCACACTAAAGAGGCCTGGCTTCTCTATACTGAAAGCTTCTTGGAAGAAGATCTCCCATGGGATCTGGATGGGATTCTACATTTTCAGAATGATCGCCATAGCATTACAGAAACAGTAGATCAAAAGGAAGGGTATCACTCCCTTCTCCCCTTCCCCACTCAGCAGGACATTTCGCAGCTGATCAAACTGTCCCCACCACCACCCATCATTACTGTCACTTGTATTGGTGCCATACAGGCCAAGCAGAGTGTTGATACTTTATACATCCTCACAATCATCTGATTCTTCAAATAATGGAACTGGGGCTCAGGAAGATTGGGGGTTGGTTTAGATCATTTGTCCAAGGTCGTGTGGCTGGGAAGTGACACAGCTGAGACCCTAGTTTGCGTGGCTTCTGGTATTGCAGACACCATAAAGAACAAACAGGACACAGAGCTTGGCTCTGCCCCCTGAACCTCTCTAATCCCAGTGCTTCTCTCCTTTCCCACTGCCAGCATGCCCTGTCAACAAGTCTTGCCTTGTTCGGACACACTGTTTACCCTGTAGCCAGAGGAGCAAAGCTGAGAGTGCCAGGCTCCAGAGTAGCACCTTTCTGGGAGACTCAGCCCTTCTTGGGATCCAGCAGGGAATGTGGCTGGGAAGGCCGTTAATCCATGATATGGCCCCTCCAACCTCATCTTGGGACATGCCCAGCCCATCCCAGCCCTCCCTGTCTGGGCTACTCTTGAACTATCTGTAGCTCTCAAGACCGTCCTGCTCCTCCCCACCTCTGGCCTCATTTTTACTTTTAGTCTTTGTGCTTCATCAGGCAAATTCCTCCTTAACCTTCAGGACTCAGCTTACACGTCACCTCCAGGCAGCCTTCCCTGACCTCCAGGCAGCCTTCCCTGACCTCCAGGCAGCCTTCCCTGAACTGGGGGCTAGGTACCTCTCCTTCTGTGTCCTTTGCTGGGACATATACCCTCCACTGTGATTTTTTGTTGTCTGCCTCTTCACAGCAGGTATGAGATCCACAGCAGCAGTGACTCATTTTGTTTTCCATTAAATCCTCATCTCCTAGCATTGTCTGGCACAGAGAGATGTGCAGTAAATATTTATTGTATACTGACTTAAAATATACTAAGCTCTATAAAGTTTAGCAAGGAAGCAAGTTTCCTAACTCGGAAATATTAAACACTGCTTTAGATATACAATTAAAATTATTTGGAGAACAAAACGCAGTCCACATATTCCATGGTTAAATTTTTTTTAATTTTTTTTTATTTATGATAGTCACAGAGAGAGAGAGAGAGAGGCAGAGACACAGGCAGAGGGAGAAGCAGGCTCCATGCACCGGGAGCCCGACGTGGGATTCGATCCTGGGTCTCCAGGATCACGCCCTGGGCCAAAGGCAGGCGCCAAACCGCTGCGCCACCCAGGGATCCCAATTTTTGAAACTAAAGTACAGTGAGAAAGGATTTATCCAGCTAGCTGTCAAACTCTACCATAAAGCTACAGTGACCTAACTTGGGAGAGTAGTGTTCAAAAACAGAATAAATTCTGCTGAGAAAAAATGAAATATACTTTTGGAAAACATAAAAAATAAGATGCCTACCTCATATCTTGCATAAAAACAAATTCCAGAAGGACATAACTTAAAACATACTTATTAATGGTCCTTCATTGCCCAAGTGATTTGAATGGCAGCATCTTTATCACTAAGTGAACTCCTGTAAATACACAAATCTATTTCTGGAGATGCCATTCTAGTTTTAAGAATGAAAAGCAAGGATTTTCACCTATGACATGTTAATAAGCAACCACAGGCTTGGCTCTGTGAGACTATCCACCGGAGCACGAACACTTATGCCCACCTCTGAAAATGCTGTCCCTGCTTCTGAAGCTTCTCTATGGGAAGAACAGTCATTCTGCAGATACACGCGGAAGACAACTTTCAATTAACAAGAGTCTTGAGTGTTTATGGTGGACATCTCTGAGACCCATGCTCCCCTATCCATCATCAGCTTGCCTGACCTAGTAGGCGTGGCTCTGGGAAGCTTCTGGGGCTCTTGGGCAATGTTGGTGATGAAAAACAAGCTAGAGGGGGATCCCTGGGTGGCTCAGTAGTTTAGCGCCTGCCTTTGGCCCAGGGCGTGATCCTGGAGTCCCGGGATCGAGTCCCACGTCGGGCTCCTGGCATGGAGCCTGCTTCTCCCTCCTCCTGTGTCTCTGCTTCTCGCTCTCTCATTCTCTGTGTATCATAAATAAATAAATCTTAAAAAAAAAAAAAAGAAAAGAAAGAAAAACAAGCTAGAGAAAAAAAGACATATTCTGCCTCAAGGTGCCACAGTTTTTCTATTTCCACAATAAAGACTCCCCAAAAAGTTCTTATGTAAAAATTCACAAAGGCAAAGATTTTAGGTGATTTGGGGAACAATAGTACTAGGAGTGTTATGCAGTTATTCATTTACCTTTGGACAGAAATATGCTCTCTGAACAAGCCTCCCTGCCTCTAAAATGTGGTATTTCTCATCCCAGGGGAATGAAAACAGAACCTACGTCTTCAGTAAACTGCTTTCACTGATTCCCCCATGGATACCAATGACTAGGACCCTATGTACACAGGTCTCCTACTCCTTGAAACAAAGAAAACATGTAAGGCACTGTAATGCCTGAGAAAACATACAATCCTTTTTTTTTAAAGGCAAAATGATTGTTCATCAGGAAAATGTGTGCTCAACATTTCCTCAGGTTGTCCTGGGATGGTTGACTCCAGTGTCCCCCAGCCTCGCCCCTCTCACACTACTGGTGGTATTTAAATAGTACACCCGCTTTGGAAGACAACTTGGTAGTTTCTTAAAAAGTTAAACATATACCTACTACCCGATAACCCTGTCATTCCACTCTTCAGTATTTACCCAAGAGAAAAAGTGTGTGTCTATACAAAGGCATGGACATGAGTATTTATGGCAGCTCTACTGGTGATAGTCAAAACCTGGAAAAAACTCAAATGCCCATCAACTGAAACAGCAGATCTTCCATTCAACAATGGAATACTGTGGAACAGATCAACAGAACCAGGAGTTGATTCTTTGAAAGAATTAATAAGATAGATAAACCATTAGCCAGCCTTATTAAAAAGAAGAGAGAGAAGACTCAAATTAATAAAATCATGAATGAGAAAGGAGAGATCACTACCAACACCAAGGAAATACAAACGATTTTAAAAACATATTATGAACAGCTATACACCAATAAATTAGGCAATCTAGAAGAAATGGACGCATTCCTGGAAAGCCACAAACTACCAAAACTGGAACAGGAAGAAATAGAAAACCTTAACAGGCCAATAACCAGGGAGGAAATTGAAGCAGTCATCAAAAACCTCCCAAGACACAAGAGTCCAGGGCCAGATGGCTTCCCAGGGGAATTTTATCAAACGTTTAAAGAAGAAACCATACCTATTCTCCTAAAGCTGTTTGGAAAGATAGAAAGAGATGGAGTACTTCCAAATTCGTTCTATGAGGCTAGCATCACCTTAATTCCAAAACCAGACAAAGACCCCACCAAAAAGGAGAATTACAGACCAATATCCCTGATGAACATGGATGCAAAAATTCTCAACAAGATACTGGCCAATAGGATCCAACAGTACATTAAGAAAATTATTCACCATGACCAAGTAGGATTTATCCCCGGGACACAAGGCTGGTTCAACACCCGTAAAACAATCAGTGTGATTCATCATATCAGCAAGAGAAAAACCAAGAATCATATGATCTTCTCATTAGATGCAGAGAAAGCATTTGACAAAATACAGCATCCATTTCTGTTCAAAACTCTTCAGAGTGTAGGGATAGAGGGAACATTCTTCAACATCTTAAAAACCATCTACGAAAAGCCCACAGCAAATATCATTCTCAATGGGGAAGCACTGGGAGCCTTTCCCTAAGATCAGGAACAAGACAGGGATGTCCACTCTCACCACTGCTATTCAACATAGTACTGGAAGTCCTAGCCTCAGCAATCAGACAACAAAAAGACATTAAAGGCATTCAAATTGGCAAAGAAGAAGTCAAACTCTCCCTCTTCGCCGATGACATGATACTCTACATAGAAAACCCAAAAGCCTCCACCCCAAGATTGCTAGAACTCAGACAGCAATTCGGTAGCGTGGCAGGATACAAAATCAATGCCCAGAAATCAGTGGCATTTCTATACACTAACAATGAGATTGAAGAAAGAGAAATTAAGGAGTCAATCCCATTTACAATTGCACCCAAAAGCATAAGATACCTAGGAATAAACCTAACCAAAGAGGTAAAGGATCTATACCCTCAAAACTATAGAACACTTCTGAAAGAAATTGAGGAAGACACAAAGAGATGAAAAAATATTCCATGCTCATGGATTGGCAGAATTAATATTGTGAAAATGTCAACGTTACCCAGGGCAATATACATGTTTAATGCAATCCCTATCAAAATACCATGGACTTTCTTCAGAGAGTTAGAACAAATTATTTTAAGATTTGTGTGGAATCAGAAAAGGCCCCGAATAGCCAGGGGAATTTTAAAAAAGAAAACCATATCTGGGGGCATCACAATGCCAGATTTCAGGTTGTACTACAAAGCTGTGGTCATCAAGACAGTGTGGTACTAGCACAAAAACAGACACATAGATCAATGGAACAGAATAGAGAACCCAGAAGTGGACCCTGAACTTTATGGTTAACTAATATTCGATAAAGGAGGAAAGACTATCCATTGGAAGAAAGACAGTCTCTTCAATAAATGGTGCTGGGAAAATTGGACATCCACATGCAGAAGAATGAAACTAGACCACTCTCTTGCACCATACACAAAGATAAACTCAAAATGGATGAAAGATCTAAATGTGAGGCAAGATTCCATCAAAATCCTAGAGAAGAACTCAGGCAACACCCTTTTTGAACTCGGCCACAGTAACTTCTTACAAGATACATCCACGAAGGCAAAAGAAACAAAAGCAAAAATGAACTATTGGGACTTCATCAATATAAGAAGCTTTTGCACAGCAAAGGATACAGTCAACAAAACTCAAAGACAACCTACAGAATGGGAGAAGATATTTGCAAATGACCTATCAGATAAAGGGCTAGTTTCCAAGATCTATAAAGAACTTATTAAACTCAACACCAAAGAAACAAACAATCCAATCATGAAATGGGCAAAACACATGAAGAGAAATCTCACAGAGGAAGACATAGACATGGCCAACATGCATATGAGAAAATGCTCTGCATCACTTGCCATCAGGGAAAAACAAATCAAAACCACAATGAGATACCACCTCACACCAGTGAGAATGGGGAAAATTAACAAGGCAGGAAACAACAAATGTTGGAGAGGATGCAGAGAAAAGGGAACCCTCTTACACTGTTAGTGGGAATGTGAACTGGTGCAGCCACTCTGGAAAACTGTGTGGAGGTTCCTCAAAGAGTTAAAAATAGACCTGCCCTACGACCCAGCAATTGCACTGTTGGGGATTTACCCCAAAGATTCAGATGCAATGAAACGCCGGTACACCTGCACCCCGATGTTTCTAGCAGCAATGGCCACGATAGCCAAACTGTGGAAGGAGCCTCGTGTCCAACGAAAGATGAATGGATAAAGAAGATGTGGTTTATGTATACAATGGAATATTACTCAGCTATTAGAAATGACAAATACCCACCATTTGCTTCAACGTGGATGGAACTGGAGGGTATTATGCTGAGTGAAGTAAGCCAGTCGGAGAAGGACAAACATTATATGTTCTCATCCATGTGGGGAATATAAATAATAGTGAAAGGGAATATAAGGGAAGGGAGAAGAAATGTGTGGGAAATATCAGAAAGGGAGACAGAACGTAAAGACTGCTAACTCTGGGAAATGAAGTAGGGGTGGTAGGAGGGGAGGAGGGCGGGGGGTGGGAGTGATTGGGTGACGGGCACTGGGGGTTATTCTGTATGTTGGTAAATTGAACACCAATAAAAAATAAATTAAAAAAAACAATGGAATACCACTCGGCAATGAAAAAGAACAAACTTGTGATACATGCCACAATGTGAATGGATTACAAAATAGTTATGCTGAGTAAGGGAGCCAAATAGAGTAAATAGTGTATGATTCCATTTTTATACAATTCTAGAAAATTCAAACAGAGAGCATATTAGTGGTTACCTGGGGAAGAGGGAGGGGCTGAACGGGAGTCACAAAAGACGGGGGAGACACTGGGGAGACAAATACGTCCATCATCTTGACTGTGGTGCTGGTTTCACGGATGCATACATATGTCAAAACTTATCAAATTAGGCACTTTGTTATTTTTTTTCAAAGATTTTATTTATTCATGAGAGACACCGAGAGAGAGGCAGAGACATAGGCAGAGGGAAAAGCAGGCTCCTTACAGGGAGCCCAATACAGGACTTGATCCTTGAGCCTGGGATCATACCCTGAGCCAAAGGCAGATGCTCAATCGTTGAGTCACCCAGGCGTCTCTCAAATTAGGCACTTTAAATGTAGGCAGTTTACTGCAATGAAGGACCATTAATGTTTTAAGTTATGTCCTGGAATTTGTTTTTATGCGAGATATGAGTATCGATTATATCTCAGCCAGGATTTTTTTTAAAGACACATACGGAAGACCAAAGAAGAGTGGTTGTCCATCAAAAGGCCCTGTGCTCCAGCTGGGAGAGCTGCTACAAGCCACCAAGGCCATGAGGCCTGGCACCTTCCTGTGGTTGGATCTCCTGGTTCACTGGGGCGGGGCTGCTAGCCCCACCTTCCTCTGCTAGGCAGGTCCTCCTCTCTAGTCAGCCTACACAAAGCCAGTGCATAGTCCACCGTCCACCCAGGGCCGCTGTTCACGTTCCACGGATATCCTCCCTGCCCCTCACCAACTGGCTCGGACCTTTGCAGAAGAAAGAGGTGTCCTGATAGAATTCTATTTGTGACTGTAGATCACCTTCTTGGGCTGCTTTTAGGCTGGACACCAGCACTATAGCTGATAAAAACTTAACACTTATGCTTTATTTCCCTCTCCCTGAGTTCTGATGTGATAAAACTGCTATTTCAAAAAAGCAGGAAAGCACCTGGACTTTTAGAAAGCAGGATTAACTCTCCTAAGCCTGCAGAGCTCCATGGCCATCTATTGAGCAAATGTCCCTACTCCTGGGTGTCCCCTACTAAATAACAAAGAAAATCATCCTTATGTGTTCCTGCCTTTCACTATGTTCTCATCTAGGGGATGCAAGAAGACCTAGCTTTGAAGCTGCAAAAGTCTCTGTTTGGATTTCCGTGCCACCTTGCATTCAGTGGACATTTTCCTGAGCATCTCCTGTGTGGTGGACCCTGCCCTCAGCAGTCTTTTTGAAGTAGACTGTCTAGCTAAGCAGCTAGATGGCAATCAAAATGTCATTACCTCCTAACAGTGATTTCCAAAAAGGCACCGAGGTCCTCTTCTATAAACAGGAAGATGTTCCCTCCCTCTCAATGGTACTGCTTGAGTCACTGAGATAGTGCCCCATCATGTCTTGCACAGGACCCAGCACCACCTATGGTCAGTCTCAGTACCTGGGTACAGGGAACAGACATCCCTTAATGTCTCCTTCCCTCCAAACAGCCCAAGCTCAGAATGCTCCAACCCACTTCAGGGGCTTTTTACACAGAGAAACACAAAGAGTTAGTGTGTCTGTGGGGAGTGCAGGTTCCAAAGGAGAGGTGGATGTCCTGGCCAAGAGACCCCTAGGCTCCTCACTGGCTTTTCCACAATCACAACTCAAGTTGAGGCCTGAGCCAAGGGACAGATGTGTAGCAGCAACCATGAAGTTAAAATGCAGGAATGGCTGCCTTTTGAGGATGATTTTTATATTAAAATAAAATTAGTACATGGAATTTACTCTTCGGGTTGCTTAAAAGGAGTGCACCAAAGCCTAAGGAATGGGAAGTTGACTTGACAGAAGTTGCACCCACAAATGCCAAAGGGATTTGATGAAAATAGTGTAACAGTATCTTAGTGGCCAGGGTGTCTGTACAATGGATAGTGGAAAGTCAGAGTCACAGCCCACTGGTATTTCACAAGCGTTGGCTTGTTACACAGAGTAAGGGCTAAGTAAAGCTCACTGATGAGATTTTCAGCTGTTTTTCCACTCCCTGCTGCCTTAATTTGTCCCCAGGACCTGCTACAGGATAATCACTTTGTTGTTTCAAGAAGAAATGGATCACTGTAGCATATTTACTGCAAAAGCATTGGTACTGCCATCTAGAAAACAATACGAGATGACTCAGTTTTCAGATAACATCAAATAACTGTGCCATTCTGCTTACCCAGGGCTGTGAGCCCCTCAAGGACTGAATGCTCAGCTTGAATAATCCAATTCAGGCACCTTCATTTGGTTTTAAATAGACTACAAATAGATTACAGTTTTCGCTTCATGTTGAATGAGAATCTGACTGGCACACCAAAGTACACATCTGAATGGGAAAATGATGAGCAAAGAAATACTGAAGGATAAGAGGAAAGCCTGAGGAGTGGGAATGAGCTGTATTTCTGTGTAAATGAGGAGCTGAGAGCTAATGGGAGGGAGAGAAGACAAGCTAAGGTCAGGGCCACCCAGGTGGGCCAGGGTGGGTAGTGAGACCAGGGAAAAGAATACCCAACCACTAAAGGGGCCCAAGATCCTTCTGCCTTGAGTCTGGTCCCTGCCACTTAAGCACAAAACTGAACCCCTCCTTTGTTCCCTTGGCTCCATTTCAACTTCATTCTGGAAAGGAACTGGGGATACTTAAAAAGAAAAAAAAAAGTACTTCCCTTCTGGACCTCTCCCAGGGAAGGGCAGGATATGTGATACTTGTCAACTGGAGTCACTTCTATCTAGCTACTGCAGCAACAAGTGTACCTATGAAGTGTGGGGAGGCCAAGGCAGTTAAGGCAGCAGGGCATCAATTCCCTGAGTAAGCCGAAGTCCAGCCATTCAGGAGCAGGCCAGGGAGCAGTGCTGCCCGGGACCACCTTTTAGAAGTTTTGCCAAATGTTTATGGAATGCCACTCTGTGCTGGGCAGTGGGCAGAGAACGAGGAGAAGGTGGTGCTGGTCCTCATAGTACTCAAGCCAGATGTCCAAGCTGTTAGGATTATGCACCCCATCCAAAAATTATTTTTTATTATTTGGCCCCAATATATTAATAATAATTATTTCTAGATTATACACATGTTGTATACTTGACTTAACCCTTTATGATCTGGTACCCTCCCTCCTGCAGGGCATTCCCCTCCTTAAAAACAACTGCGTTGGAAGACAGTAGAATCAAGAGCCACAATACCACCTGCATGTCCCCTTCCACAGCCCCTCCCCCAAGACACAACTTTTCCTAGGAAAGCATCACAAAAGAGAGGATAGCTGCATGCATGGACACTATATTTATAACAGGCCATAACTGGAAGCTGTTCAAGTGTCCAGTCAAAGGACAGCAGGGTACGAAAACTAGGACTAGAAGCAAGCGTAAATATAACAACCAGGGACACCTGTGTGGCTTAGAGGTTGAGTGCCTGCCTTCAGCCCAGGGCGTGATCCTAGAGTCCCAGGATCTTGTCCCAGGATCGAGTCCCACATCGGGCTCCCTGCATGGAGCCTGCTTCTCTCTGCCTGGGTCTCTGCCTCTCTCTGTGTGTCTCTCATGAATAAATAAAATCTTTTTAAAAAAAATGACAACCAAGGCTGCAGTGCTGCTGAATATTGATACTGTGATGCCAAGTGAGATAAGATGTGTGGTGGTCACTACAACTTCAGCTGTGTGTGGGGGTGGGAGGGGTGAGATGTGACTGGGGCCCCAAAGGCATGGCCATGGCCAGAATCATGATTATGTTTTTATTTCTTCTTTTTGATGTCCTTTAATATCACAGTAATGTCTTTAATAGCACAGGAAATCAAGTTTAACTGAATGGCAGAGGATAATTATTCTCACCAGTTCTCTTTTTCCCTCTCTTCCAAAAGAGTATCAATTCCCACCACCCAGCCTCCAGACTGATAAGCACATCTGGGAACCAGTCCCTGGCTCCACTAATGGGCCCTCTGCCTTCCTGCCCTCCAATATTATTGCCAACACTCTCCCCAATAGCTCCGAGTCCTTCCCTGGCTGACGATTCCAGGGGCTGTCACTGTGGATGCCGCAACATGGCATTTTTCTCCTACATTTGGTTATCAACTGAGGGCCTTGAGCTACCATGGCATCTGGGAGACCCTTCATCCAGTGCGACAGAGCATTTCTATACAAATGGGAAAGTAGTGGTACTTTTACTTAAGTTATGGCAAAGGACTAACGTGAATATTTCCAGGGAACACCTTCTCTTAACCAAGCCATCCATTTTCTGCTAAGGAGAGTATAAAGTGGAAGCTTTATGGGGGGATAACTTGGCAATGATATCTAAATGGGAAACATGTATTTGATCCAGTAATCTCTTTTCTAAGAATTTACCCTTCAGAAATCACACTACTGTCATTAAAAAAAAAGCACATTTCTGTGCTTTCTTTGATAATGGGAAACATTGCAAACAGCCTAAATGGCTACAAATTATCAATTTAATTCTGCTATATCCATTCAGTGGAATATTATGAACGATTAAAAATGACATTATAATTAGACATTTAAACAAGTAATATTAAAGAATTGTTATTCCAGGTGTGTTAGTGGTCTTGGATTTGTGTTTTTACAAGAGTCTTTGTTTTTTAGAGATACTCAGCAAAATGTTTGCAAATGGGACTTTTAAAAAAAAATAGAGGGGAAAGCAGATTAGTGGTTGTCAGGGGTGGAAGGAAGGGTACATAAGAAGTGACTGCTTAATGGGTATGGGGTTTCCTTCAGGAGTGATGAAAATGTTCTGGAACTAGATGGAGGTGACAGTTGCATGACACTGTCAATGTGCTAAATGCCATTAATGGTGAATTTTATGTTACATGTACTTTACACACACACACACACACAAAAATAGGGGATACAGAAGATGGGGGGAGATGAAATAAGACTGGCCATGAGAATTGTTCAAGAGTGTATGTGTGTGTGTGTGTGTGTGTGTACACATGCATGTAACTTGCTACCAAGTTTCCATAATAAGCCATGCCACAGATATATATTTGTCAGCATGGGATGTCTATAATATGCTGAGTTTGATGAGTCAGTTGCAAAACTGAACCTTGGAAATTTCCCCTGATGATGTGAAAATATATACCTAGGGGCACCTGGGTGGCTCAGTGGTTGAGCCTTTGGCTCAGGTCGTGATCCCAGGGTTGTGGGATCGAGTCCAGCATCAGGCTCCCTGCTTCTCCCTCTGCCTATGTCTTTGCTCTCTCTCTGTGTCTCTCATGAATAAATAAATAAATAAAATTTTAAAAAGAAAGTATATACCTAGATCTAAATGCACATCTATGCATAAATAAAATGTCTGTAATGCTGTTGAGTACAGATTTCAAAGTGGCCATTTCTGGGTTAGTAGATTTGAGGAGATTTGTATCCCTTTTATCCATTTTTCAATATGGTTTACTCTTCTCTTTTCCACTGAGTATACTTTTATAAAACAATAAAGCTTTCTTCTTAAAAGGCAGACATGTTTAGAAATACCCTTTTCACCTGTAGCATTCTGACTGGTCCTGCATAATAGCACATTCCTAACAAAAGCCGCCTGGCACCTGGCACTTACTCCAATGACAATGACTGTCTATAAAGACCACCACTCCATGGAGGGACCGAAGAGGGCCCAACTTTTGTTGGACACCTCTGCCAGTGGCAACCCCAACAGTGCCCCCTAGCAACTCTTTCTCCTATACACCCAGCCTCATAGCTACCCTGCAGAGTCAGCTGGGCCAGCACTGAGGCTGTCCCCATTTCAGTGAGGATGATGCTAAAGCCAGTGCCCACATACCACAGCTGAGTAACCAGGACAGGACCCACCCCCACATGGACTCTTTTTTCTCTCAGGAACCACCCCTCTTTGGTGGTTAGGACCCTGCTGCTAGGGGCTGAGGCCAGTCCTACACACAGGGGGTAAAGACCACCACACATTGATCTTGCATGCAGAAGCAAAAACCCTAAGTCCTGTATTATCACTCACAGCCAAGTGTTTCCCATTCCTACGGCATTTCATGTGAACAGCAGCAGCTGGAGAGCTAAATATGGTGACTACTGCTGAACTGCCCATTGCTGAGGCCACCAATGCTCCCCTGTGGTCTCTCCAGATTAGCTGCCTAGAGTCCTTCCAGATCTCCCACACTCTTGGTAATGCCCTTCAGACGGACATGCTTTTCAAACTTGGCTCTGTGAGGATCCTTGTGCAATGTATCTGAATGGCCTAAAGGCTCAGTACCCAGAATGTATGAATGGAAGGAACCCCTGTGCCTGGCCAAAGCACAGGCATCTTCTACATTCATGCATCCTCCCTCCTTCCATCCCTTCCTTTATCCACCCAACCAATAGTTGCTGCATGTCTACTCTGAGATGAATAAGGCCTAGGCCAGGATTATCGGGGAAATCAGACATTAAACAGTAAGTATACAGGGACGTCTGGGTGGCTCAGTGGGCTGAGCGTCCCTTTGGCTCAGGGTGTGATCCCTGGGACCCGAGAACGAGTCCTGATCAGGCTCCTTGTGGGGAACCTGCTTCTCCCTCTATCAATGTCTCTGCCTCTCTCTCTGTCTCTCATGAATAAATAAACAAAATCTTAAAAAAACACAAAAAACCAGTAAGTACACAAGTAAATAACAATCACGATTGTACTGAGTGCTATGAAACAGAGGCACCAGGGCCTGGGAGCCCACCCACTGAGTGTGGGAAGCAGCCGGGCTGAGCTGGACTGGAAGGTGTCCTGCAGAAGAACACTCCTGACATAACAGCCATCCTGTTATGTCACACATCCTGTGAGTGTGTGTGTGTGTGTGTGTGTGTGTGTGTGTGTGCGACACTGCACAGCCTGTGCGGCTCACACCAGCTGTCTAACTGCCTAGGGGCTCTCGTCAGTTCTCTTCTACAGACAGGAACCTGAGTTCCAGAAAAGCAAAGGCAACAGAGGACAGTGCTCAGCTGAGACGGAGAGCCAGACCTGGCAGCAGCCTCAAAGCCGGGCCTAACCAGTCACAGGCTTGCCTAGAGCTGGCACAGCTGCCGCCAGGATGGCTGGGGCCCCAGGGCTTCTGCAGCCAGGTCCTGAAGGTGACTCTTCTGGCTGAGCTCGCAAAACAGCTATGAATAGGATCTCTCTGCAAACACAGAGCTGCCTCATCAATGACAAGACGTCCCATGAACCAGTCTGGCCTCCCCACTTCTAGCGTCTAACAGAGATGAAGAAAGATGGGCAGCTGCAACTCTTCCAAGGCAGGCATGACACCATGACTGGAGAGCCTAATTAAAATGAAAATCCCATTCCTCAAGAGAGGCCACCCCCTGTCTGAGCAGTCAAGTGTTTCCGTTGTCTTCTATAGAAAAATGTGAGGTGGTGCTGGCAGGAGAGGAAAATCCACCACCCAGTCATCTAAAAGCAGAACTCGCCCACCAGAATCCCAGCGTGCAGTCTCCGTCCTGGCCCCACATGAACCCACTAGGATGATTTCTTCTCTCTCTATAGGGGGCTGCGCCCAAGGCTGCAGGAGCTGAGCAGCCAGAGGTGGCCTGCATTCAGCCTGGGGCTCTGGCCTCAGGGCTGCCTGTTGGCCCAGCTTCGTTCTTCCCTACTCCCACCTGGACAAAGGCAGCCTACAAGCATGCAGCCCTGTACACACAAAACATCTGAGTGCTGTACCGAATGTTCTTTCTGCATCCAGGCATTAAAGGCCTGTGCATGGGTACAGCCTTTGTCCTTTCCATGGGAGGAGAAAGGACCCTTGATGTGGGAGCCCTTGCAGAGTAATGCCAGCTAAGTTTGCAAGGGCAAACCCAGGCCAAGTACTGTGAAGCCTTCCAAGGAGGTGCCCCTACAAGCTTCCTTTGGGAGATCATGAAAATGGCCAGGCCCTGCCCCTTGTCCATGCTCTTGCCACCCTCAGGTTCAGCCTTGGTTTCAAAGCTAGTGCTGACCTCATGTAACAGCTCTACACCAATTGTTCTTAAACTTTTTGTAGTGGAATCCATTTTTCAAACAGATATCTTCACCAGAGACCACCAGACACAGAACAAGGGAAGCTACTGAGTCTGACAGAGTGGAAGGGGGTCAGCCCAGAGCCCACCACACCAGCCCAAGGTGCAGGAATTACTCTGAGGCCCTGGGATGCCAGAGCCATTGTGCCCAGTTGTGCCACATGAGTACCAAGCTGCTGAGAGCCAGCCTCCATTGGGCCCAGCTCTTCCTGTGCTCACAAGGCCCTCCCTGACTACACAGTCCACTTGTGAAGGGCCTCCAGAAGCTCCATGACTCCCGCCCCTGCTTCCAGGGGATTTTGTCTTCTCCCCCAATGATTCCCTTCCACAATTCATGTTGTCACACCCACCTGCTCGCCTGGCCTCCCTCCAGAGCTGGGTGTGAGCTCACCATGGTTCTCTGGTCTGGGATGGATATGGGCAAGGGGCAGCCACAGAACATGTAGAACCCATACATCTGCTGTCTAACCTCCTGTCCTTTTTTTCTGCTCCTGGAGGGGACAGTAAGGAACCACTGGATGGAGGCTGGACATGGTCAGGGTAGAGTCTGCAGAAAAGGGGGCAGGATCCAAGAGGAGGCAGGATTTCTCCCTTACTAAACACATTCAGGTGCCCTCAGGTATGACCCTGCCTCCTCTGGCCACACCTGATGGGACCGGGACTGGGTACCTTCTACAAGCAGCTCTGGGACCTCTCGCCCAAGAATCTGAAACTGTGGCACAGAGACAGCAGCACAAAGGCCAGCACAGCCAGGGCAGGTCAGCCCCATCAGCAGAACAAGGTCATAGAAGAACACAGAAGCCCATCTGCAGAGGAAAAGAAAGCAGAGAGGAAACCAGGAGAGAACCAGAAATGGAAAAATCGGGAGCAGCTGCAGACACATTCTGTCCCTCCAGGACACACCCTGAGCATAACTCCCTACTTTTACAGTTTGAGTGGGTTTTCATTCCCTGTCACTAACTGACCCTGAATAGAAAACCATGACAAAATAATAATTGTAAAGAAAGAATTAGTAAACAAGTCCTATCTATAATAGTGTTTCCAGTGCAGTTAGAAGGCATCCCCACGTGCATAAGACCACTACATGCAGATCTATTGTCAACCAGGGATGTGGACTGAAGAGTCAGGGACAGTGGGTGGTGGTAATGACTGGCACCTGTCAGCTGTGCCTCATGGCTCCTTCTCTAGGTTGTTTTGTATTTTCTTATTGCGTTTGTTCTTGTTATTTATCCTTATAACCATCTTGTGATATAGCCATTATTCTTCCCTTTGATGGACTGAGAAACTGAGGTTTTGAAGTGCTCATGCAAAGTCACAAAGGGACTCAGAGCAAATCTAGGATTCCAAATTTTGCACCCTTTTTACTAAGCCACACTCCACCATGCAACAGACTCAGAAATTGCCTGGGAGTCCAGCAGAGCCCAGGCTTACAGGTCTATATCCTAGAATACTTAGCCTTGACCTTTCAAAGCTTATCTCCAAATCAAAGCTCAAACTGGCAAAATGAAGTGCGGGAGGATCCCTGGAAGATGTCCCAGCCTAGTGTGCCTTTAGGACTCGGTCACACATTCTGACCTGGTCCCCAGGGCCCTCTGCCTTGGAGCTAGTGACACAATGAGCCAACAGCCTCACCTATGTCAGAGCTTGGCACTCATGCCCACTGATACACAAGCAGGTTAATATCTAAACAGTAACAAAGTAAGGACACCTGGTGGCTCAGCAGTTGAGCAACTGTCTTTAGCTCAGGTTGTGATCCCAGGGTCCAAGGATCAAGTTCCTCATCAGGCTCCCTGCGAGGAGCCTGCTTCTTCCTCTGCCTATGTCTCTGCCTCTCTATCTCTGTGTCTCTCAAGAATAAATAAATAAAATCTTTTTTAAAAAATGGTAACAAAGCATAAGCCTTATGATTCTAATAATTAAAAAGTAAAGTGCTATTATGTCCTTTAGTTATGAAGAAAGCAATTAATAATCAAGGTAATTGCCCTGGCAGGAAAATGATGCTCAAACCATCTTAATGGTAAGATTGTATCAAATGTAGATGGTGACCATTTAGTCCACTTTTTTAGTCAATGACTCTGACCTTCTAATCCTCTTATAATGACCACCTCCCAATACTAACATCTTAGAATGCCTATTTTCTACTGAGATAAGGGACCATCTTTTGGCTGGCTCCAAGGCTTGGTGGGCAGGCAGAGGGTCCAAAGGGAAGAGCTGAAGTCAGAACAGACGCAGCCTGTCATCCTCACTGTGAAAATCCAATTCAATTTCTCTGAGAACTGAACATCAATCTCTTCAAATTCTGCACATACATTCAAACTTGCTGGTGACCCATTTACCCTGGGCCTCTTTCGGCTAGCACTGATTTATATGAGTCCCTCAGGGGTAAGCTGCTGCCATCTGTATGGGTCACAGGGTAACATCTAAATCCAAATTGTCAAAACCCCCTACAGAATAAATACCATTGCTGTGCTAAGTCCCCTTCTGGTGGCTCTTGCCTTTGCTACTTGAGAACTGACTCCAGCTCAAGCCCTGCTCTTTGCCCTGCAGGGCCTCCTGACAAGGCCAAACCAATGGGAGTCTCCACCTTTCCGCGTCCTCCTGAGCCTCGCCACACCTTGCTTCTTTGTGACAGGCCAGAATTTTCTACCAGCTGAAGGATGTTAACTTTCTCTTTGGTTTCTTCAAACTCTGAATAAAGCCCTGCCTTCTCAGCTGGAAGCACAGGTGTGCCCCCCTTCTTTAGCCACTGCATTCCTAGTTCTAGTTCTTAGACACCAGAGAGAGCACTGGTTCCCTTAAGTAAACCTCATTCCAAAGCACTCTACATTTTTTAGGTGTGATAACAGTATTTTGGTTATGTTAAATTTTTAAGAATGAATCTTTACTCCTCCTCTTCTTTTTTTTTTTAATCCTTACTCTTTTAAAGATACATCCTGAAATACAGACAAATGGAATTACATAAGGTCTGCAACTGGCTTCAAAAAGATGGGGAAAGAGGATAGAGGCATAGAGACAAGGTTGAGGTGATAACTGAGTGACAGCTATGTGTGGGTTCCTGAGACTCTCCTGCCCACTTCTCTTCTTGTCTTAAATTTTCTGTAACAACGAAAAGGCTTTAGAAAACCCCATCCCGGGGGTTTTGGAGCATCCCTGAGTCCAACTGTCCCACCTGACCTTTTCCTTGCATCCTTTTCCACTGGCACATGTTTACTAGCATCTACTACTCTCAAGGTTGAAGCTGCAGAGTTAAGTGGCCCCACTTGAAATGAGCCCTCAGGATGCTGTCCTGTCCTGCACAGTCCTGTCCTTTATCTTAGCGAAGTTCCCAAAGCTCCATTTCTCAAATTGGGCAGTGGTTTTTCTCTACTCCCCAAAACCAGAGTGGGCAGTCAGGGCCTCCCCTTCCTTGGCCACGTGGAAGGGAGTGAGCCCAGCTTCTTGTCCTAGCATCGTTGAGAGGATACCAACTCCCTCTGTTCTTCCCTCACTCCTACTGAATGAGACAGCCCTGGGATGGGTCAGGGCAGAGAAGAGTTTCAGGGAAAAGAAAGGCCGACCCATCCACATTTTGGAGGATCTGGGTGAGGTCAATCCTTCCACACCATAACTTGAGACAAAGAACCAAGGGCCAGGACACTACCTGCCTCCCATTTGGACCAGCAGCATAGAGAGCAGCACTGAGACCACTAGGGGATCCAGGCCCTAACACCTGGATGTGGGACACTGCCTCATCCAAAGAACTCCAAACCAGAAACTGATTTCTCTTCCAAATAGGCACAAATGTGTTGATTTGTTCAGAAGTCTGTGAGGCATTCTCAAGGAAGCCTGAATTCACAGCACAAGTGGGGAAGGAATGCCCACCTTGAGCTGCTGACCTATTAAGGACAATGGCTACCATCCCAGGGATTGGTAAATGTTCATCCTGGGGCCACCACAGAAACAAAGCTAATCCCTTCAGTCAGCAATACGCTTTACCACTATTGATTTCAATAACCAATAATTCACATTCCTGCTTCCATTCTCTCAGTTCAGGGAAGGACCATGAAGAGACTATGATGAGTAAAGGGTACAGAACTTCCAAGGTAGACACAATCCCCCCTGTCAGGTAGAGAAAAGGCTGCATCTATGCCTGGAAGACAGGTGACAAAAAATCGGATATGAATGTACCTGGTGTTCACCCTACACCGTCTCTTTTGTCTCTCTCTATCCAGTGCATTAAATAAGTATGTGGGAGTAAAATGGAATTAAATCCCCATTCAATGGAAACCATGACATTTGGAAACAGGGGAAGCAAGCCAGCTGTGGTAAAGAATCCAAAGAGTCTGAACAGATGACATTTCTTAAAATGAGATCCATGGGAGGCCAGCATGAGCCCTGTGTGTAATGCTTATTAAAAATGGGGGTTCCTAGGCACCACATAACCATCACGTCAGAATCTTGGTAGTCCTCCCCTAAGATTTTTAACGTGCTCATCCCAGGGGACTTCATGCCCACATGGAAGTTAAAGAAAAGTTATTCATGGTTTTGTGTGTGTGTTGTTTAATCAAGGCCAGTCAATATTTTACTAATTTAATAAGCTCACAAGAGATCTCATTACACCTTTGGGCCAGCTAAGCAGATGGGGGATCTTTCTCTTTGGGACTGAGGGATCTGAGAGCTAATAGCTGGAAAGTGGCTGCATTTTCCCTTTGTGCTGAGAAGGGCACAGCCCTGTCCCCGCCCAGCCTCTAGGGATTGAAGACAGAGGAAGTGGCCACAGAAGAATACACCATGGTTTAGTACTTGCAGGCATTCTCCAAACACTAAGGAACAACTCCCCTGCAACAAGTAGGAAACTGCATTTCAGGAAGTCATTCCTTCAAATGGGAAGAGAAGAGTGTTGAGTGGACCAAGGAGAGACCAGCATTTCTCTAAGCCACTTGCATCCCAAGGCACAAAGGCATCAGGTTTCCCAGGAGTTGTTTACAGAGCAGAACAAATCCACATTCCCCAGGAATTTATTTCTACCTTGGAGGACCACAGCCAACAGGGACAAAAGGAAAGCCCTTGAAGTCCTACCTTTTAGAGGATTTTCATTTTGGAGCAATTGGATGGCAGGCTGCCCAGATGTTCTTTAGGGTCAACCCCTAGGGCTACCAGCCAACCAAAAATCCCCTCACCCCTTGTTCAAATGCCAGCCTTGGTTGCTCTAAGGGCAGAATCTAGGCTGCCTAGGTTAATTCCAAGCATGGGGTTGTGATGTCAAAATAGGGATATGACATCAATGTGAGAGTAGGCTGGGGGAAGCAGGGCAGAAGAGATGAAGACTCTGAGGGGATGGATTAACCCTCTTGGAAGTAGGGTCAAGAGAGAGAGCTAGCTGGCTCTGTGTTCACTTCTTATAGCCTCCCAGACCCTGCTGGGACACAGGCTTGCAGATCTTCTGAAAATGATTCACAAGTACTGAGAGGTAAGTCACAAGGCAGCCCACAGGCCTGCTTCCTTAGACAATTTAGGAGCAAAGAAAGTGAACAACTATCCTCTAGCTCCCCCCTGTGTCAAGTGAAAAACTACTATTTTTGACTGGGAGGTTTAACTTTCGACCCTACCCAAGGAGTCAGGAGCATAACTTTCAAGTGGGTTGAGTGTCAAGATCTCCCAGGATACAGTTAAATCCAGATAGATAACAAGACAATCTTTACATCTGAATACATTTTGGTTTATGTCTCAACTATTATATGGGACATACTTACATTAAAATATTATTTGCTGTATACATGGAAGTTCAGATCAAACTGGTTGGCCTGTATTTTTATTTTTTATTTTATTTTATTTTTCTATTTATTTATGATAGTCACACAGAGAGAGAGAGAGAGGCAGAGACATAGGCAGAGGGAGAAGCAGGCTCCATGCACCGGGAGCCCTACGTGGGATTCGATCCCCGGTCTCCAGCATCGTGCCCTGGGCCAAAGGCAGGCGCCAAACCGCTGCGCCACCCAGGGATCCCCTGGCCTGTATTTTTATGTGCTAATTCTGGCACTCCTTCCTAAGGAGTACCCAGTACTGTTTTCATTCATTCAGATTTATCAGGACCTGGGAACCCGTATTATTTTAAAGCTGCCAAGGTGGCTATTATCAATGACTACAGCTAACTGTTCTTGAGCATTTGCCAATTCAAGTGCTAAATTCTTTTCATGCAATATTCAAGTTAATCCTCACAGCACCTCAAAGAGGTGGGTCTATTATTAAGCCCATTTTAGAGAAGAGAATGAGGCAAAAGACAGCAAGCAACTTGTCCAAGGTCATGTAGCTAATAAGTAAGGGAGCCTTGGTTTGAACCCAGCGAGCCTGGTTCCACGGACTTAGAAATCTTTGAATTGCAAGGATCCTGGGAGGCACATAATAAAAGCCTCCAATGGACTGACAACAGGGAATCTGAGGCTCTGGGAAGCCCATATTCACATTAACCACTAGCTAAGCCAAGTCACAGAGAAGCAACCATCTGGCCCACGCAGGGGGGGCTGGTTCAGGGAAGTTTCCAGAATGACCCTTTCCTTAAAGGAGAAGCAGACCTAAGGGGAAGCAGGGTGTGGGAAGAGGCTGGGTGCTAGGGGTTTGCAGGGAAGAGGTTCAGCATGTCTGGCAATAAGACAGTGTGCTGATGAGGAGTCAGGAAGCTGGGTAGATCTGGAGGGCAGGGGAGAGCCAAAGAAAGAATACAAGTCAAAATTGCATTTTGTTTTTAAATTAAATTTGTTTCGAATAACAAATTTTACTGCCTTCTATGCATTTTAACACATGTATAGATTCATAATACACCTCTACAACTAGGACATAACAGTTCCTTTACCCTTAAAACACTCCCTCGTGCTATAACTTTGTATCACACCCTCCCTCCAGCTTTCCCCCCTGGCAATCACAAATCTGTCCTCCATCTCTACAGTTTTTGCCTTTCCCAGAACGTTATATAGATGGGGTCATAGGACATCTTGAGAATGTCTTCTTTCACTTGGCATAATACCTCTGAGATTCATCCAAGTTGTTGTATGTATGGATAACTCATTTGTTGTTGTTTTTTTTTTTTTTTTTACAATTTTTAAATTCATTTACTCATGAGACAGAGAGAGAGAGAGAGAGGCAGAGACACAGGCAGAGGGAGAAGCAGGCTCCAAGCTGGGAGCCCGACGTGGGACTCGATCCCGGGTCTCCAGGATCATGCCCTGGGCCGGAGGCAGCACTAAACCGCTGAGCCACCCAGGCTGCCCTCATTCGTTGTTATTGCTGAGTGGTATTCCATTGTGTTGTGGACCAGAGTCTGCTCAATTGGTTACCCACTGAAGGACATTTGGGTGGCTTCCAGTACTTTGCCATTAAAACCATGCTGCTCTGAACATTTGTGTGCAGGCTGTTGTATGAACTTAAGCTTCCATTTCTCTAGGATAAATGTGCAAGGCTGTGACTGCTGGGTCATATGGTAATTGCATGTTTAGTATTGTAAAAAACTGCCAAACTATTTTCCAAGATAACTGTACCATTTTATATTCCCACCAGCAACATATAGGACAGATCCTTGCTAGCATTTGGTATTATCACTATTTTTTATTTCAGTTTTTCTAATAAATGTGTGGTAATATCTCATAATGATCTTAATTTGCATTTCTCTAATAACTGATGATAATGATCACCTTTTATGTGCTTATTTGCTGCCTGTATCTTCTTTTCAGTGAAATCTCTGGTTTTTTTTCCCATTTATATTTATTTTTTCTTTTTTTTTTTAATTTTTAATTTATTTATGATAGTCACAGAGAGAGAGAGAGAGGCAGAGACACAGGCAGAGGGAGAAGCAGACTCCATGCACTGGGAGCCCGATGTGGGACTCAATCCCGGGTCTCCAGGATCGTGCCCTGGGCCAAAGGCAGGCGCCAAACCGCTGCGCCACCCAGGGATCCCCCCCATTTATATTTAGATTGTTTTTTTATTGGTGAGTTTTTACACTTCATTGTATATTCTAGGTATAGTCCTCTCTTGGACAAGTAATTTGCAAATATTTTCTCCCAGTCTGTACTTTGTCTTTTCATCCTTTTTTTTAAAGATTTTATTTATTTATTCATGAGAGACACAAGGAGAGAGGCAGAGACACAGGCAGAGGGAGAAGCAGGCTCCCCACCAGAAGCCCAGTGTGGGATTCCATACCAGGATCCTGGCATCACGACTTGAGCCAAAGGCAGATGGTCAACCACTGAGCCACCCAGGAGTCCCTCTTTTCATCTTTTGATAGGGTCTTTTGCAATGCAAAAATTTTTAAATTTAAAGTCCAAGTCTTAATGTTTTCTTGAGTAGAGTGTGCTTCTCATGTCGTAAACATGTCTAAGAACTCTTCATCTCACCCCAGGTCCCAAAAGTATCCTATATGTACTCTAAAAGTTTTATAGTTTTACATTTAAATCCATGCCCCATCTTGAATTAATTTTTGTATACCATTTGATGCTTAGGTTGAGGCTCATTTTTTTTTTTTTTTTTGCCTATGAATGTCCAATGATTCCAGCATCACTTGTTGAGGAGACTACCTTACCTGCACGAAATTGCTTTAGTACCTTTGTCAAAAAATCAATTTGGTGTATTTGTGTTTATTTCTGAGGTTTTCATTCTGTTAAATTGATTTATAGGTTTTTTTTCCTTCACCAACATCATGTTGTCTTGATTACTCTTAGCTATACAGTAAGTCTTACCTCACTAAACTGATTTCTTCCACTTTATTCTTTTTTTTCTTCCACTTTATTCTTTTTAAAAACTGCTTTAGCTTTCCATATAAAATTTAGATTAAGCTACAAGGTATCTTTCTAGGATGTTGACAGAAATTGTTTTAAGTATATAAATAAATTCAGGGAAAACTGACATCTTTATTGAGTCTCTCAGTCCATGGACATGGTATGTCTCTCCATTTCTTCAGGTCTTGAATTTCATCAGCATTTTGTAATTTTTAGCATACGGATTCTGTATACTAAATTTTGTTAGATTTATGCCTAATTATTTCATTTTGAGGAAGCAATTATAAGTGGTATTGTGTTTTAAATTTCTATTCCCACATTCCAATATATAGTTATATGTTGATTTTTATGTGTTGATCTTATATCCTACAACCCTCTTGAACTCACTTATTAGATCTATGCACTTTAGGGGGTTATTTGGTTTTTTTGTGTGTGGTTGGTTTAAATAATTCTTTACATTGTCCCAGGGTGCATAGATGGCTCAGTCAGTTAAGGATCCAAGTCTCAATTTCAGCTCTGATTATAATCTCAGGTTCATGAGATCGACCCCATGTTGGGCTCTGCACTCAGCAGGGAGTCTGCTTGAGATTCTTTCCCTCTCCCTCTACTCCTTCCCCCACTCACATGCATGCTCTCACAAATAAATAAATCGCTAAAAAAAAGAACTCCTTACATTGTCTGCAAACAATATATGCAGTGTATATTCAATCTATATACACAATGTATATTCTATTGAATATACAACCTGCTAGTCTATAGCCTGACTTTTTAGTCTCTTTGCAGTGTCTTTTGCAGAGTAAGAGTTTCACATTTTTAACTTAGTATTTTTTTAAAGATTTTTATTTATTTATTCATGAGAGACACACAGAGAGAGAGGCAGAGACACAGGCAGAGGGAGAAGGAGAAGCAGGCTCCATGCAGGGAGCCCGACCTGGGACTCGATCCCGGGTCTCCAGGATCAGGCCCTGGGCTGAAGGCAGGCGCTAAACCGTTGAGCCACCCGGGCTGCCCGTGTTTCACATTTTTGATGAAGTTCAATTTATCAGTTTTTTTCTTTTATGTATTATGGTTTTGATGTCATGTTTAAGAACTCTTTGCTTAATCTTAGGTCACAAAAGTTTTCCCCTATGTTTTCTTCTAAAAGTGTTATAATTTTGTGTTTAGATCAGGATACTTTTTTAACATATAAATGTTCACTTGTTCCAACATTGCTTGTTGAAAAGACGATCTTTTCTCAATTGAATTGCTTTTGTACCTTTGTCAAAATCCTACTGACTGTTTTGTGTAGGTCCATTTTTGGATTATTCTGTTTCATTAATATGTGTGTCTGTCTCTTTGCTAATACAATACTATCTTCATTACAGTTTCTTTATAATAAGTCTTAACATTGGGTAGTTACTCCAACTTTATTTTTCAAAATTGTTTTAGCTATTCTGGTTCTTATTTCTTTCCATATAAATTTGCAATAAGCTTGTCTACACTGAAAAAAATGTCTTGCTAAAGGATTTTTATTGGAATTGCATTAAATCCATTAATTTGGAGAAAACTGACATCTTTACTCTGTTGAATCTTCTGATCCATGAACATTGTCTTTCTATTCATTTTGGTCTTTTATCTGCATTTTATAGTTTTCAGTATACAGATATTATATATGTTTTGTGATATTTACACCTAAGTATTTCATGGGGGTGCATTATAATTATTTTTTAAAATTTTAGTTTTTAAAGGCTCACTGTTAGGACATAGAAATATGATTGGCCTTTGTGTATTGATCTTGTATACTGTAACTTTGTTAACCTCACTTATTCTGAGAGTATTGTTTTAGATTTCTTAAGGTCCTCTACATAGCCATCTTGTCATTTGCAAATAGAGATAGTTTTTGTTTCTTCCTTTCTAATATGAATGCCTTTGGTTCCTTTTTCTTGCTTTATTATACTGGCTAGGACTTCCTTCCAGTATGAGTATTAACATGAGTTGTGAGAATGGACATCCTTGCCTTGTTAATGATCTAGGAGTCTTTCACCACTAAAATTCCTCTTCATCAGGTGACAAAATTCCTTTACTTGGAAGAACTCCCAATTTGCTGAATGTTTTTGCCATGAATGATACTGAATTTTTTCAAGTGCTTTTTCCTGCATCAATTGACATGATCATGTAATTTTTTAGACCATTAATATGGTGACTCCACTGATTGATTTTCAAATATAGAACCTATATTGTGCAGCTAGTATGAATCCCACTCTATCATGGTATATTATTCTACTTACATATTGCTACTTACATATTATTCTATTTAAATATTGCTACAATACACTAGGGCTTTTTCATCTATGTTCATGAGAAATATTGATCTGAAGTTTTTTTCTTGAAGTCTTTGTCCCATTTGATATCAGGATAATGCACTGGGAAGTGTTTCCTCCTTTTCTATTTTCTGGAAGAGGTTGTGAGCAAATGGTGTTAATTACTTTTTCAAATGCTTGATAGAATTCACCAGTGAAAGCACCTGAGTCTGAATATTTGTCTTTTTTTTTAAAAAGGTTTTAAACTATGAATGCGTTTTTTTCAATGTCATTAGATTATTCAGGTTATATACTTGATCTTAGGTGCATTCTGAAGTTTATGATTTTTGAAGAATCAGCCTATTTCATCAAGGTTGTCAGAATTGTGGGTAAAGCTATTTGTAGTATTCCTTATTATTTTATGTCTGTGGAATCTATATTGCTAATTGCTTCTTTCATTCCTGTCTGTGAGCACTTTGATATTTTCTTTTTTTTTTTTTAAAGAGTATTCCTCTTTTTTTTTTAATTTTTATTTATTTATGATAGTCACAGAGAGAGAGAGAGAGAGAGAGAGAGAGGCAGAGACACAGGCAGAGGGAGAAGCAGGCTCCATGTACCGGGAGCCCGATGTGGGATTCGATCCTGGGTCTCCAGGATCGTGCCCTAGGCCAAAGGCAGGCGCCAAACCGCTGCGCCACCCAGGGATCCCTGATATTTTCATTTTAGCAGGCAGTTGACTTAGGTTCACTTTAGCAGGCAGTTGGGTTCAAGCCACAAGTTCTGACCAAACTTCTCCTAGTGATGGCTTCATTATCAGTTTCTCTTTCAATGCCTTTGCTATTTTAATCTCTCCCTCATCTGTGCCAGTTAGTGGCCACTGGAACTTTGATGTTCATGTGGCTTTTAGTTCAGTTTTCCAAGTATGCAGTTTAGGATCTGATTCATGCACATGTAGCTTGGATGTGAACCTTGAAGTTCATAAACAACTTTACAGGGTCACTTTCCCAAGCTCCTCTCTGTGATATCTCAGTATTTTCCAATTCCCAAGGGCTCCTTCTTTCTGCCCTCTGGCCCAAGACTGGGGCTTTACTTATTTATTTCCACTGCCCATTTCCCATCACTGCACCCACATCTGAAGCCAAGTGGATGGGAGGAGAAAGAGAAGAACGCAACAGGGATTCTCACTCACCCTCTTGGGACCACAACTCTTTCTCCTGGAGGAGAGAGTTTACCTCAAAGCTTTGGGCACCTGCAGCCCCCCTGCTGCCACTCTTACTGCCAGGAGAACTTTCCTGCTCCTTTGGCCTGAACAAGAGGGCTTATTCTGGAACTCTCTCCGTCTGCTCACTCATGGGTATCCCCCAAGTCCAGACTGGAAAATACTGGAAGGAAAAAAAGTTATAAACTTACCACCTGTTCACTGTGGTGAACACTCAAATTATGGTCTTCTCCAATATGCTTGTGGCTACTTAATTTCCAACGTGCTTATTAAGTAGCTGCCCTATGCATTCTGTTCACGGTTTCTAGCTGCACAGTGAACTTTTCACTTCATCCTACTGAGAACAGGAATCAAGCTGAAATGCATTTTAGCAGACTCACTCTGGCTGTTGGAGTCTCTATTGGAAGAGTCTGGAGTTCAGAACCTAAGAGGCCAGGTGGCTGAACCAAGGTGGAGGCCATGCAGATGAAGGGCAGCAGGCAGATGCAAAACTGTTCAGGGCTGGCACTCACAGGATCTTAGGACAGTTGAATGTGAGAGGTGAAGTAGGGCAGGAGTAAACAGGACACTCGGGTTTACTACTGGTCCGACTTCCAGGTCTGGAAGGTAACCCAAAGACTGTGATGAGGGCAGTCTCAAGGCAGTGGGTAGTGGGTCAGGTGGAGCAGTGGGGAAAAGCCAGGAGAGAAGCTGAGGCTACAGGAAAGAAAGAATAGTAATGGAACCAGGTCCCACCGGAGTCACACAGGGGTGGATGCAGGGAGGTCGCTAAGTTTGATGGTAGAGAGCTGAGGTGGTGTGGAAGGTGGACTTTTTTGCTCTATGGAATGAGAAGGAGACAAGGTCTTTTGCTGGGGTAGCGAGGACATACAGAGTGGCAAGGACTTCAAGAGCCACTGAAAGTTGGGAAAGGAAGCTGTCAGGGGACCCACACTGGGGAGGCACTGATAAAGGCCCCACAGAAGCCCTGGGTTTAAGGGTATGCTGATCTACGTGGTAGGGAGGGGTTACCCCCAAAGCTGGCTGTGTGGTATATGTACCTTGGCTCAGTGAAGGGGCCCTATTACTCCTGCCTGAAGACAGAATGTGCAGAACTGAAGGGTCATCACCAAAAGAGCAATAGCTTCACTGCTGTCAACTTGAGCAGCCACCACACCCCAGTTGCTGAGCTGAGCAGTCTATAATATTTAATTTATTCCTCTTGACAACCTTATGTGGTCTTTATCAATAGACATGCTTTTAGGGTAAGGAAACAGAGGCACAGAGTGGTCAAGCAACTTTGCCAAAGTTACCCAGCTAGGAAATGGCACAGCTGGAAAGGAAAAGCCCAGGACCGTCTGGTTTCCAGGCTGCTCCATGGTTTGCCAAAGGATGTGTGGGTGTGATGGAAGCTAGACAATCAGGCGAGGGAGGAAGACCCCTCTCAGTAGGGACTGAGGGACAGATCCTGGGGCAGGCCAAGCAAGAGAGAATAGGAAAGAAGGCAGCTGTTAGAGGAAGAGCCAGAGGTCCAGAAGGGTACTGAGAGGGTAGCTGATGTGGCAGCCAAAAAGAGGTCAGACTCCGACTTCAAATTACTGAGCCTGAGCCCCAGGGTGCAGAGGTAGCCATGTATAGGAGGCAGACAGGATCTGTGGAATCAGGGCACAGCTAACGGTGCAAGGGTATGTCAACCAGAAGACAAGGCCCAGGAACTTAAGGACAAGTTCCTTGGCCGAGGGCCCGGGTAGACCTGGGGCTGAGATGGCGGGGAGCAATCCCAATAGGAATATCAAAATGCCAAGATTTGGTTGAACGAGTGGCACAGGGAGGCAAATGCTGGAGGTGGGCATGACCCTGGCCTTGGTCACTTGCTCCTCTCAGAGCAGGGGGCTGTCCAGATGTAAATTCATTCTCTTGATTGTGTTCTTCTCCCCAAAGGTACCACATTCTGATGACCCTACACGGACCTTTTTAAAAAGACAAGTGAGGGATCCCTGGGTGGCGCAGCGGTTAGCGCCTGCCTTTGGCCCAGGGCGTGATCCTGGAGACCCGGATCGAATCCCACGTCGGGCTCCCAGTGCATGGAGCCTGCTTCTCCCTCTGCCTATGTCTCTGCCTCTCTCTCTCACTGTGTGCCTATCATAAATAAATAAAATAAAATAATTAAAAAAAAAAAAAAAAAAAGACAAGTGAGTGAGCAAAGGCACATATGCAAACCAGCCCTCACAGGTCCAGCACATCCTCAGAAGGGCCTTGATCCAGCCACCAGATGGCAGCTGCAGACACCAGATAAAGCCTTCCATTGTCAAGAGAGGCCCACATTTCAGAAGCTACTGAAAGTGTAAATCAGCCAGTCCTGGGATTGCCTGGCTCCTCATCAGAATACCAGAAGAGGGATCCCTGGGTGGCGCAGCGGTTTGGCGCCTGCCTTTGGCCCAGGGCGCGATCCTGGAGACCCGGGATCGAATCCCACGTCGGGCTCCCTGCATGGAGCCTGCTTCTCCCTCTGCCTATGTCTCTGCCCCTCTCTCTGTGACTATCATAAATAAATAAAAAATTAAAAAAAAAAAAAAAAAAAAACCAACAGGGGATCCCTGGGTGGCTCAGTGGTTTAGCGTCTGCCTTCAGCCCAGGGCTGATCCTGGAGTCCCAGGATCGAGTCCCACATCAGGCTCCTTGCATGGAGCCTGCTTCTCCCTCTGCCTGTGTCTCTGCCTCTCTCTCCCTGTGTCTCTCATGAATAAATAAATAAAATCTTTAAAAATAAATAAATAAATAAATAAATCCAACACTAGTAATATACTATATGTTAATTAATCGAATTTAAATAAAAGAAAACTTAAAAGAAAATAAACCAAAATAAAACAAACCAACAAAACCAAGGTAGTTGCCAAAATGAGCACTGTGCTCATCACCATAAAGTGGACATGGAAGGCAAGAGCACCTCTGGGTCCTGTGGATCAGGTACACATGGCAGCTGCATGCAGACCCCAGGCTTTCCCAAACTACCAGGGAAGCCAGCCCCAGACCTAGTGAGAACTGGTCCCGCAGGGCCTTGGCTTGCTGACCTCATCCCTGGAGGCATCTTTAGAAGTTAGGGTCAGCTTTGGGGCCTAACTCCCTAGAGCACAGCAGGCCAAAGGGATGAGGTACAGCAGCTGGAAGGCCAGGACCCAGTGAGAAAGCAGAGGCAAGAGAAGTGAGCCATGTGGCCTGGAGTGAGTGAGGGGCAGTGGTCAGAGTACGCCCTCACAGTGGACTCCACATCTGTGCTCTCTCTTGTTCTCGGTTCAGATTGGTCATTTTGACTGTGGCTGCCCGGTAATACTTCCTTCCCTTGTTCCCTTGTGGAAGGCCTCTCAACCTGCCCCAGCTGATAGGGATGCTCAGCCTGACCCTTCCTCCTATAACCTGTGCCTCCTCCTTGTGGGAGTACTGGCCTGGGCTGGGGTGCCACTGGGTCCAATGGCAGCTCTCTTTTCCAGAAACAGGTTCTGGGACAGGTGTCCCCATATTCTTGGCCTCTTACTCTACCTCACTTCTCCCTCTGAAGGGTAAGGTGCATCCAGGCTGCCTACTCTCCACCTCAACCAGAGAGCCCCTCCAAGGCTGAGTCCAAGCCTGTGCCTGTTCATCTCTTGAGTTACCCACACATGGCTCAGTCCCCAGGACACAAAAGGATGCCCACCAGAGCCCTTTGTGACATATACATGCACTTTAGCATATAAGGAACATTTTGGCTTCAAGCGACGTCCCATTATTGTACTGCTTGCTTTCTTTCACAGACAGAAAAGAAGCCTAGTGTCAACAATAAAAAGCAACCATAAACAGAGGGAGCAAAAACAACATCTAGGGAGTTTGAACATCCTCTCCCCCCGCCACGATGCCCCCGTGCACTTGGAGAAGTCTGCCCAATTTTTGGCTAAAGTTCATTTCTTTAGTGATTATTCACAAAAAGGTTAAAAGAAAAGTCTTTCTCCCCATGTAGCAGAAAGATTTGACAACTGTGTCAATGTCATTTGTATCTCTCAGAGCTTGATTGTGACATAACAGGTATAACAAATAAGGATAAGTAAACTCAAACAAGGAACCCCAAATCTGCACCCCAAATACATAGGTAAGAGGGAATCTGAGAGTCTTCACTAAGCAAAACAGAGGGAATACAAATTGACTAGAGAAAAGACCATGGGATTACAGGGCATTTGACAGGACATCATGCTTCACTGCTTTCAAATCCTTATAATTTGAAATATGTCTCAGCAAGCAATTTGCTTCCCTCTGAAGAGGTGCAGGCAAATCAGCCCTTCCCGGAGAAGAGCCCAATGGCAGCTGTTAAGCAAACCCCTTCTCGAAGGGCTCCAAATAACTGAAGTGCTCAAACCATCTGATGCAAGGTCCTTGGGCAGAAAGTAGGCCATTCTGCTGTATGCGGGCTTCTGCTGCTGACCAAAGGTGCTTAGGTATCCTGGGACGGGCAGGTGGCTTCTGTGCTCTGGCTGCTGAATCAGTCAGCCCTTCTGGCTACTGTCCTCCCTTCAGGAGACTTGTACCCCCAGCCAGATGGAGGCCCTAGCCCCAGATCTTGCCAAGGCCATCCCTACCTGACTGATTTCAAACCTCCCCTTGGTAACCACTGGACTGTGAGATGATACAGCCTGAATACACACTGTCCCCAGCCACAGAGAACCCCCACAGTCCCTGAACACAACCATTCCTTTGCTCCAGCCATTCCCATTCCCACTGTCTGGATAGTCTTCCTTCTTTCTTTCTCCTCTCACCTCCATCTCCACATTTCAAACTCTTCTCTGTCCTTCAAAATCCAGCTCAGGTCTCAGCTCCTATAAGTAGCCTTCCCTGACATTGTTCCTCTCTCCCACCTACCCCAGTGGTGACAGCCTCCCCTGCAAATCACTCTAACCTCCATGGGAGCTGTCACGCCTCGTTCATCAAGTTTGAGTTCATGTAGGACTGTGCCATTTGAATGATGTTTGTTTCCTCTGAAAGGTTAATATATAACGGTGCATACTGTGCAGAGGTCTACCAGGGGTTATTTTTTGTATAACAAAAATTACTGTGGCCTGGAAATAGGTGGTTCCTTCTTTTTTATGTGAAATTTTTAATTCTTTCATTCTTTATTATTTATTCATTTGAGAGAGAGAAAGTGTGTGTGCATGCACAAGCTGGGGGTTAGGGGAGAGGGAGAGGAAGAAGCAGACTCTCCCCTGAGCAGAGAGCCCAATGTAGAGTTTGATCCCAGGACCTTGAGATCATGACCTCAGTCAAAGGCAGAAGCTTAATGAACTGAGCCATCCAGGTGCTCCAAATATAAAACTGAAAAACTCAAAAGGCCAAGTTTCAGGTGCCCAAGAGGTTGGTTATTTCTGTAGAGAGCAGATATGTGCTGCTGAGGGTTGGGCTCCAGAGTGTGTCCAGGTCCCAGGCTTTGCAGAAGATCCAGAGCTGGGGCACGGCTGGCGGAAGGGCCACTGTCCCAGCACTCAGCACTGTGGGACACAGACACTCCTTCAGGAGGTGCAGGCACACCCTCAAGATGATCATGACTTGTCCCTCTGCACCCACCAGCAGCACGTCCGCAGGCAGAGGGGAGGGCAGCTGCCTTCCAGGAGATGCAGCCTGCCGGAGCTACTGTGCCACATTTCAGAGAACCCCATGTTGTTGGAGGTAGGTCATTTTAAGACCGTGAAAGCTTTTCAAACACCCTGGGTGCTTGACCTTCTGCAGATGATTCTGTCATTTTATCTGCTACCAGCTGTGGGTAGGATGATTTACGGGTGCTGGGGCACACTCCCTGACCAGAGTGCTGAGATGAACGCAATTGGTCGCATCCATAGCACCACACGTTTCCCATATGTTATCATGTAATCCTCTTGGTGGCTGTGCAGGAGTGCTGAAGATGAGAAATCTGGAACTCAGAAAGATTAACTGGTTTGACTAAGGCTCTAGAGCTAGACGGGAGCTCAGGGAGAAGCTTTGCCAAAAAAAAAAAAAAAAAAAGAAGAAGAAGAAGAAGAAGAAGAAGAAGAAGCTTTGCCAACCATCCACTTTACAGATAAAGAGATCGAGGTCCCAAGAGAAACAATGATTTGCCCAAGGTCAAATCTGACCCTCCTTGGCTCAGCATCCTGTCCATAGTGCCAGAGAACATTTTACCAAATTTGGAAAGTGAATGGCAAAAGAAACACAAAGTTAGCCCAGAAGGACAAAGATGAAGTCTTGAAGAACCTTTGGGACCCCCACCCCCAGCCCAGCTCTCTGCTGGAACCTCTCATCATGTCCCTGACCACCCTCCTCTCTTTTGTAACAAATGCTGGTTTGTTTCTCAGATTAAGCAGAAACTGGTCTCACCCCTTCTACCACTGGTTCTGCTGTGCCTCCCAGTGCCACACACACAAACACACACATACACACAAAAAGAAAAAAAAAAAAAAACCAAAGCAAAGAACAGATCTGCATTCTCATTCACATGCTCTGATCCTTCAAACTTGCAATATGAGTAGGCTCTCCCTGGCCTTCCTTTCTACATGTCATTACATGTCATGAGTCCTTTCATCTGCTCCAGTGGTGACAGGTACAGAGAAACCACGACACCCCAATCCTCCTCTCCAGGGACAGTCCTAGCACTGACAAGGGTGTCCTGCCTGCTGTGCACACTGGCCCCACAACAAACCCTCACTGGGAACTGACCCCAATGCCAAACCTAGGTCTGGGCCCTGAAGTCACCATGGAAATAATACAGGATCGCTCTGCCCCGGAGGAAATAAGGTTTTATGGAAGAGATGGACAATAAGTAACTAAACAAGCCAGTCAACTAATGATGGCAGACTGCAGGGAAGAAAAAAAAAAAGGATACTACCATGGATCTGTCTTAGGAGAAAGGACCAACTTAAAACACTCTGAAGGGTCATTAAGCTGAGACCTGAAGGATGAGAGCCAGGCAGGCCGAGAGTAAGAGCAGGAGGTTTCTAGGCAGAGAGGAGAGGCCAGTGAGCACAAAGGTCCTGGGGCAGGAGCTGAATATAGCAAGCAGGGAGAGAGTGAGGGAAGAAAACCATATAGACTGTCAGGCAGGGTAAGGAGCTCTGACTTTACCCTGAGAACACCGACAAGCCACCTGAGATTACTTTGCATATGTGTGTGTAAGTGTAGCAAAATACACATAAAATTTAACATTTTAACCATTTTAAGTATATAATTTAGTGATAGTACATTCAAATGTTATGCAACCATCTCCTCTAGTTCCACAACATTTTCATCACCCAAAAAGAAACCCTGTACCCACTAAGCAGACACTTCTCATCCCGTCTCCAGCTACTGGCAACCACTACTCAGCTCTCTATCTCTCTGGATTTGCCTATTTTAGACATTTCCTATACACAGAATCATAAAATATGTGGCCTCCTGTATCTGGCTTCTTCTACTTAATGTGTTTTCAAGGTTCATCCATGTTGTAGCATGTATCAGTACTTCCATTCCTTTTCGTTGCTCAGTAATATGCTGTTGTATGGATACACTACATCTGTTCATCCATTCATCTGATGATGGACATTTGGGCTATGCTCACCTTTTGGCTCTTGTGGATAGTGGATACTATGAATATTTATGTACAAGTGTTTGTTTGAACATCTGTTATCAATTCTTTGGGGTAGATGCCCAGGAGTGAAATTGCTAGGGTCATATGAGTGGTCATATTTTTAACTTAGTGAGAAATTACTAAGACATTTTCCACGGTGGCTGCACCATTTTACACTCTTACTGGCAATGTTTGAGGGTTCTAATCTTCTATGTCCCTGTCAATGCTTACTTTCCATTGTTGCTGGGTTTTGGTCTTTGTTTTGATAATATCCATCCTAATGGGTGTGAAGTTTTATCTCATGTTCTGTCATTTTCTTAATGACTAACAATGTTGATTATCTTTCATGTGTTTATTAGCCGTTTGTAAATCTTTGAAGAGATGTCTATTCAAGTATTCTGTCCATTAATATCATGCATTCTAGACTCATCAAAAACATGTCTTACAAATATTCTCTCCAATTCTGTGGGTTGTCTTTTCCCTTTCTTTTTTTTTAATGAATTTTTAAAAGACTTTATTTATTTATTTATCTATCTATCTATCTATCTATCTATCTATTTATTTATTTATTTGTTTGTTTTTGAGAGATATAGAGAAAGAGAGAGAAAAAGAAAGAGAGAGAGGCAGAGACACAGGCAGAGGGAGAAGCAGGCTCCAAGCAGGGAGCCCAACGTGGGACTCAATCCCAAGTCTCCAGGATCATGCCCTGGGCTGAAGGCAGTGCTAAACCGCTGAGCCACCAGGGCTGCCTTCCCTTTCTTTCTTTCTTTCTTTCTTTCTTTCTTTCTTTCTTTCTTTCTTTCTTTCTTTCTTTCATCTTTCTTTCTTTCTTTTTTTTTTTAAGATTTTATTCATTTATTCATGAGAGACATGCAGAGAGAGGCAGAGACATAGGCAGAGGGAGAAGCAGGCTCCCTCTGGGGAACCCGATGCATCAGGGTATTGAACCCGATGGGACTCAATACCAGGACCCCAGGATCACAACCTGAGTAGAAGGCAGATAGATGCTCAAACATTGAGCCACCCAGATACCCCATCTTTTCCCTTTCTCAATAAGCATCCTTAGATGCACAAAAGTTTTAAATTTCAATAAAGTAATTTACATATATATATATATATTTTGTCTTTGGCTGCTTGTGTTTTTGGTGTTATATCTAAAAAACCATTGCCAAACCCAAGGTCACAAAGATTCACTCCTTTTTTTCCCCCTTAAAGTATTATGGTTTTAACCCTTATATTTTTAGGTCTTTAATGCATTTGAGTTTTTGTACATGGTGTGAGGTAGAAGTCCAACTTCATTCTTTTATATGTGAACACCCAGTCATCTCAGCATCATTTGTCGAAGAGACTATCTTTCCCCATTGAGTGACCTTGGTATCCTTGTTGAAAATCCATTGCCCATAGATTATGTTTATTTCTATACTCTCAGTTTTATTTCATTGATCTGTATGTCTATCCTCAGTCCAGTACCACACTGTTTTGATTGTTGTAGGTTTTTCCTTAAAGATTTATTTATTTTAGAGAAAGTACACTGAGGGGAGAGCAGAGGGAGAGGGAGAGAAACTCAAGCAGACTCTGTGCTGAGCTTGGAGCCTGATGCAGGGCTCGATCTCATGACCCTGAGATCATGATCAGAGACAAAACCAAGAGTTGGATGAACCACCCAGGCATCTGTTGATAGTTGCAGCTTTATAGTAAGTTTTAAAATTAGAGTTTTCTAACTTTGTTTTCATTTTCAAGGTTGTTTTGGCTATTTTGGGTTCCCTGGAATGATTTTTTTTTTTACTTCTAAGAAAAAAAGACCATTGGAATTTGGTATGGATCATACTGTATCTATACATTGCTTTGGGCAGCATTACCATCTTAATAATATTAAGTCTTCCAATCCATGAACACAAATGTCTTTCCATTTACTTAGGTCTTCTTTAACTTCATTCAGTAATTTTTTTTTCAGTTTTCAGTGAAGATTTCATGTCCTTGGTTAAATTTATTCCTCAGTATTTTATTATTTGTGATTATATTTAAACGGAATTGTTTTCTTCACTTCTTTTTTGGATTCTTCATTGTGAGTACAGAGAAATACCAGTGAGGGTTGTTGATCTTGTGCTGTGCAGCTTTGCTGAATTTGTTTATTAGCTTTATTTTTTTTTTATAAAGATTTTATTTATTTATGATAGTCACAGAGAGAGAGAGAGAGAGAGGCAGAGACACAGGCAGAGGGAGAAGCAGGCTCCATGCCCCGGGAGCCTGACGTGGGATTCGATCCTGCGTCTCCAGGATCGCGCCCTGGGCCAAAGGCAGGCGCCAAACCGCTGCGCCACCCAGGGATCCCTGTTTATTAGCTTTAATAGTTTTTTTTGTGTGTGTGTATTCTTAGAGATTTTCCATATATAGGATTTTGTCATCCTCTAATAGGAAGTTTTACTTCTTCCCTTCCAATTTTTCCTTTTGTTTCCTTTTCTTGTCTAGAACTTCCAGTATAGTATAGAATATCCATGGTAAAAAAAAAAAAAAAATCCATGGTGAAAATAGACATCCTTGTCTTGTTTCTGATCTTAGGGGAAAACTCTCAGTTTTGTTCTTTTTTTTTTTTTTTTTTTTACCATTGAATATGATGTTAGCTGTGGGGTTTTTCATAAATGTCTTTTATCACGTTGAGGAAGTTACACTTTAGTCTGAGTTTGCTGATGTTTTTATCATGAAAGGGTGTTGGATTTTGTCCTTTTTCTGCATCAGTTGAGATGATCATGTGAGGTTTTTTTTTCCCTTCAATCAATGTAGTCTAATATACTGATTGGTTTCTTACTTTGAACTGCCCTTGCATTCCTGGGATAAATCCCACTTGGTCATGGTGTATAATCCTTTTGATATGCTGTTGGATTTTGTTTGCTGATATTGTGTTGAGGAGTTTTACATCTATATTCATAAGAGATAATGGCCTATAGTCTTTTTTTATTTTCCCCCTGTGATGTCTTTGTTTGGCTTTGGTACAGGGCCAGACTCCCAGAGTAAGTTAGAAAGTGTTTCCCTCCTCTTCATATTTTGGAACAGTTTGAGAAGGATTGGCATTAATTCTTCTTTAAATGTTTAGTAGAGGGGCACCTGGATGGCTCAGTGGTTGAGCGTCTGCCTTTGGCTCAGGTTGTGATCCTGGGGTCCTGGGATCAAGTCCCACATCAGGCTTCCCGCAGGGAGTCTGCTTCCCTCTCTGCCCATGTCTCTGCCTCTTTCTGTGTCTCTCATGAATAAATAAATAAAAATCTTTTAAAAATGTTTAGTAGAATTCACCAGTGAAACTATCTGGTCCTGGACTTATCCTTGTTGGGAGATTTTTTAGGACTGATTCAATCTCTTTACTTATTATTTTCTATTTCTTCTTTAGTCAGTTTTGGTAATTTGTGTGTCTAGGAATTTGTCCATTTTATCTACGATGTCTAATTTGTTAGCATAAAATAGTTCATAGTATTGTTTTATAATCCTTTTTTATTTCTGTAGGATCAGTAGTAGTGTCCTCATTTTCATTTCTGATTTTAGTAATTGGAGTCTGATCTCTTTTTTTTCCTAATCAGTCTGGTAGAAGGTCTGCCAATGTTGTTGATTGTTTCAAAGAATCAACTTTTTTGGTTTCACTGATTTTTCTCTATTATTTTTCTATTCTCTATTTAATTTATCTCAACTCTATATTTATTGTTTCCTTTCTTCTGCTAGCTTTGGTTTAGTTTAGTCTCCTTAATCTAGTTTCTTAAGATGTAAGGTTTGGTTATTGAGATTTTGTCTTTTTATTTTTTTTAAACATTTTTTAAATTTATTTATGATAGTCATACAGAGAGAGAGAGAGGCAGAGACACAACAGGCAGAGGGAGAAGCAGGCTCCATGCACCGGGAGCCTGATGTGGGATTCGATCCCGGGTCTCCAGGATCGCGCCCTGGGCCAAAGGCAGGCTCCAAACCGCTGTGCCACCCAGGGATCCCCAGAGATTCTGTCTTTTTAAATGTATATTTTATAGGTATAAATTTCTCTCTGAACACTGCTCTTGCTGTATCCTATAAGTTTTGGTATGTTGTATTTTCATTTTCATTAAACTCAAAGTATTTTCTAATTTCCATTATGATTTTATATTTGAACCATGGGTCATTCAAGAGTGTTTTAATTTATACATATTGGTGAATTTTCTAGTGTTTCTTCTGTAATTGATTTCTAGCTTCATTTCACTGTAGTGAAATGAAAAAAAATACTTTTTGTGAAAACCTCACATGAAAAAAGATACTTTGTGTGATTTATGTGGCCTAACAGTGTATCATGGAGAATTTTCCACATGCATTTAAGAACAATGTATGTGGGGATGCCTGGGTGGCTCAGCAGTTGAGCATCTGCCTTTGGCTCAGGGCATGATCCCGGGGTCCCAGGATCGAGTCTCACATCAGGCTCCCTGCATGGAGCCTGCTTCTTCCTCTGCCTATGTCTCTGCCTCTCTCTGTATGTGTTTGTCTCTCATGAATAGATAAATAAAATCTTTTTTTAAAAAAAAGGAGAATGTATGTGTTCCACTGATGTTGGGTGAGTGTTCTGTATATGTCTGTTTTTTTTTTAATATTTTATTTATTTATTCATTATTCAGACACAGAGAGAGAGAGGGGCAGAAACATAGGCAGAGGGAGAAGCAGGCTCCATGCAGGGAGCCCGATGTGGGACTCAATCCCAGGACCCCAGGATCACATCCTGGGCTGAAGGCAGGCGCTAAACCACTGAGCCACCCAGGCGTCCCTGTATATGTCTGTTAAGTCTAGTTGATTTACAGCACCCAAGAGTTTAAGCAGTGCCAGTATATGATTAAATTCCCATTTTTTAACATGTCATTCTGCCTGTGGTTTGGAGAAGTGACTTCACAGGAAGAGAGTGAGGAGGTTGTTGCAGATGTCCTGGTAAGAGGAGATGGTGTCTGGACTGGTGGGAGGCAGAAAAGCTGGGGAGTAGCAGATGTTTTCAAGAAGTAGGTAGAGGTAGGAAGTAGGCTTTTTGCTAGAAGATACTTGGTCCACAGTCTAAGAAGGAACAGATAGGCCCCAGGATGACGTGCAGGGGGTCTTTCTGGAGTACTGTCTGTGCCCTTGACCTACCTTGGTCACTATCAGCCAGAGTCAGAGAACCACACCAGGCTATCTTCCTTCATTCAGGGTTGCCTGAAACTTACTCCATGTGAAACGTTGCAAACCACAACTCTCCAACAACAGCCTGAGAACAGTGGGAGAAGGGTGTTGCCTTGCAGAGAATGCTACCACAAGAAGAACTATTTTTCAAGAAACAATCAGCCTTTCTATAAAAGCACAGTATCTTCCTGAAGGCTTCTCTTTCACACACATTAGTTCATTTATATTTCAAAATACTCAAAGGAGAGGAATCCTACCATTTCTCATCAACATATAGCAAGTACTACCTTGAATTGTACCTGAATGTTTATCCTGTGTCCTTACCAAGCTAACCCTGGGGAACACAAGACATGTGCTGTGTCTCCAGCCCCTGACAACGCCAAGGGGTATGAAATGAAGCAAGGTGAGCCTGAGGCAACTTCTTTAGGGGTCCCAACCTCCCCTAGGGGAAGTCCAGGCTGAGCAATTCCTAGCACTGCCCAGCTGAGTTAACATTCACCGCAGAGGTTTCCATAGACCTCCAAACAGAAAGCACAGACTCTACTGGGGGTTTCACCATACCCCATGCCTGAAATGACCCCAACATCCTCCTTCAGTAGGAAATGGTGTGGTATCCTAGGGACCCCTTGCCAAGCTCAGCATCACTGTTGACACACCAGAGTCACACAAGTGCTGACCCCAAGGAAGAGTCACAAGGGGGAGGAGGGCAGGGCGATCCATGCTCCAAATGTGTGAGACCAAAAAAGAAGATCAGACTATATTCAATGACCTTCAGTGTGCACTGAGAAGCTACTGCTGAGTGAGACCCCAACACAATCCGACTAGGGATGGGGTTTGGCGGTTGATATCATAGCACCCCTCATCCTGCTTTGTGCTAGAGCTCCTTCCATGGGATTCACTGTCTCCCCAACCAGACTGTGTGCTAATCCTGGAGAGCAGAGGCTGTGAGAATACCTGGAGCCCTACCTTCCTAAAAGAACCCCACATGGGTCTGAGGAAACACACACCATTTTGTGTTAACCTCAGAAGAATCACAGCTTCTCAATCTGTCCTCCCTGTGTGTGTGTGGACCTAGTTTTCACCCATCAGAAACATTTGCTATCCCTCTGGGTGGACAAGGCTGTGGGAGGCAGGCATTCTCACACACTGCTACAGGCATCTGGTAGTACAACCCCTTTGGAGGACAGCTTGACAATCTCTCAGAATTACAAATGAACACACTCCTGTTAACCCAGCAATCCTGCCTTCTGGACTATATACTTCATTTATATTTCTGCAAAATTGAAATGAAATACAAGGTTACTCATTTCAACACAGTGTGTCATAGCAAAATAAACAATCTAAATGTTCATCAACAGGCTTTGAGTTAAATAAACTATGATACATCCATACAACAAAGTGCTATACTGTTGTAAAAACAAGGAGGAAACTTTCATGTACTGATAGGGAAAAAAATTCCAAGATATATTGTTAAATGGAAAGAAAGCAAGGTGGAACACTGCATTTATTTTAAAATAAGTACCAATTTTAATATATACGTAAAAGACACAAGGTAGCTCTGGTTGCTTCTAGGAGGGATGACAGGGTGGGTGGCTGGGAATGAGAGTCCAGGGCAGGCGTCACTGCATGTGCTTTGGAAACTGCTGCTTTATGAATCATATTAAGATATTACATATTAAGAAAATAACTGTATTAAAGTAAATAATTAAATGTCTTGCTCAGGATATCAGAGCTGGCCTTCCACCTCAACAAAGGCAGCAGCTCTGGCTTTTCAATTTCCAAAATAGGCCTGGGAGAAAGTCTGGTCCCAGGCACAGGTGTATAATCCTGGACTCCCACCCCTGCTGCTGCCTCTGGGTCTCACCCACTGCAGCATCTGAAGGGTCTGCTGAAGTCCAGAAACCAGACTTGTCCAAAGAGAGACACACACGGTCCTGCTCACTGAAAATATTTCTATCCCCAGAACTGCCAGCCAACCTTGACTACCTAAGCCTCTCACTGCTGAGGATACATGGAGCTGGGTGGGACGGGTGAACACATACCTCCACCTTCCAGGGTTGGTCTGGACTAGCCCGGGTCTCCTGGTCACCAACACCCCCAAACGCTTTCAATTCCCATTTTCTCCAGAACCATGACACTGCATGTATACCCGCTCACCAAGTGCTCACTACCTGAGTGGCTGCTCATCATGCGGACAGCCTTGGCCTTGGCCAGCTCCAGGGCGGTGATCCACTGTTGCCGCTCCACCTCCGAGCTGGCCTTGAGGTGGTAGGTCCTTGCCCCACTGGTCAGCACGATACCACAAGAGTCCTCCGTGTCAAAGTGCGCAGTGGACAGGTTGATGGTGCCACGGCAGGTGTGGGCCATTTCACCCTGATTTCTGTAGGATGTAAGAGAAAGTATGGGGTGAGGCTCCCAAACTCAATAGCTCTGACTAAAGAAAGCCTCAAGGCAAATCCTCAGAGTCTCAGACCCTTCAAGCTTGGAGAGACCCTGAAATGAAAGAAGGCAATGGCTGGGCTAACACAGTGTGAACTCATGACAGACACTGACCCTTTGCCAGTTACAAGATTATGGAGCTAACAGTACCAAAGTAAGGGGAAGCAGAGGTGACTGAGTGTGGGCCATTTCCAGCTCTGATCAATGTTTGAAAACGGAGACTGGATCTACTTAACTCCCTCCTTCACACACTCAAAGGAAATTGAGAACCCTCACAACATACCAAATCTCCTTCCATAGACTGTGTTGGAAAAGGAAGAGCCACTGGTCAGTATGTAACACTGCCAGTGACAGGAGCTCATTTGGCAATTCTGCTGTCTTTTGATGCTCCTTTATTTCTCCTAGCTCTTCCTCATCTGTTATCTTCTTGATTCTTCTAGAAGTTCTATTTTTTAAATATTTGCTTGTTTGTTTCTAGAGAGAGCGAGCAAGAGCACACAGGTGAGCAGGGGGAGTGGCAGAGGGAGAAGGAGAAGAGAATCTCAAGCAGACTCCCCACTGAGCATAGAGTCCAACGCAGGGCTCGATGTAGGGCTTGATCTCACAACCCTGAGATTATGACCTGAGCCAAAATCAAGAGTCAGATACTTAACTCACTGAGGCACCCTTCTTCTACCAGTTCTAAAGTCAAATGACTTGACAATAAGACATTCAGCTTTCATGTGAACAGTAGCCTCCTTTTCCGATTCTCTTCTGCTGTGGTTACATTCCTTAGAGAAGATGACATAGTTTATACCCGAGGAGAGGTCCAATTCATAGACGCTGACATATTCCACTTGAAGGAGACTCCTAATTTACAAAACTGGCAAAGTTGGGCATGCCTGTTGGAGGCTTTACCTTTTAGATCAAAGGATTTTTAGGCTAGAGACCGTTCAGGTATTTTATTATTATTATTATTCATGGGAGGCACAGAGAGAGAGAGAGAGAGAGAGAGGGGGGGGGGGGCAGAGACACAGGCAGAGGGAGAAGCAGGCTCCATGCAGGGAGCCCGACGTGGGACTTGATCCTGGGTCTCCAGGATCACGCCCTGGGCTGAAGGAGGCGCTAAACTGCTGAGCCACCGGGGCTGCCCTAGACTGTTCAGGTATTAACATTATAGTAATTATCCAAAAATGCCACTCTGGCTCAGCTGAAAAAGGAGGGGAGGATGACTGTTCTAGACAGAGGGAACCGAAGTGGCAAAGACCATGAGGCTAGGTGGAGTATATAGCTTTCAAAGAACAGGAAAAAGTTCCATGTGGCTGAAGCATTGAGAACAACAGAGTGAAGGAGAAAAAGATACAGCTAGAAAATTGTATAGGAACCAAATGTAATGCCTTGCAGATTATGCTAAAGATTTAGACTTTTTTTTTCTTTTTTTTAATTTTTTTTTTTTTACTTATGATAGTCACACAGAGAGAGAGGCAGAGACACAGGCAGAGAGAGAAACAGGCTCCATGCACCGGGAGCCCGACGTGGGATTCGATCCCGGGTCTCCAGGATCGCGCCCTGGGCCAAAGGCAGGCGCCAAACCGCTGCGCCACCCAGGGATCCCCTACTTTTTTTTCCTTTTAAAGATTTTATTTATTCATGAGAGACACGGTGGGGAGGGGCAGAGACACAGGCAGAGGGAGAAGGAGGCTCCATGCAGGGAGCCTTAAGTGGGACTCCATCCCAGGTCTCCAGGATCACACCCTGGGCTGAAGGTGGCGCTAAACTGCTGAACCCTAAATATTTAGACTTCTCTCAAACAAAAACAGTGGGCCTCCTGGGCCTAACGTCAAGAAAGAAGCAGGGGTGGCCAAGAATTATAGAAATTCCTATAGAAAATAGGGAAGAGAAGTACTTGGGGTGAGATGGGGATATGGAAGCCTGGCCACTGTATGGTATTAGGGTTGGGCTGGAAGTTACCCAATGGCTATTGCATTGGATTACAATCCATTGACTAAATAAATATCCCTGTGTCCATAGTCAAAGGGATAAATAAATCAGGGAGAAGGGACAGATCTTTCTTAATGAACATAAATGTGATCATAGAAATAGAAAATCATTGAATGCAATGTGGGATTCTGGATTGGATTATAAAAGTTTTTAAAAAGACATTAAAGAAAAACTTGTGAAATATGAATAAAGTTGGAGGTTTAGTTAATAGTATCTTACAACACTAATTTTCCACTTTTGATAATTGTACTTTGCTGAGATAAGATGTTAACATTTGGGGAAGCTAGATGAAGGGCATGTGAGAACTCTCTGTACCTGCAACTCTTCTATAAGTCTGTTATTTCTTTTTTCTATTCTTTTCTTTTTTTCTTCTTTTTGTTAGTAGATAACCCATTTATTATAAAAGTACACAACTCAGGAACAGTCAGATGGAAGAGATACATAGGATAAGGTTTAGGGAAGGATATGGAGTTTCCATCATCTCTGAGTGTGCCATGTCCCCAAATCTCCACATGTTCACCTACCTGGAAACTCTCCAAGCTGCAGTCTAAGTTACTTCAAAATTAAAAATAATCTTTTTTAGGGGAACCTGGGTGGTTCAGTGGCTGAGTGTCTGCCTTTGGCTCAGGTCATTATCCTGGGGTCCTGGGATCGAGTCTCTCACTGGGCTCCTGCATGGAGCCTACTTCTCCCTCTGCCTATGTCTCTGCCTCTCTTTCTGTGTCTCTCATGAATAAATAAAAAAATCTTTTTAAAAAATAATAATCTTTTTTAATGCTGCCATCACACTCTGCCCAGGGCTACAGCTGATATGAAATCTTGTGTCCAGAACCTGAACTCACTTGCCATCAGGCTCAGTGACAGAGTTGGAGATATTCCCAATGTCACTGAAGGACAGAAGCCCTAACTCAGCCCCCATCATAAAGCTTGGTTCTGGACAAGGCTCTCCACAGAGTGAGGTAAAGGCACTCTAAAAATCACTAGAAAAAGAGGAGTAGAGTGGTGGGTAAGGCTCAGAGAGGGAGGGAGGATCTCCCAGTGAAGATAAACTGAAAACCAAAACTCAAACCTAAGAAGAAAATTAATGCTAACAAAGAAAACAACAAAGTCAAATGCTCAGCAGATGAATCACTTCAGACAAAATGGATCAGAATAATATTTTTAAATGAACATAAATAGGCTTAATATTATTAAAGATGAAGGAAAAACATCAATAAAGAGCAATTATTTGTGAAACAAAAGCTGGTAGGGATGCCTGGGTAGCTCAATGGTTGAGAGTCTGCCTTTGGCTCAGGGTGTGATCCCCAAGTCCTGGGGTTGAGTCCCACACTGGGCTTCCTGCATGGAGCCTGCTTCTCCCTTTACCTATGTCTCTGCCTTTCTCTCTGTGTCTCTAATGAATAAAGAAATAAAATCTAAAAAAAAAAAAAAAAAAAAAAAACCTGGTTAAAATGAAACAAGAACAGGTAGGTATGAAAAGTAACCAGAGAATTTCAGCAAATGAAAATATAGTAGATGACTTGAGATTAATTTTTCAGTTTTTGTTCTGTATCAGAAGAAATTATATAGGGGCACATATGAATTTAGGAATTAAACACCCATTAAAATCATTAAATACATTTGCTTGTCTTAGAATTTAACTATGTTCTTTTTTCTTTCATTTAGATGTTTTGTGGTTAGTCCCTGCTCCACCAGTAGCCAAAGTGATATTTTTTTTGTTCTGTTATTCAGTTTTTTAAAATTTCAATGCCTTCAAAGTAAGTTCCAAAAGTATCTAAAATTCAGGACATTTCCTAAAATTCTGGTTGTTTTTTGGGAGTGGTGCACCTACCCATGTTGTATATAAGAGTTTTTGTTTCTCCCATTGTGCGTCCTGGCTAATGCAACCCTTCTATGAGAGCTGACCCTTCCAGGGCCACCGAACATCCCAGATAGTGGAAAAGTTAAAGCCCCACTCATAGAAAACTGTGTACTTGGGTCTGTAAGTTGCAGTGGCAACTCCTGTCCTACCTTCCCTGGATGGGAACTTTAGAAGTGTAAAGCAACCCAGAACCATCTATTCTCATCAATCCCTGGGCACCTTCAGTGCCTCAAGACAAACTAGGCTATGTCCTAGGGCCTGCCAGTTATGTCAGAGCTCATATCCAGCACACATGATCATTTATCTTCTGCCAGTTTTTAAAAGAAACATGTTTTGTGGCATTACTTTACATTTGGTGGATATTTTAAGTATTTAGAACAAGACAAAATATGGAACACCTTGTAAACTTAACCATAAGAGAGCTTACCATAACTAATACCCTTCTAAGTGAATCACACTGACTCTCAGCCAAATAACATTCAGCAGTTCTGATGGCCAATGTCCTTGCCAGAGATGAGACCATGATACCAGTTATCAGAACTTAGAAGCCTGTAATAGTGAAATAGCACGTCCTAAACACTAACTAAGCTGTAATAGTTAATGTAGCACTTTGGCTAGTGACTAACCCACCTGTATTGGGTACAAAACTTGTACACCAGAGTCCCCTCACCACCTCCTCTATTATCTCTCTTGGAACCCCATTTGGCTTGAGTCGCTCCTCCATTTCTGGGCTTGGCAGGGACGCTGAATCTCAGAGTATGAGATCTGGCTTCCTGATTGCCCATCGAGAGACCAGATTTTTGTAACCCACTAATGTGAAAAGGTTAACACCTCACAGGCTGAACAATGACCAGTGGGAAGTGGGAAATAGATGGGAAGCAGGCAGGTAAATACTCCTCACTTTTCCCCTCAGTGGACTTTTCTAAAGTATGTTTTATCTTTGCAAACCTTCTGGAGAAGTCCATGAGCCTAGAGAACATGAGTAGTCTATGACCCTTGAGTTTGCTGTGAAGTGTTAGCCACCTCAATAAAGTTTCACATTACTTTGGATCTTTGCCTTGCCTTTCTTTAGGTTTTGGCCTCCACATCACCAACGCTCATCTTGCTGAGTGTCCAGCTTGCCAGCAGGAGGGATTGACACAAAACCTCCATGGCATGACCCCCTCCTTGGGGAGAACAAGATAGCCACCAACTAGATCAGATCACTTTCACCTTGTGTGTGTGGACAGGGCAGGGGTCGGGTATTGAGTGATTTTTCCTTACTGGAATCCATGTGTTTTCTGGTAATGGTGTTGCCTTCAGCAGCACTATGGTCCGGTTATTGAATCCTCATTCACTGGCCTGGATTCTTATATGACACAGCCTCAAAGTCACCATTTCAACTGAGAAAGTGAAACAATGACTCCTGACTGGAGTTCACTGATCTCACTGTGAACCCTATTGTCACTCAGGAGCAGCCAACCTGACAGAAGAATGGAATGGCCTATTGAAGGCTCAGCTTGGGAGCACCTGGGTGGCTCAGTGGTTGAGGATTTACCTTTGACTCAGGTGATTCCGGGGGAATCGAGTTCTGTATCAGGCTCTCCACAGGAAGCCTGCTTCTCCCTCTGCCTATGTCTTTGCCTTTCTCTGTGTGTCTCTCATGAATAAATAAATAAAATCTTATAAAAAGAAAAAAAAAAGAAGGCTCAGCTGGGGCATCTACTGAGGAGATGTCTTATGGGATTGACCATCTAACCTCCAGGATGAAGCATATGCCTTGAACTGACAGCTGATATCTGGTGCTGTGTCCTATATAATTACAGAAGATGTGTCCCCGTGAGCCCTGCTCACCATTACTCATAGTGACACCTTGCAAAGTTAGTGCTTCCTATCAGCTGGGCTCAGCTGGTTTAGAGGTTCTGCTTCCAGGAAAAGGGGAAGCACAACACAATAAGGCATGCATTAAATCAGAAGCTGATGATGCCCTCTGGCCACTTTCTGCCCCTTGTAACAGCGACCAACAGACCAAGAAGAGAATAACAATACTGCTGGGGTTACTGATGCTAACCACCATGAAGAGTTAGGTTAGTAGCACATATGGGGATGGGAGGGGAATGCCTGGAATTGATCTGAGGGGAGTCCCTGAGGACTTTCTTAACACTTCCATGTCTGGCAGTGGCTATTAATAGGCAAGGCAACAAGGAAGTTGCCAGAGTGCTAGTAGAGAGCAAAGAGGATCTAGAACAGGTGGTGGAGGAGGAAGATAATGAATATCCATTACAGTGTCAGGACAGACAGGACAGCAGTGAATGAGCTTGTGTCGTGGCCTTCTTGCTTCCCTCTGCCAGGTAACCCCAGCAGGCCACCAGGAAGGGGCATCTGTAACTGCTCAGATTTGCACCTCCCCTCCCAGGGAAGGGGTAAAGATGTCTTCATTCTCTTAGGAGAATGGGGGTTCCCACATTGTAGTAGGAGAGCTGACACCATGGGAGGGCATGAGTGGACCTGAGTAGCACAAGGTGTGGAGCGTATTGGACACAAACCTTTGTGCACCTTCTCAGGTTCCCTTGGCCACCTCCTTCCCTGTCTCTCTCTGTCGCTACCTCAACCTTGCCTGATTGTCCCTCTACTTCTGGACTTTTGTGAAATGTTTTGTAGGAAACAGAAGGTGGAAGCAAAAGGGGCGCAGATCAATTCCCCCTCCACTCTTTCTTCTGCAGACTGCTCAGAGGTATGTTTTCTCCTTGCATATCTTCTGGAGATGTCCCTATGGCAGGCCTCCTGTATCTCTCTGCAGCTCACCTGTCCACTTCCCATTTCTACCTCTCCCCCCTGGGATTGCGCCTTGTACATAAAGTGTCAGATCTTGGGTGCCTGGGTGGCTCAACTGGTTAAGTGATCAGCTCTTGCCTTCAACTCAGGTCATAATCTCATGGGTGGTGGGATCAAGCCCCTCATCAGGCTCTGAACCCAGAGGGGAGTCTGCCTGGGGATTCTCTCCCTCTGCCCCTCCCCCTACTCGTGCTCTCTCATTCCCTCTCTCTCTAAGGTAAAAAATCAATCTTAAAAAAAAGAAAGAAAACACAAAGTGTCAGCTCTTTAATCCTTGCCTTGGTCTATGTTTTCTAGAACCTTCATAAAAAATAGGCAAATAATAATAATAATAATAATAATAATAATAATAATAACTGACAAGCAGCAAATTCAGATCAAGATCCACAGAAAGACAAAGGCTACTAATTTAGAGCAAAGCACTTAGCCTTGTGTGTGACTTTCATTCAATGCTAGCTCAAGCTGAGTCTGATTCATTAGCAAAGTCTGCTCCAATCTTCCAAACCCAAATTCAGTAGTACTTCCTATGGGTCACTATATATAGGAATTGTGCTAGAAATTGGAGAGGGGGTAAATATAAAGATAAATAAAACACATTTTCTGGTCTCAAAGAACATTCCATTTTGTGAAAGAGACAGGCCTGTAAATGGCAAGCTACTATTTTAATAGGCAGAGGAAAATAAATTCAAAATGGAGTATTCACTTTAGGAAAATTCATTGAGTTGTATACTTATAATTACCTACTTTTCTCCATGTATGTTACACACATATAGTATGTTGTGTGTTACAGATACAACCGTTGTCAAAAAAAAGTTTTATTTTATTTTTTTTAAATTCATGAGAGACAGAGAAGAGGCAGAGACACAGGCAGAGGGAGAAGCAGGCTCCCTGTAGGGACTCGATCCCAGGACCCCAGGATCATGACCCGAGCCAAAGGCAGCTGCTCAACCACTGAGCTACCCAAGCATCCCAAAAGTTTGTTTCAAAAACAAACTAAAAATGGAAGAATAGGTTGCCGGTGGTGGGAGCTCAGAAAACAGGACGACCCCTTCTGTCCTAGGGGGATCAAGAAGGTACACTGGAACAGAATTTCAAACAATGAGGGGACTCTGCCCAGGCAAAGGCTAGAAGGAGGGTCAGACCAACCCAGAACAGTGATGTGGGTGGAGGGTGTGGCTCTAGGAAAGTTTCAGGATCCAAGGCAGCCAAAGAAGTCCAGACATGGCCTGGCTTGATAATGGGTATTATGAGTTAAACTCTATTGACCAGGAAGATATGTTGAAATTCTAATCCTCAGTACCTGCAAATGTGACCTTATTTGGAAATATGGTCTTTGAGGTTATAATCAGTTTAAGATGAAGTAATTAGGGTAGGCCCTAATCCAGTATGACTGGTGTCCCTATAAGAGGAGGAAGAAAAACACAGAGACACAAGGCAGCAGAGATGGGAGTGATGTATCTACAAGCCAAGGAACACCAAGGATTACTGGCAAACATCAGAAGCTAGCCAGGCCTGGAACAGAACCTCCCCTAGAGGCTTCAGAGAGAGTGTAACTCTGCTAATCCCTTGATTTTGGACTTCTAGCCTCCAGGACTGTGAGACAATAAATTTCTGCTGTATTAAGTCACCCAGTTTATGGTGCATTATCACAGTATCCCTAGGACACTAAACATGATGGCTGAACAGATAGATGAGCACAGGAATGGCCTTCTAGAAGCTGCCATGTCTGGCAGCTGGTTTATTCCTACGTATCAATCATGGGACTGCATTTCAACTCTCCATCCAGTCCCTACCTAGAACAGTCTGTCACCACAGCACCCATATCACTCCTCTTTTTTTTTTTTTAAGATTTTATTTATTTATTCATGAGAGAGAGAGAGAGAGAGGCAGAGAGAGAAGTAGGCTCCATGCAGGGAGCCCGACGTGGGACTTGATCCAGGGTCTCCAGGATCACGCCCAGGGCGAAAGGCAGGCGCCCAACCGCTGAGCCACCCAGGGATTCCCCATATCGCTCCTCTTGTTCCTAGAGCAGGTCTGTCCCAGAACTACCCATTGCAGTTCAGAGCTTTTCCATTTTCCTATACCACTGAGGCTGGAGCACCCAAAATGGCCTTCAGCAAAGATTCTAAGGTTCAGGTTTCACCAATGACATGCATTAACACAAGATTTAAATGTAGAAGTAAGTTAAGAGGGAAGTGAGCAGAAGAAAAGTTATCCATTGTGGTGTCAGGGACTCTGACAGAGGGAGCAGGCTTTTTAGCCATCGGCTTCCCAATTCTGTGGCTCCCTACAGCAGCATCTGCTGCTTCCAGCAGAGCTAGTGAGAGTCTGAGGACCTACAATGCTCCTTTCAGCTAGCAGCTGCTCCTCCAGCCTTCCCAGGGACTAGGAAGCTACCTCACTCCTGACAGCACAGCCTTTAGGCTAACACTAGCCAGAGTCATTTCTGGTATGCTCAGCTGAGTTCTGGCCAAGGCACCTTCCCAGAGGCTACATCATCTCAGAATGAATACCCGTGACTGCAATCAAGATTGCAGATCTTGTGATGTGTGCTGATATGTGCTGCCTGAGATCTCTGGCAACCAAGGCACACACAGGCCAATTCTATGCATTCGCAGAGGGTTTTGTTTTGTTTTGTTTTGCAGAGGTTTTAAAATCTGGATCTAGAGATGCAAAATGGATAGCCAAAAACCCAATTTAAACATAGGCAAAAGATTTGAACAGATACTTCACAAAAGATGATCTCCAACTGGCTAAATGAACATATGAAAAAGTGTTCAACTTCATCAGTGATCAGTAAACATACGTATGCATCATGATCCAACAGTTCCACTCCTATGGACTTCCCCATTAGGGACGTATGTATACTTGTGGTTATTAAAAGACATGTCCTGGAATGTCTGCAGTACTCTTCCTAAAAGCCCAAAACTGTACCAACCCGTATATCCATCATGGATATGGATATGGATATTCAATGGATAAACAACTGGTGGCTTATCCATGTGATGACTTATCCAAATGGCGGAGTGTTATACAGCAATGCAAATAAATGCATAAGAACATACACAAACAAGCTGGAAGAACCTTACAAATACAATGCTGAGCAGAAGAAGCCAGACACAAAGAAAATGTATTGTGAGACTCTACTTAGAGAGAAAATACAGTAACAGGCAAAACTGAGCTCTGTGATAAGAAATCAAGGCAGCAGTTGTCTGTGGGAAGCAATGACTGGAGGGGACAAGTGGGAGGCTCCTGGGAGTGGGGAATGGTCATGTTTTACTTCTTCTCTTTACAGGAGAATCGGCTATTCACTGTGTTCATTTTGGGAACATCCCCTGTATACTTACCTGCCACTTGTCTCTATGCATATCCAACTTCATTAAAACTTAACATTAAAAAGAACAGGGATGGGGGATTCTTTAATGGCAGTAGAGGCAGCAGTGACTCTGCTGAAGCAATGAATCAAAGTTCTCAAGGGCAGCAGAGGTAGCAGAACCCCAGGAGCATCAACATCCAGTGCCCAGGTGGCAATGTCCTCTCCAGGACATGACTTTGGTCTGCCAAAAGTGGCTGCCCAGCCTGCCTTGTTCTCGCCCCCCTCTGACAGCTCTGTCCTCCTGCCTTTTCAGAAATCCTATGAGCTCCTATACATCCTTTTTTGCTTAAAATATCCAGAGCTGGGTTTCTATTGTTCTTGACTGAGAACCTGCTAGTACAGGTGGACAGTGGCCACAGAAGGGATATGAGAGGGCAGTGAAGAGAGTCATACAAGAGACATAGGCAGGAGAAACAGTAGATTTTGGTTCTTGTACCTCTCCGGACACAAGGATGTTGTTAGGACCTGTCCAGGTCTAAGTAACAAAGCTCAGGCTATTCGTTCTATCTACCACATCCTGAGGGCTTACCTTAGAAGTGTCTCACATAGATTAGCCACTTAAGATATGATAGGAAAGGCAGGAATGTTACCTTTCTGGAATGTTACCTTCCAGATGCAGAGGCTGAAAGGCTTGGCTATGTGGGCAGCTCACTGCAGGTCCCACAGAGGACCAAGCCACTAGAGCCAGGCCCATCCATCCACCTGCAGCCCTGTCTCTTACCCACGGGAGTGCATGGACACGTCCCCACGCTTCATTTCTATTTTCAAAAGTCATCAGAGCTGGGATCCCTGGGTGGCGCAGCGGTTTAGCGCCTGCCTTTGGCCCAGGGCGTGATCCTGGAGACCCGGGATCGAATCCCACGTTGGGCTCCCGGTGCAGGGAGCCTGCTTCTCCCTCTGCCTATGTCTCTGCCTCTCTCTCTCTCTCTGTGTGACTATCATAAAAAAAAAAAAGTCATCAGAGCTGGTTAAATAGCACCATCCAGAAAATGCTCAATATGGCAACCGTCAGAAGTGGCCAATCGAACAGAAGCATCTACTGCATGGATGAGACTATCACCACAAGACCTGACACTGTTTCACTTGGCTTCTGGCCTCATTCTTTTCCATTTAAAGCTTCCCTTGAGAAATGTGAAATAATTGTTGCTGCAAATTCTATAGGAAGGACATTTCTAATGCAGTTTTTTTAATAAAAAAGGAGACTTGGGAGCATTCTCCAAATACTGAAACTCACATCACTACATGTTTACACAAATAGATGGTGACAGAGAGCAATTTATAAAAGGCCAGCACATTTCTCCATACAACTTACATCTAGATAGTACTTCACTTTCCACAGGAGACTGTCACCAACACGATTCCTTCAATCCTCATAAGAACCCATAAAGTGGGCAAATATTTAAGCAAATGTTGATTTGCTTAGCAAATATTTATCAAGTATATTCCAAATGGCAGGCACCTGCAGGAGGGAATTAGCCTCATTTTACAATCAAGAAAGGAGAAGAGGCCAGGAAAAGGTAAATCATGTCCAGGAAAAGGTAAATCATGTGCCCTCATCCATAAAACTGGTAAACAATAAAGTCAACTGGAACTGGGTATCTCTGCCACCAACATAGGGCTCTTTCCATGGAGAATCCTAAGGTATCCATCCAGGAAATGCTTTATTCTGGTCATTACTTCTGTTTGTCGCTTGCAAGTGAACACATAAGTTCCATGAGACAGAACTGGCCTATCTTGTCCTTACCTGGCTCAGAGCTGATGCATGGTGAGAACTCAGAGGTGGTGGGCTGGCTGCGAGAATTCATGCATGAGTGTTACACAAGCAGGGAGACAAACCCAGGGAGATGATCCAGCCCCAGCGCCACCTGAAGCCCTGCCAACCTCACACATTTAAGGTGGAACAGCAGGATAACAACACCTCACCCTTCCACATCACTCACTGAAAATTAACAAGACTCTTTTTGTGGTTCCACCAAAATGTCAAAATACCATGTACCACCCATCAATGACTAAGGTGGTTCCTAAGATTCTTAAATGGAAACCCTGTCACAGAATATTAGACAAATGCTTTAGATCTCATATTTAGACTAAAATGCCTCATCAGGTAGAAAATGGATGAACACGTCACTTTTGCTGCCAATGCAGTAACAATAAGCCACAACGTTTTTCCAAGTTATTTACCCTTTTAAATTGTGAGGCTGGTCAGGCGAAAGCTGACCTGGACTTCACTGAAAAGAATGTCAAGTCCTCTCCAGCTTGCCTCCTCAATCTCCTTCAAAGCCACCCTCTACACTGCAGCTGTTCCGCTCAGCCCTGCACTAGGCCACGGTTATCCCTCACTCAGACACACCCATAGTCTCCTCATCAGCCTCTGCCACTCCCCTGTGGCAGAGCTACCTTTTTCTAAAACTTCATTCTGAATCTGTCAATATACTGCGTTAAACCCTTCGACAACTCTCCTATTCCTTCAGGACTAGGAGTCAAAGTCCTTGCTCCTGAATATGACTTACCAGCTCTTCCTGAATAGAAATCTACTGTTTCTCCTGCCTGTGTCTCTTGTAAGACTCTCTTCACTGCCCTCTCTGCCCTCTGACATCCCTTCTGTGGCCACTGTCCACCTGTACTAGCAGGTTCTCAGTCAAGAACAATAGAAACCCAGCTCTGGATATTTTAAGCAAAAAAGGATATATAGGAGCTCATAGGATTTCTGAAAAGGCAGGAGGATAGAGCTGTCAGAGGGGGACGAGAACAAGGCAGGCTGGACAGCCACTTTTGGCAGACCAAAGTCATGTCCTGGAGAGGACATTGCCACCTGGGCACTGGATGTTGATGCTCCCAGGGCTCTGCTACCTCTGCTGCCCTTGAGAACTAGTCATTGCTGCCTCTACTGCCATGAAAGAATCCCCCATCCCTGTTCTTTTAAATGTTAAGTTTTAACGCACTTTGATATATAAAGTGGCACAACATTTTTCAAAGGCTGAAAGGAAAGAAGTGCCAACCCAGAATCCAGTGAAAATACCCTCTAGGAATGATGGAAAAGGACATTCTGAAATGAAGGAAAACAAAGAGAACTTGTCACCAGCATATCTACCTTAAAACAATGGCAAAAGAAAGATTCTCTAAAAAGAAAGGAAATGATAAAAAGAAAGAATCTTAGAACATCAGGAAGGAAGAAAGAACATTAAACAAATTTATGGCTTAAGACAATAGATATTCCTTCTCTTGAGTTTTCTAAATTATATTTGATGGTTGAAGCAAAAATTTAAACACTGTATGATGTGGTATGATGTGGTTCTACATGTATGTAGAAGAATATTTAAGACTACTAGACTATAAATGGGGGCAGGTAAAGGAACTTAGAGGGAAGTAAATTTTCTATACTTCATTGAAATTGGTTAAATGACATCAGCAGATCTGATAAGTTATGTATATATAATGTAATATATGAAGAATCACTAAAAATGTTATCCAAAGAGATACTCAAAGCACTGTAGAATTAAATACAGTCATCATATGACCCAGATTCCACTCCCAGATATATAACCGAGAGAAATGAAAATATATGTCCCCACAAAAACTTGTACACAAACTTTTACAACAGTATTACACATAAAAGGTGGAAATAATCCACATATCCATAGGTAGATGAATGAACCCCCAAAATAGTATATTATACAATGGAATCATTCCTACACTGGAATATTATTTAGCCATAAAAGGAACAAAGTACTGGTCTATGCTACAACTTGGATAAACCTTGAATACTATGCTAAGTGAAAGAAGCCAGTCACAAAAGTCCACATACCATATGACTTCATTCATACAAAAGTCCATGCTAGGGAAACATATAGAGGCAGAAAGTATATGAGTGGTTGCTTAGGGCTAGGGGAAGATTTGGAGGGAGAGGGATGGGCAGAGTAGTGATAGCTAAAGGATATGGGGTTTCCTTTGGAGGTAATGAAAATGTTATAAAATTGACTGTGATGGTTGCACATATCTGTGAATATATTAAAAACCATTAGTTGTATACTTTAAGTGAGTTATTTGCACAGTATGTAGATCATATCTTAAAGGTCAGAACAAGAATAACAACTGCAATACATTGAAAGGCTTCAAGTCAAGAAATGTATAATTATACTAAAAAATAAGTCATTAGTAACCCTGGAGAGATACTAAAAGTCCAACTCATTTGTCTGATAACTGGTGAATAAAGGAAAGCATAGAACATTTTCCCTACCATTTATATTTTAGCAAAACTATTGGGTAACCAAATGGTTAGATGAGGGGAAATTTCTCTTTATAGAATTATTTTCACTAATAACTACAAAAGGAATGATAGAATATCATTTTGTAGCCTGTACTGAACTAATGGGTCTAGGAAATTGTCCACGGTAGCTGCTAGTGTGTGTGTGTGTGTGTGTGTGTGTGTGCAAGAGAGAGAGAGAGAGAATCAGACAACATGCATACCCTTTCAATATACCTATGAATCATTTTGCCAATATAACTGAATCTTACTCTGAATCTCTAGCTGTCAGTTTATAGGAAATAAAGGAAATAGAAGAGTATCATAAGCAACATTATGGAGATGTAATCAGCGAATTCCAGTCTGTGGCAAACTACAGAACAAATGACCTAGTTTCTTCAACCAATAAATTGCAAAAGGAAAAAAAGGGAGAAAGAGAATCTGTAAATCAAAAGAGACGGGGGAGTTCCTTCCCCTTTTCCAGGCAGTGCTCAGCCATGGGGACTCAGCACAACCAGCAGCATCAGGGCAGCCAGGCCTTGAGGCAAAGAGGTATGGCTGGCATCAAAGATGAGCAACACTAAGGTCAAGAAAATTCAGTGAGCATGACTGGGTGTGAAGGAACAGACGGAACTTGGTCAGCATGGCTGAGAGAGTAGTTTCATACCTGAAATTGAGCAAATATTTAAATATATTGAGGATAGTGGGAGCCAGAGCTCTTTTTGTCAGAGTTTGAAGTAGGAAAAATGGAAGGAGAGAGTGAGAAAAAAACTATCTCTATCCACCGAGAGAGCCAGAAGCAATGATGTCCCAGTGACAATGAGTATACCCAGCATCCAGAACTGGGCTTCTAGATATCATTTCCCACTAAAAGGGATGGGGTTCATTACAGAAATGCACATTCCAGTATAAGACAAACCAAGAATATTTTGTTGTGGGCTGACTGGGTGGCTCAGCGATTGAGCATCTGCCTTCGGCTCACAGGATCCAGCATGGAGTCCTGCATTGGGCTCCCTGCGGGCAGCCTGCTTCTCCCTCTGCCTATGTCTCTGCCTCTTTCTCTGTGTGTCTCTCATGAATAAATAAATGAATCTTTTAAAAAAAGAATATCTTGTTGTGCCAAAAGTAAGGAAATGTTCAGAGTGATGGGTAATGTCAAAAGTATACAGGAGCCAATTTAAAACGACTCCTCCTACCCAAAGCTGGGAAAATTTGAGTAGCAATATAAATGAGAGTTACTGTTAATAACCCACTGGATGAGACAAAAATCTATGAGGTCATATTGATATGAATAGATGAACAGATAATTAAATAAAAAGCTCCTTTTATAGTACAATGCCTTCTGATAAATGTGAAAGGAATGGTGTAAAAAGAAATATCGCCAACTGGCAACTATCAAAACAATAACTTATTTGATTCAGCCAAGAATAACCAAAAGGTACTAAAAACCAGTGGGATTTGTTAAAGAATTGTGTTTTACCTAGCCTCAAAGTGTCTCCCCATAAAATACATTCTAATTTAATTATTAATTAATTATCACATTAGTTATATTCTAGTTTTATTCTGGGGTTATTCCAAGTATCTAAATTATAATTTAATTCTAATCAATTATTTGCTGGTTCTAATTAATTGTTTATAATTCCAATTAATTATTAATTCTGATTACTTACTTATTAATTCATTGGTTCTGATCAATTACTTATTAATAATTATAAGTCAACTTTACAGTGGAGAAATCTGGCAATAAACACCATCTTAATCAAATGATAAAAGTTACACCACTACTAGCAAGACTAATCAACATCCTGTGCCTCCTGATACGATGCACTGTGAAGGACATGGTAGTATATCCTGCAGTATTCCTGCCACAAATGTAGGACCTGAATCTAAACATAAGGGAACACTAGGCAATCCTAAACTGAGGCACAATCCACAAAGTAACTGGCATATATTTATCAAAAATTTCCAGGTCATAAAAAACAAGGAAAAATGGGGGAACTGTTCCAGACTGAAACTAAAGGGGTAAGACAACCAAATGCGATCAACAATCCTGAATTGGCTCTTGTACCTCTAAAGGACATAATTGAGACAACTGGAAAAATCTGGATGGCATCCATGGATTAGATGATAGTATTTTTTTAAAAGATTTTATTTATTTATTTATGAGAAACACAGAGACAGAGGGAGAAGCAGACTCCCTGTAAGGAGCCTAATGTGGGATCACGCCCTGAGCTGAAGGTAGATGCTCAACCACTGAGCCACCCAGGCATCCCTAGATGATAGCATTGTATCAATGTTTACACTGCGGATATAGGAGAATGCCCTTGTTTTAAGGAATACACACTGAAGCACTAAGTGTAATAGGCATCATGTCTGAAACTTACTCTTAAAATCTTAAGAAATAAGATGTATAAATATGACATAGAGAATGTAGAGCATAGTAACAATTGGGGGATCTGAGAGTACATGGGTACATAGGAGCTATTTGTGCTATTCTTGAAATTTTCCTCTAAGTTTGAAATTATTTCAAAACAAAAAGTTTATTTTAAAAAATCCAGGGAGGGCAGCCTGGGTGGCTCAGCGGTTTAAGCGCCTGCCTTCCACCCAGGGCGTGATCCTGGAGTCCCAAGAACGAGTTCCACGTCAGACTCCCTGCATGGAGCCTGCCCCTCCTTCTGCCTGTGTCTCTGCCTCTCTCTCTCTCTCTCTCTGTCTATTATGAATAAATAAAAATAAAAATCTTAAAAAAAATAAGAAAATAAAAAAATAAAAAATCCTGGGAGAAATATCAATAATTGCAATGAATGGATCTTATTTGGATCCTGATTTCTAGAAACTGTAGAAATGATTTTAAGTTAATGAGGATATTTTAATATTGACTGGATATCTAATCTTATCAAAGAATCATTGTTAAACTTTTAGGCATATTAATGCCATTTTGATTTTTTTAAAAAAACCTTCATCTCTACAGAGATGTATACTGAAATATTTATAAATATTATTATTAAAATTATTTTTAAACTAATTATTAAAATTAGGTTAAAGATGTCTGGGACTTGCTTCAAATTAAGTGAGGGTGGAGAGGCTATAGACTGACCTAAAGGTAAGACTTGCTCACATTGAGTGATGGGGATATGGGGCTCATTATACCAACATCTCTACTTTTATATGTTTGAAATTCCCCATAATAATAAAAAAAATCCATTGCATTTTAAGTTCTTCACTGTGTGTAGTGATGACCAACAGCAGTCCGAACTACTTTTTTTCTTTTTAAAGATTTTATTTATTTATTTTAAAGTAAACTCTATACCCAACATGGAGCTCAAACTCATGACCCTGAGATCAGGAGTCACATGCTCTACCAACTGAGCCAGTCAGGTGCCGCTAAGTTGAACTACTTTGATGGTGAAGGGGACATCTTGAATCCCAGTGACCAGGCACAGGAATGAGGCTGTGCACTGAGTGTCTCAGGAGGAGATAAAAGATGACAGGTCCCCAGGGCACAGGGCTGGATTTATTTCAAGACCTAGTCATGGGCACAGAACCATTCAGGATAGTTGAAAACAGATTTGTTTTTTTTTTTTTTTTAAATCATCACACAGTCTCTGTAGCTGCAGCCATAATCTGCAGAATGTTCCAGCAACCTAAATTCTTCCTTTTATAAGTGCTCTGTTGGCTTAAAATTTCAGCAGCCCTAAACGTACCCCCCAAAAATACTACACTAAGCAAAGGAGGTTCTAAAAAAGAAAACCAGTTAGCAAGCCAAGCAAAAGACTGAAACACTACAAATTAGAAGTCAATTAAGGAAACACTTGGATGGAATTTTAACACACCGAGGCCAATTACAAATTTAAATGCACAGATTACAATACAAGCTTACAGATCTGATGGTGAGACATGTAATTTATTCAGGAATTCTACTTCTTCCTTTCATGGCCTCCAAGATGATGCACATTGATATTAATATTAGATGGAATAATCTTATGTAAAACTGACTCCCTCCAGGTTTCAAGTGAAGCAAAAATGGCTGAACTCCTATCAAAACATGACAGCAGCCTGTGAAACTATAGGCCTCACACCACAGGCTGTCACCAACTTCCCAGAGACTGTGTTTAAAACAACTGACACCCCTCCTCGTCATGTTCACTGTTTCATTCAGTCAGTATGACAGGCCAGCCACTTGTTCAGATCAGTGAGGAAAACAGATGATGAATTGGATGAAGAAGACATAGGATGAAGGTCCAGGTTCATGGGGTGGTGGCTCTCTCGGGCCTCCACAGAATCCATCAAGAGTGTATGACTTTCTGTCTCTCCTCTATCATTTGGGCTGAACAAGAGAGGGCCTCATCAGCACAGAGCACTCTCCTATGAAAAGGTTCCTGAACTCCAGAAGGATAGACTACAGCCTGGCTATACCCAAAAGAGCCTTCAAATATGTCTTCTTCATCCTCTGGCAAATCCATCCCTGGTTTCCTTGACTGTACATGATAGACAGAAGTGTGAGCTTAAATGGTAGGTTTTCAACAGTTAAGCATTTACTACTAGCAAAATCCTTACATTCAAAACATCCCTTTTAGTGATGAAAGTGTTTACCAAGTACTTCCTCATGGTTTGTTTCAAACAGCCAAGTATGGCTGCTTATAGATGATAAAAGTGGGGGCCACAGAGATTTAGAGACTTTCCCCCACACTGGCAGGGCTAATTATATAACCAACAGGATACTGTGGAAATGACAGAGTCAAAAAAAGTCAAAAAGATTTTAAAAAATAAAACAAAACAACAAACAAACAAGAACAACCCAACCACTGTGTTCTCTGCTTGCTCGCTCAGATCACTCTCTGGAAAAAGCAGCTTTTTGTATGTTGTGAGGATACTCAAGCAGCCCTTTGGAGAGGTCTACAAAGAGAGGCCCCGAGAACTCCTATCAACAGCCAACAAGTGCTTTGCTAAGCACATAAGTGAGTCACCTTGAGAATGGAGCCTGTAGCCCCAGTCAAGCCTTCAAGTGAGTGCAGCCTTCATGAGATATCCCAAGCCAGAATCATCCCAACTAACCACGCACACATGAATTCTGGCCCCACAGAAACTGTGAGATAATGTTTATTATTGTTTTAAGCCACTGAATTTCAGGATGATTTGTTACAGAGCAAGAGAAAATACACAGGGATGCTAAGCCAGCCAGTGAGGATGAAGAGTATGGCTGTGTGGGACAGAGATACAACCCAGTGAAGACAGATGTTGCCTGGAAATCCATCTCAGCTCAACAGAGGAAGAAGTTTATAATAGCCAGAATTATTCAAGGAATACCAGCTTGTCTTGGGAGATACAGGTTGCTCTCTGTCACTGGAGAGATTTGCTCAGAGGCTGGTGCTAATGGGGCAAAGATGTCATAGGAAGAAGTCAACAGACAGAGAGATGGTTGGATTGGACAACTTTTAAGTTCCTTTCTACCAGAGATTTTTCTACACTATGCAACTTACCCAAGGACCTGGAAAATCTTGCTCACCAGCTTCCTAGGCTCCGATGACATGCTTGTACAGTGTATATCTGGCTAACAGTTACTGAAAACTGATTTGTTCTGGGAGGAAACAGACAACACTTGAGCTACTGGTCCCACCCTCAAAGAGCTGCACATGCCCATGAATGACATATTGTCACCAAGTACAAACCAGGGCTGACAGGAGAAAAGAGGCAGGAAGCCTGCAGCCCGAAACCATTAATGTCTAGAAGGCTGCAAAGGCAGGGCATGTTGCGAGGCACTCAGGTAAATGCAAGGGAGACAAAAGGCACTACGGGAATTTGCTTAGTGGCTAGGAATGCCCTAATCCCATCTCCAGAAGGCAATGACTCAGTAAACTGGCAGGCAAAATAAATTCAAACTTAGGAGAACTGCGGGGCTCAGAAGAAGAAAATTACTTCTGTGCCTGCAACTGGCAAAATAATTTCATTTTCTAAAAATGGAAAATTCAAGGAAGGTGTCTTTCTTGTCAGATGTGAGCAATGCAGCAAAAGACAGTGTTCTCCACCACCACCACCACCCCGCCCCGCCCCGAGTCTGCTTGCAAGTCTCCCAAAACTGGGAACAGGAAACACACCATTAGCCCATCTGTGGCTCAGCAAAAGCTTCACCCATTCTTTCTCTACTAGGTCAGCACCAGCTTTGCGGCTGCCTGGAGTCTGATCTCCATGCCACTAAGTCAATAGACATTTCTGTGCCAAGCCCAGCACCAGGCAGAGATCATCTTTGATATCTCATCTCTCCCCTGACTTCCTCCAATTGTTTCCTCATCAAATTCCCAGGAGGTTGGGGCTAAAAGGAACTCCACAGACCACCCAGTCTACCCCCCTTGCTTTACAGATGAAGAGTGTGATTATTGGAAGGAAGGTTAGAAGCTGGTAAAGACTGAAACATTTTTCCCAATCCCTAATGTCCTCCCTGAATTACAATTACATGTCCACACCCTTCATCATAGGACTTTGCAGGATCACCCACCATAGTAGGCAATGGGTACCCTCTCGCCCCACCAATATTGGATAAGGCCATGTGCCTTGATTCAACCAATGGAATATGGACCAGAGTGAAGGTGTGCAGGCTTGAACTGGGGTGCTTCCTTTCCTGCTCGCTCCCTGTACTTCTACCATCATAGGGAGAAGACTGATTCTGTTACTGTACTCGTTCAAGGCAGAGGAGCCTCCCAGGTGTCACTGCTGGAGGCAGAGCTGCTCTAGTCATCTGCAGACATGCAAGCAAGAATAAACCACCCTTGCTTTAAATTCTGAGTTTTTGGGGTGATTTATTTGGGGGCTGCCTTATCCAGGAGCACAAGTGAGCTGAGGGCCCAGTTCTAACTCTCATCTACCTCCTCCCCTCTTAGGATGTACACAGAGCCCATTGTCCCTGGGGTGTGACAGTAGAGGAAGAAACCAAAGATTATCCTGGAAAGGCAGAGATGAAGCTGGTCCTGAGGATAAGCAGTGGCTGTATGTGTTTGGGATGAGGGGAAGATGAAAAAGAAGTCTCTTGGGGAGCCGGGTGGCTCAGCGGTTTAGCGCCACCTTTGGCCCAGGGCCTGATCCTGGAGACCTGAGATCGAGTCCCACATCGGGCTCCCTGCATGGAGCCTGCTTCTCCCTCTGCCTGTGTCTCTGCCTCTGTCTCTCTGTCTCTTTCTGTATCTCTCATGAATAAAAAAATAAAATCTTAAAAAAGAAAAAGAAAAAGGAGTCTCTTGTGCCAAAATGTCAGCAATCTTTGTCAGCAACCTAACTGTCTGCTTTTAATTCCTACCCACCTTCTCTTAGGCTATCACAATCATTCTTTTTACACTAGTAAGTGGAGGGCTTACTAGCCAGCTGCAGAAATCTAGAGATGTGCATGGAAGTGAACTTAAGAGGTCTGTCTTCTCAGATTAACCTCCCACAGTCCCAGATGACAGAGCTGCAGGTGGACCCTGAAAATGGCATGGTGTCCTATCCAATCAGTATAGATGTTTTTCAAATCTTTCATCTCTACATATATAGTGCCAGGGTACCAAGACCACTCAGTAGGGAAAAGACAGTCTCTTCCACAAGTGGTGCTGGAAAAACTGAATGTCTACATGCAAAAGAATGAAATCGGAGCTTAACTAGCTCCAGGTTTGGGAGGGCAAAGACAAGGCAGGACAGTATGAGCATCATTAAGGGCAATACAACAGTGGGCTGAACATAGGCAAACACAGGAAACATGTTTGTGTCCATGAGATTATAGTGTTTTTGAGAAAACAAACAACATGGATTTGTCACCATTTGAAGATAAGAACCAGTTCATGATTTTGAGAGCTTGTGATTAAAGGGAAAGAATCAAGAATTTGTTCTGCCTTTCCTGTGTGAACTATACCCCTGAGTAACCAGAGTAGTAGAAGATGGGAAGTTTCTCTCTAGAGGTATTCCTACTAATAAATAAGGAAGGAGTGATAGAATTACACTCATTGAAGACTGATGATCACCAGCAGCTAACATCACAAACCAAAAAGCCACCAGACATTATGAGCTCCTGATGGAAGAACACATTACCATTTGATCAAGTTTCTAGATCCATCTGCCAAGTTGAAGAATTGCAGAAGCCAGAGGAACATGTTAACCTACACCAAGAAAAACAATCAGCAAAACCCAGACTGTGAGAAATTCTGTGGGGAGACTTTACTTGGGTCCTGATGCAAACAAATGTATCAAAAAAAATTTTAGGACATTTCAGACAATTGAAACTGTGAACACTGGATATTTGTTGATAATAAGGAATTATTAATTTTAGTATAACAATGGTATTATAGATATGTTTTTAAAAATCCTTAATCTTTAGAGCTACATACTGAAACATTTAGAGGTGAAATGTGATATTTGGGATTCACTTTGAAATAGTATTGGCAGGTGGAGGACTGAGATGAAATAAGATTGGCTGGAAAGTTAATAATTGTTGATACTGGGTAAGGGGTACACGGGGGTTACTACTATCTATTCATATTAAATACAAATGAGTACAATGAGTTCTCAATACTGTCACATCTCTTTGGCTCATGCTAAGCCTCAGAAAAGGAGCTGAAAATATGAGCATTGTGTAGTAGCTTCCATGGTCACTCTATTCTCCTGGCAAACAGTGACTCCCCCTGGGGCTACTGTAATAGTCTAAACTTAATATTGGGTCTTTATAACATATAAAAAGATTAAAATTACAAAGTGCTTTCTATAAAAAAAAAAAAAAGTCTTCACTGAAATTTGAGAATCTACTAAGCAGAAGTGACTGCCCAGCACCCCAGGGGACACTATGTCAAGAAGACGCAGCCTCAGGCTCTGGAGGGGAGGAGCCAGTTTTTAATCTAATGGAGGGAAATAAAACAACATCCTGCTAATAGGGGTATATGGCCAAATGACATAATACACCAAAGGACATCAGAGGAAGGATGGTTCTGCTAGCCCAGCTGACTGCAGGGGAATCCAGGCAGGTTCATCTTGAGATGACTTGGAATTAAGATTGTCAGCTAGGATGTCTATAGCAATGAAGAGGGGATCTCCTTGCTGAAAGGATGTCCAGTGCAGAGATCTGAAGGAGAGACTGAACAGCATGTTGGTTGCAGAAGGGGAATAAGGCAAGTTAGATAGAAGATGGATCAAGGCCCAGGGATCAAGGGAGAGGGAGAGAGGGAGGCACCCAACTTGGAAGGGCAGTGAGTGGTGTGCCCAGGAAAGCCACACACTGTATTTCAGGAAGAGAGTACCTACTGCAGCTTCAAAGGACAACACGTTCTGGCAGTGTCCTGTGCAAGCTCAGCAACACCATATGCCCTCTTCTTGGTTTAGGCAAATAGCCCAGCAATGCAGATCAAATGGTGTGAGTCAAGATTGTTAAATCAGCCTTCAATGCATGGAGCTGTGGCTGAGCATGTGCTGAGGTGTCAAGAGGAGTGAAGCTTAGTGATCAGAACTCCTAAAAATAGAAACAGACGCAGGAAAGAGTCCCATGTAAAAGAAAAAAATATACAGCACCCAGCATGACTCTGAAACTCACTGACAGTTTGCTTCATGTGTCTGATTATGAAAGGAGCCTCCTAAAGCCACATTTCTGTGTGGCAGCACCTGGTATGTGTGATTCACCACACATCAAAGCTGCCAATTTCAATTTGTTCAGAGTGTTTCTTACCATCTCCTACTCTCTGTATGTCAGTTTACAGTGGAGTGTATTTCTCTCTCCCAGGATAAGCAGACGTTGATCTTGGTTAAGGAACCCCACATTCTTTTCACAGACATATCTGTCTTTGCTGATATAATTTGCCAACTATATCCCAGAAGACTACAGGAGCTGCAGTCTTGAACACCCAGCTCCCAGGGAGCTCCCCCAATGCACTGTGTCTGAACCTGCTGGCCTTTTACCAAATGGCCAGGATGGGTACGGATTTCCTCCCTCCTTCTCCACACCACTGTTTTATGATGGTATGCATGTCCATCTCCCACACTGCCTTATAGATTTTTGGCCCTCAGTAAATGATACAACCAACGCTAGTATATGTTTACTGTCACAAATGTTCCAGACTGCTCATCAGGCCCCAGTCTTGAATTAATAGACCCTCCCTGAAGAAGTCACAAGGGTCAGCAGCAGCTGAAGAACTCAGACCAGACATTCTATCAGAGACACAAAAGTACTTGTAAAGGAAGGAAGAACATATGCAAAGTCAAGTCACCAAAGGGTTTCAGGAAAGGTCTAGATTATGAAAGTGTCTATGAAACTATAAAGGAACAACATGAACCACACTTCTCTTCTCAACAGAGAAGGCCGTCAAGCATACAGAGCAGCAGGCCATGTTGATGCCCTGCAAGACTGGCATGTGTCTTCTCTGATAGGTAATAAGAAGCCACTCTGCCACTCAACGCCAAATGTAAGCACTCCTCCTCCCTAAACCAAAGTGAGTGTTGGCCCTTAACCCTGCCTGACATTACTTAAGTCTGCAAGGAGGAAAGAGGTCAGAGCAATGCAGAATAGAAATGACATAGTTGGCCTAAGACCACTTATCCTTTGAAAGATTTGCCCTTGGCTGTCATCTGGGAGTCTGGATTTGGGGGGTGGGGGCCTCATTCACTAATTGCTAGAGGTGGCTCACTGTGCCTAAACTACTTGCACAAAATTATGGTCTATGCTGAATACCTGCTTTAATCCTGGCAGTCTGGATTTTGGGTATGCACCAGGCAGACAGTGAACACGTAGCCGGCCCCCATTAAAAACATGGCCACTGAGTCTCTAATGAGCTTCTCTGGCTGGCAACATTTCACATATATTGTCACAACTCATTGCTGGAGGAACTGAGCGTGTCCTGTGACTGGGAAAGGACCCTCAGAAGCTTGCACGTGGTTTTCCCAGACTTTACCCCGTACCTGTTTTCCTTTTGCTGACGGTGTTTTGCCCCTTTTCACTGTAACAAAGCACAGCTGTGAACACAAAGGGATGCCGAGTCCTAAGAGTCCTCTTGGCTCCTTAAGGAACCTGGAGGGCTAGTTTTGGAGATCCCAAAAGGACCATAGTCAGAGGTCTCCACCATATGAGGTGGGTGGAGTCCATGAGCTATCCATACTACCATCCTGAACTCCCACTTGTTCCGTATAACAGAACAACACTTCTGTCCTGTACTCCTCACTGAAAGCATGAACTGGACATTGTTCTGACACCTGCACCCAACCCCACAGATGTGAGGAGCTGTTATTCAATTGGATCTAACATTTTAGGATGAAGGCCTTGCCTCTGATCAATGGCCAGCTTCCCACAGGGTCTTACACATGGAGTGCAGACAGAGCAAACCTTCCAGTACATGTAAAACTATTTGAGGGAGCTATAAGATTGAGAAAAGCCCTTTTAATAGCTTTACCTTTGTTCCCCATTCCTTCAACCACCTCTACACTTTACAAAGTGACAAGTCATCCTAGGTATATACAGACCACATGTATAAACACTTGCAACCCTATGGAAATACAAATGAGGACCACAGAGAGAGGCTACTATTTCCCCGGAGAGCCTATTTCAACACAGTCAAATCTGTCAACATAATATATCCAGATAATCTGCATTTCATAACTGCAGCTTTTCTGCACTCCAGGCTTAAGCCACAATCTCCCACTTATCATCCCAATCTCATTCCAGCAAACAAGTTTTTGAAACTGAAAACAAATTAAGAAAAATCCAAGTTTGGCACTAACATACTTGGCTTTCTGAAATCTCATAAAATTGCAAGCAATTCTCATTCATTCACTCACTCTTCCATTCAGATTAGCCAAGCTACTGAGAACATATCAGTGGCAAAGCACCTCCTAGGCTCCGTGCAGAATACAAAGAAGCTGCCGAACTTGGCCATGGTGTTCCTTTGGCACAAAGCTGCTGCAGAGATGCCCACACAGGCACCCTGTGTATATGGTTCCCAGAGAAGACATGGTCTTTGGGTCAGTCAGGGGCCACTGTGGGTATTTCAGATAGGAGAAAACCAAAGCGGATATGTATGAACATAAAGGATGGAACTGTTGAAAAAGAATCCTGGAGAAGACAAGTCAACTCTAGGGCGACTGGGTGGGGAGCTAGCACCACGGTGGGGATACGCTGTCCGGGGCACAAGTCGGAAGCTGGGATGCCAGTGAAGCAGAAGGCAGACCTGAAACCCAACGTGGCACTGGGAATGGAGAGGAGGGACTAGAGGAGAAAGACAGGCAGGGCTCGCAATTCCATCTGATGTTGGAATAGAGAAGGAGGAGGCAGCAAGCATGACTCAGAAGTTTTCAGCTATTCATAGAAAGAGAAAAGTTAGCAGGAGGAGCAAGCTCGGTGGGGAAAATTATAATTTGTGTCACCAGACTTTGCTAAGAACACTGGTGTGTACCGTGTTCCACCAAAATATGCTGCCAGTCCATCCATGACCTGTTTGCCACACCCTTCTGCTAAATGTTAAGAAAATACACTTCAAACAAATGTGGACACGTTGTCAACCTGTGCATTCCCTTTCAGCCTTCTAATAGTCTTAAGGTATGAAACACTGAATGATATATATTTTTTTAGATTTTATTCATTAATGTAACAGAGAGAGAGTGTGTGTGCACAAGCAGGGGGAGCAGCAGCAGAGGGAGAGGGAAAAGCAGGCTCCCTGCTGAGCGGAGAGCCAACTCGGGGCTCCATCCCAGGACCCTAGGATCACGACCTGAGCTGAAGGCAGACACTTAACTGACTGAGCCACCCAGGCGCCCCACAAATGATATTTTAAATTAAAGCTGAATCCAATATGATAAGGCCCATCTTCTAGGGTAAAGACCCCAGTGGCTTAACCTGCAGACGTGCACTCTAACGGACACTTGGCAACTGGAGAGTTTTTCCCATCTCTGTCCCTCAAGTATTACCTAGAGTGACGTTTGAGAACACTACTATTTCCTGGCACCCAGTCTCCATGAGAGTTTGCCTTTGAGAGATGGTCGCATGGGAAGAATGAGTACAAAATCCATCCTGGAGTCTAAGATGTCTGGGTGCGCCATTTTCTCTGACCTGATCTAGCACCACCCCAAAGGGGGCCGGCTCACCAAATGTTCAGTGGTCTCCCTCAACCAGGGGACTTTCAAAATGTACTCTTGGGCAGCCCGGGTGGCTCAGTGGTTTACTGCAGCCTTCAGTCCAGGGCCTGATCCTGGAGACCCAGGATCGAGTCCTACATCAGGCTCCCTGCATGGAGCCTGCTTCTCCCTCTGCCTGTCTCTGCCTCTCTCTCTCTCTCTCTCTCTCTCTCTCTCTGTGTGTGTGTGTGTGTGGCTCATGAATAAATAAATAAGATCTTTAAAAAAAAATGTACTCTTACTTGACCGAAGCCTTCTTTCTTACAGACCCAGGCTAATTTCTTTGGGGCCTTCCTTGCTAACTGGTTTAGCCATGCCTCCCCATGCAGATCAGTCTGAACAACAAATAAATGAAAACAAATGCTTCTGTTTGAACTCCCTTCCTGGGAAACAAACGTCATTTATAGTGTCACCAAATAGGCAACTGGTATAAACAAAACAGAATTTTGCTTAACCAAATCAATTTTGTCATCAATGCTGAGAAAGCTCACGCATGAGACACTCTTGCCTTAAGGACTTGCTAAAGCGATGTCTTTGAAAATTTCACATCATTTAGGAATTTTTCCTTAATTTCACGTCATGACATGTTCTCTATGAGATGAGAACTGGGGATAAGATTTTTAAAATGGGAACTAACAACCAAAAGAAAAAAAAGCAGGCACAAACTATATTCTCTTTGTCTTCAAACAGACATGTGATGAAGCATGTCAGCAATGGAATAAGAACCTCACCTCCTGTATTTATTTAGATTCCTTGCACCTTGTTGGAAAGAAGTAAAAAAAGAGGCACCTGGGTGGCTCAGTCAGTTAAGCATCTGCCTTTGGTGCAGGTCATGATCCCGGGGTACGTGGGATTGAGTCCTTCAGTCCAGCTCCCTGCTGTGCTGGCAGTCTGTCTGCCAGTCCCCCCACTTGTGCTCTCTCTCGCTGTCAAATAAATATTATAAAATCTTAAAAAAAAAAAAAAAAGAAAAGAAAAAAAACTTCCTGGAAATTGTTTCTATATGTGAATATTTACAAAGGCCATTTTTTAATCCTGACAATAGGACTGTTACCAAGCCCAGCTATTGACACTAGGTACTTTCTCTTTTAGAATAAGCTTCAGTGATCAAATGAGCTCCTGAAGCAAAATCCAGGGCAGAAGTACCTGAGAAAGCCATAGTTAACAGAGAAATTCTAATCCAAACTTCCACTGATTTTATATTAAGATAAAAATAATGGGGATAGAAATTCAGGTCTATACTATGAGATGCCATAGTATACCCATTCGATTGGTAAAATCAATGCTGACCATACCAAGTGTTGCAAAGGATGCAGATTCGCAAAATCTATTAGCTGTCGGTGGGAGTATAAACTGGTACAACCCTTTGGAAAATAGTTTGGCATTATGTAAGGTGAACAGTCACATGCCTAGAGCCCAGCAATTTCACCCAAGAGAAGCTCCTGCATGTGTACAAGAACTGTCATGGTCACTCATCAAGAGGAGAATGCAAAAATAAAAAGAGGTACACTCACATTCCAGACTGCTATAAAGCAATCAGAATCAGTCCCCCCAAATCATATATTGTACAATACTCTTTTCTATAAAGTTAAAAATGGTTGAAATGAAAAATATGGGGCTTTTTAAGCTGCATATAGATGAGATAAAACTGAATAAAAAGGAAAGAAAGAGGATAGTAACCCAAATTTGGGATGGTGGTTACCCTTGAGCAGGGCAGGATGAGCTAGGAGAGGGAGCACAAAAAATATGTGCCCACATTTTCTCTGATGATATTGCTCTGAACACCAGGCCTCACTTAGTTTTAAAATAATAATAAAAAGAGATACCTGGGTGGCTCAGTGGTTGAGTGTCTGCCTTTGACTCAGGAAGTGATCCCGGGGTCTGGGATGGAGTCCCACATCAGGCTCCTCGCAGGGAACCTGCTTCTCCCTTTCCTATGTCTCTGCCTCTCTCTGTGAGTCTCTCATGAATAAATAAATAATATCTTTAAATCATAATAAAATTAGAGTGGTCTTTCCAAAAGGGAAGCTTGCAAGAGAAACAGCTCTGATTCTTTCTCCACCAGGCGCATCACCCCAATAGGTTAAATCTGGCTCTACATGGCCCCTAAGGGAGAAAGATCATGAATAAAAATTCTCTCACTCTGTCTTTAGCTCACAAGCACTTGAGTCATGCCTCTCTTCTAGCCACACACACTTGGAGAATCAGTGGGAGCTGGGTTCCAAGGAGGGTATATATGTACAGCACTGGGCACAGACAGAGCCTGGATAACCCACCCTGCTGCTGTCAGAACTATGAGCGACAGGCCTGGAGGGTGCTCTGTCCTTGACCCCAGTAGGCAGGATGACCATTCAGATCAGAGGCAGGGACAGGAGAGCTGTGTTAAACATCTGAAGTGCTGAGAAGCACAAGGAGGGGCAGACCAAAGGCTTTTCCAGGAGGCAGAACAGGAGTGCAAGGAAGAAGTGGCCATTTGGGCTCTACGTCAGAAGGGCCTTTTCTGCACTTGGAGACTTACCTACCTCCACTGGCATTTGGGTGCCACCCACAAGTGAGGCACCTCTGGGTGAGCCACTGAAGTTTGTTCGTTTGGTCTCAGTTTCCTTTCCTCTAAAACGGGAATGAGGCCGTATTCATGGAAAGACTCACATGGGACTAAATGACAGCACAGGGCTGTACTAATGTCAGGAATCATTCATTCCACCCAGACAAGTCAAGCAACAAATTTTGTCCACTTTGGAGTCTAGAAATGACCAAAAACAAAACTACAGAGATGAACTGTGCAAGCATACCCACATGAAACTTGTTCCCACTTCGTCCTTCCCATAAATTAGTATCTGTCCCTACAACCTTTATCAGCAAGCAGTAAGAATTTTTTTGGTTGGCCAGAGGCTCTGCACATTTAAGACAACCTAGAAATGCCAACTGTCTACACCCAGTTATTTTAAAGAAAAGAAAATAGGGCATCTTTGATCTTTTGAGTAGAATAAAACAAAACTGCATGAGATCAGGTTTTATTTCTACTAGAACTGTGGGACCCTATACTCATAAACATTACCTTGGCCTCTCCAGGTTAGTAGTAAATACCTGGTAAATACGGATAACCCAACAACACTAACTCAGGCATTAGGACACACATCTGGGACAGGCACAGACCATGGAGTACAACAGGCCCAGGTCAGAATCTCTCTCTGTGGTCTATGGGGCCAGTGACTTCTGACAAACTACATCCTCCCGTCAAACCTCAGAACACCTCATTGGTCCAAGAGGACAATCCTGGAACTCATGTCACAGTGTGGCTGTGAGGATGAAATGAATGTAACATAAAACAGAGTGTGTGGTTCGTAGCCAACAGTGACATATTTCATAGCAAATCACCGATGACCCCTATCACTGCATGTCTTGGTGAAATGTTTACACACCTGACAGAGAAGGATAAGCGGAATAAAAACACTGTTTGGAAAAGAATCATTTCTTGTTTGGTCACCTGACTCTTAAGAATGCCTTGTTCTGTGGGATCTGGAGGGCGCAGCTGAGTGGGGTGAGGGGCACCAGGATATCACCTGAGAAAGGCACTTGAGAAATACTTGTCAATTTTCTTCCCTGCCAGGAATTGACAGTGATCCCCATTTTGTAGTGGAAACCATCACTTGAATTCAGCGGAGCTGCCAAATTCTCAGGGGCATCATAGACTCGACCATTCTCCAGATGCTGTGTTCCAAAAACGCTAGGAAGGATCATATAAACTATATAGTGAGTGACCTGAAGGGATACTGCCTGGCTGAGTGAAGTGACCAAGGAGACCTGAGTTTTACCAAACATCAAGGCAGGGCCCTCCTGTTTACCATGACAATGGAGCACTCCTTCTCAGACCGTGGTGTGGAGCAGCAGCATCTGGGAACTGGGAGAAATGCCAAAGCTCAGGTCCTCCTAGACCCTCTGCATCAGAAACTCAGTAGAGAGGCAAGTATTTTGTGTTTCAACAAGCCCATCAGGGAATTCTAATACCAGCTCAGGTATGAGAACCAATGGCATAGAGTGACCAGAGATCTCAAAGTTGAAACCAACCATCCCCAGGAAACATACCAAGGCAACAGTCAGTAAGAAAGGAAAGAAGTCTGGGGTGCCTGGGTGGCTTGGTCAGTTAAACGTTTTGCCTTTGGCTCAGGTTACGATCCTGGGGTCCTGGGATCGAGCTCCACATTGAACCGCACATGGAGCTCCCTACTCAGTGGGGAGTCTGCTTCTCCCTCTCCCTTTCTCTCCCTCTGTGCTCTCCCTCTCAAATAAATAAATCTTTTTTTAAAAAACAAAGAGGGGGAGAGAAGACTTCAGTACCTTTCTCCCTTTCATGGGGCAGTGTTAGCTATCTTACCACTGGACTTCAATTTTGAATCTGCTGCTTCTGCAATAAAGTGACAGCAGGAAGATTCTGGTTCGCCACACAATGCTAAGATGGGCCCTTAAAAAACAGGCTGTATCTGATACATCTGTAAGTCTGCTCTGCCCATCCCAAGGCCTGGCAACCAGGGGTGTAAGGAAAAGTGGGAAATAAACTAAGTGACCAACTTGGGGGAGAGGAAAACAAGCACTCCTTCCCAGAGTGGGTCCCAAAGACTGGACAAGGTGATTGTCCCCCTAAATCCCTAACACAATGATCTTAGCTCCTGAACCAGAATCAAAGACTTAGGGGAACTGACACTGGTTGGCTGCCCAAGACTCCAGCGCTATGAAGAGCAGAGCGGCCCTGAGGCCCCAGGTCACGCTCTCACTCCACCTCCCAACTCACTCCTTTAGCCCAAGCTTGTCAGAGGTCCTGTCCACAGGGGGTTCCCCTGTCCCAGTTCAAGGCCCCCAACCCTGGGAGGCTGGTCAGAGATATTACTTCTCCTGCTGGTCCATGTCCCAAACACCCGTAGGCTAGTGGCAGTGTCCTCCAGCCGCAGACACGCCGTCACCATCACTGCAGCATCACCAGCCTCCCAACCTCAGATGCCCCGGTTTGGCATGTCCGTACCTGTAGTAAGACAGCAGGCCATTGCTGAGCACAAACCAACGGCGCTGGTAGCCTTTCAGGTAGTTGGTCCATTTGAGCAGCCAGCCCTTGAAGCTGTCCAGAGGCAGTAAGACCTTAGGCGCAGTGGCGGTGGTGCCAGTCCCTGACATCGGAACCCCAAGGGACGCCTTCACCTGACTGGGTCGCAGAAGGGGCAGGGGCTTAGACGCTGGCAGCGCCCCCGGCTCGGGTCTGGCCCAGGGCGCGCTGCCCACCCCTGGCCCCGGCGCCGGCAGCTGCTCCGACGAGGCCTCGGAGTAGGGCCCAGCCCCTGCCCTGGAGCCCAACTCTTGCCGGCCCCCTGACCCCCGCCCCAATCCCAGCAGCAGTTCGGCTCCCTGTCTGAACTCCGGCCTTGGCTCAGACGTCTTCTCGGACACAGGCTCCGACCTTGGCACCGGCTCGGGAACCGGCTCCGACACCTGTTCTGACACCGGCTGCCGCTCGGGCTTCGGCAGCGGCGGGGGCTGGGGCTGGGGCTGGGGCTCCGGCCCCGGGCCGGCCGTGGAAGCGCTCATGCTCGGCGCCGCCGTGTGGCAGGACAGGCAGGGGACAACCGTGAACAGCGACGAGAGTCCGCGGGAGCGGCCGCCACAGCCGCCGCCTCGGCACAGAGCGGCCGCTTTCCCCATAGAGCCCGCCGCCCGGAGCGCGGCCGAGTCGCGGGGCGGGGGCGGGGGCGGGGGCGGCGGCGGCGGCGGCGGCGGGGGGCGGCGGCCGGGGGCGGGGCCGGGGGCGCCGTCACGGGCGCGCGCAGCTCCCCTGGCGCGCAGCTCCCCTCGCGGCCCCGGGCGCCCCGAGCCGCCAGCGCCCGCCGGCTGCTGTCCTCCCCGCTTGGGGCCGCGTCCCCCCGCTCGCGTCGCCAGCGCCCGGCTCAGGGCTGGCCCTTGGAAGCGCCCTGGAAACACCTGTGGCGCCGGCGCCTCGCGGGCGGGCGACGCGGAGGGGACGCCGAGCTTCAGGCCACCCTCGCTGCCTGCGCCCCAACCCGTGCCAGGCGCCGGGGGAACAATGATGAATGCGGAGCCCGCCGCCTCCCGGCGCAGCTCTGCCTGCCGAGCCCCGCGCTGCGCCCCCCCGGCCCCCGCCCCCCGCCGGCCCGGGTAGGCTCGCTCCCCCGAAACCCAGGAGAGCGGGGTGTGGGGGAGCCCTCAGCCGCGCTCAGAGACCACGAGACGCGCCCGAAGCACCGGGGCCCAACCGGATGACGCTGAGCTGAGGAGGACGCCCCCTGCCCCCCTGGGACTCATTACCTGTCTATGGGTCCTTACCCCGCCTAGGTCCTTACCCTGCGCTGGGACCCAGGCCGCCTCCTGAGCTGCTGGCCTCTATCTAGTTCATGCGCCGGCACATTTTGCTGCAAGTGGCGACATAGTTTAGGCTCTAAATGAATATAGAAAGAGTTTTTGTAAACTGAGCGTTTTAAATATAACAAGGAACATCTAAAAGCAGACTTCCTGGACCTCCTGGATATACCTGGGGGATCCTGGCTGGCAGTCCATGAAGCTTCTGCATCTGCAGAATTTTATGTCTCTGTGCGTTTTTCTAGGGAGGAGGTCCCTGGTTTTCATGAGATTCCCGAAGGAGTCTGTTATCCCAAAAAGGTTAGATATTTTAAAGACTCTCCTAAAGGGAAAAGTCGATGGTTACCACAAATAATGGGAAATACAAGTGGAAATGTTGGCTTTGGGCCTCCCACCCAGACCCTTCCATCTCTAGACCTCTGCCCAGGCTCCTCTCTGTTCATCCTAACCTGTCTTATCCTCGCTTTGCCCACTGTTCTTTCCTGATCTTTGCTTGTGACAAGACTGCCTGTGCAGGGACCAGCCTCCTACAGTGATAGCTGAGCCAAGCAGACTGGAAAGTCCTAGAAACAAGTAATGCAGGCGCTTCCCAAACAGAACTTCCTTGCCATCTTTGCTGGTGACTGGGATCCCTTCCTGGGGCACCTGCGGGTGAATGGTGGTCTTACCTGCAGTTTTGTGTGAGCTCAGGAGTGCAGAGACCTCCCTATCTTGGTATATCACGTAAAAACAAAGATGGTCCTCAAACTTCAGTTTGAGTCAAGAAAGAGTGATTACCTCTGTGAACTGGGCAACAGTGGGATGGAGTTGGGGTGTTTGCCTTTCACTTATACCCTTTGAACCTTTTGAATGTTTTCACTGTGTGTTTCACCTATTGAGAAAATAATAATTTTTTCAGCTCATCCCAAGGAAGCTTACTGGAAATTCAGTTTTTTCATCCCCATCTTCCTGGAATTCTGAGTCAGTAGGTCTGGGGTGGAATCCAGGAGCATGCATTTTAATGAGCTCCCCAGGGGCTTCTGATGTGGATGGATCATTGACCACACTTTGATGGACAACGATGTGAAGGGAAAATCTTAGGTTTTGGGCATCCGATCCACTATGGAAATCCCAGCCCAGCCACTCCCTAGCTATGGGACCTTCAGCCACCTCACCGAGCTTCCTCTTGCTCATCTGTAAAAGGAGAATAATCCCTACCTCACTGGTTGAGAGTAATAAAATCAAGTATATAAAGCACATTTGGCATAGTAGGTGCTCAGTAAGTATTCTCTAGTTATTTAGCTCTGTGAAATGTCTGGTGAAATGAATTAACCAGAGGCCAGAGCAGAAACAGATGAGACCAAGGTTAGTAGGCTTGGAACACAGCCACAACAATGGGAAAAGCTCAGTGCCTGCTATGTATGTGCCAGATGTGTTTGCAGCCCCAAGGAAGGAAGCCAACTATTAAAAGTTTAATGATATGTTCTGACTGCTGCAATAAATGGATGATAGGATCTAAGTCAGCTGCCAGACTGAGTGAAGAAGGTATCACAGAAAGCACAAGGTTTGCACTGAGTCAGAAGGGCCGGCAGTGGAGGGCCATTCAGGGCAAAGGAATCAGCATTCATAAAGCCCCAGATCAGAAGAAAACATTTTGTCTGAGAAATAACAAAGAGTTCAGCATATTTGAAAGAGCAGGGCAGGAGATGAGACAGGGAGCTAGGTGGATACCACACAATCAGGAATACCCTGTATCCTACAGAAAGTGGGCCTCCTGGACACTGGGATCTCCTGGGAAGTTTTTTAAATTTAAAAATGCCAGATTCCACCTGCTGGAGAAATGGCTGTCTGCAAGTCTGGAGCAGAAAATATGCAAGATGAGCCTGCCTGAGACATCTTGTCACACCAGAAAGTAAAGAGGCTATTAAGGACTCTGAAGCCAACTATAAAGGGGCTCCCACAGGCCAAAGACAGGCCAGAGCATCCAAAAGAATAATGATTAGGGCACCTGGGTGGCTCAGTGGTTGAACACCTGCCTTCAGCTCAGGTCGTTATCTCAGGGATCAAGTCCCCCATCAGGCTCCCCATGGGGAGCCTGCTTCTCCTCTGTCTATGTCTCTGCCTCTCTGTGTGTCTCTCATGAATAAAATAAAATCTTAAAAAAATAATAATGATTACAATGGGTCAAAACATCAACTATGTGAAGATCCGTAGGTTGGGCCCACAAATACCTAAAGTTACATAAAGAAAAAAAAAAACTTCATAAGTTACCTTCATTAGTTTACCAGCACCAATTCATTATTCTGAAAACTGATAATAAAGGGAGAGAATTAAGTTTGTATCCTTCCTGTCTTATACAAACTCTATATAGTAACCTAAGAGTTTATGAAGGAAACATCTTTATAGACAAATTACCTAATGAATGCAGAAGGAACAATAAGATTAAAAGAAGATGTCATCTTTTGGCAACCCCAAATGAAATAATGGATCCAGTCCTTAATAGATGGGGAACTTCATAAAGGATGAATCAGAGTGATGTCAGTTGAATCTACAGATCGATCTTGCATCACCAAAAGTGCAATGACAGGATATTATGTGCCTCTGGATGACCCAGTAGGAAACACATAGCACCACCTATGAAGTATTTTTACTTATCCCCTCCTCTCACCTCCAAAAAACCCCTTAACTTGAATCTAAGCTAGTTTCTAGCCTTATCAGTATAAAAGAAATGCAAGGGACAGAGAAACATGCTGAATGACTCAAGGAGTCAATCAGTCAAATTAATAAAATAGGAAAATCGATATTCAAGTTATCTATCATATTAAATAAATACATGGCCTAGAGGAAAATGGGAAAAGGAAAATGTTATCAACTTTAAAAAGACATATCAACCAGATGCAGTATGTGAACCTTGTTTCGATCCTGATTCAAACCAACTGCAAAACATATATTTCAGGGACAATTGAGTAATATTGAACAAAGAGTGGGTTTTAAGGAATATTAAGAAACTGTTAATTTTGTTATATGTGTTATAATGGTATTGTAATATTTTTTGGTACTGTAGTTTTTAGAGGATTTATCCCTAGAGATATATTCTGATGTACTTCCAGGTGAAATTATATGATATTTGGATTTACTTTCAAATAATACAGCTTTTTATAAAACGAGGTGGGTGGGGAGCAGATGAAAAACAAATGGCAGGCAGCCCAGGTGGCTTAGTGGTTTAGCGTCGCCTTTGGCCCAGGGCATGATCCTGGAGAACCGGAATCAAGTCCCACATTGGGCTCCCTGCATGGAGCCTGCTTCTCCCTCTGCCTGTGTCTCTGCCTCTCTCTCTCTATGTCTCTCATGAATAAACAAATAAAATCTTTAAAAAATAAAAACAAATTGCCAGGGGTTGACAGTGTTGAAGCCAGGTGATAGGTATACATGAATACATTATATTGTTTTCTCAGCTGTCATGTAAATTTGAAAATTACCACGAAACACTTTTGTTCTACAAATGTTGGGCCTTTTACAAACCTCACCTCCTACCTTTCCAATGACCCCATAAGTTCCCCCATGTTTACATAAGAGGAAATTGAGGTTCATGGGGCTAAAGGTCTGCCTGGAGTCACACTATGGTTAAATGGGGAGCCAAGATTCGAACAGAAGGTTATTGGGCATCTGGATAGCTCAGTGGTTGGGCACCTGCCTTTGGGTCAGGTCCTGATCTGGGGGTCCAGGAATGAGTCCCACATCAGGCTCCCCATAGGGAGCTTGCTTCTCCCTCGGCCTATGTCTCTGCCTCTGTGTGTCTCTCATGAATAAATAAATAAATCTTCAACAACAACAACAACAACAAAACAAAAGGTTCTCTAGCCCCAAAGCCAGTCCACCTGTGTCATAAGAGAATAGACACCAGACACCAGCCCCCAGAGACCTGCCTTCCACCCCCAAAAGAAGTCTTGCCAGGTTGCCCCTGCAGACCTTAGGAACAGGAAAAGCTAAAGAGTGACAACCAGTGATGGCCCTTGTGGGTGGGAAGACCAGGATAGCCGATCCAGCCTCATGCCACAGAACTGGTCACAGCCATCACTTCTACTTGAGGTCAGCCCAAGGTCACAATGCTAAGTGGATAACAACCCAAGCCTTTCAGGGCACTTAGCTGGCTCAGTTAGTAGAGCGTGCAGCTCTTAATCTCAGGATTGTGAGTTCAAGCCAGCCCCAGGTTGGGTATGGAGCCTATTTTTAAAAAAATAAATAACCAAACCAAAACAAACCCAGGCCTTTCAGTTCCCATTGGTCTTTATTCAAAATCCAGATTCTCTTCTAAGCTTGTGGGCACAGATTGAAATGTTGATAGTAGTTTGTGTCTCATTGTACCCAGGAAAGGATTTGTATGAGCTAAGAGCACAAGTTAGGAAGGAAGGTCTCTGTTAGAATTCCAGATTGGGGGCCTTCTGGCTGAATGCCCATTAGTGAGTACCTTGTAAAATGAGTTCGTATAGGTTTCTTCTATTACACAATTAGGCCTGGTTTACCTCTGGTTGTTTTGCTAAATGAGAATACCTGGCTAGAAGCCCTGCATGGGTAGTCAGGAAGCCTCTATTCTGTGGTACCAACATCCACACTGCAAGCTCTAGCTGACCTGAGATATTGAGTTCAATTTCGTTAGGGAAAAGCCATCCTGTTTTCTGCCTGGGAGGACTGTTACTGGCGCTTTGGAAACTTGAGTGTAAAGAGGGGTGGGACAGTGGATTGGAGCAGTTATCCACCACCCTAAATCCCCCTCTGAGTCAGGTTGTGTGTGAGATTATTATATACTAAGTAGATACAAAAGAATATCAATACAAGTGACACCCAGGAGCTTACTAACTAGCTTAAGAAATAAAATACCCTATTTCTGTTCCCCTTCCTTCTTCCATAGCCTGTTGACTTTGAGCTCAAAGCTTCCCTGGGTTCTTTCAAGCTAGCTGACTCCCATTTCCTCTTTAGTTGGCTGCTGGCTGCCACTTCCACCTGTGTGGAAGCACTCTCATCTTCTTCCATGTTCTTTTTTTTTTTTTTTTTTTTATGATAGTCATCACAGAGAGAGAGAGAGAGAGGCATAGACACAGGCAGAGGGAGAAGCAGGCTCCATGCAGGGAGCCTGACATGGGATTCGATCCTGGGTCTCCAGGATCGCACCCTGGGCCAAAGGCAGGCACCAAACCGCTGCGCCACCCAGGGATCCCCTTCTTCCATTTTCTAAACACTTGTTGAAATCTCATTCATCAGTGATCCATCTTTCTTTAAAACTGAAACAACCTCCAGTATGGCTTTCCCAAGCCCCCGTGACTGTTTTCTCTTTCTCCCACAAAATTTGTCACTTTCTAAATGATTTATTTGGTTTATTTCTGTCTCCTCTTAATAGGATGTAAGCTCCAGGATGTCAGGAATTTTTGTCAGGTTTATTTCACTGCTCTACCATCAGGGTCTAGAAGACTTGGCACATAATATGAATTCAAGGAATATTTGTTGGATAAGATCTTCTTTCTAGTTCTCTTCGCTGTTGAGTGTTTAGTACTTTTTTAATTTTCTATAACTTCTTTTTCAGTGGAATCTCGAGAAAGATGAGAGGCCAACATGGGTGCTAGTTGAACATCCTGAACTAGAAGTCTGAGAGTCAGTGGTTCTTAATGTGTGTGGGAGGGGATTGTGGACCCCTGTAAGATGATGATGGAACCTACAGAATATACAAGTCAGCATTTACATCTAAAATTTTACATACAATTTGTGAAGACCATGAACTTCATCTTAAGGACCTGTGATCTTAGAACATTTCTGGAGAGATATATAGAAACTTGGTGGTCTCAGAGAGGAGCAAGAGGGGAGTGCCTGTATTATTATATACACTGTACATCTCACTTTTGTATAAAGTACAAGTTTAGGGGCCCCTGGGTGGCTCAGTGGAGAGGAGGGGGAGCTATATTCCTCGCAAGATAAACAGCGGGATCAAAGGTTCCACGTAGAAAACCAAGAGGCCTCTTTGGAGAAGAGAGAGAATTCATGAGGTTTGGCACATGGGAAGAAGTACAGGAAATAAGTTTGGAATGCTGGGTTCTATGGGATCAGGTGCTCCCGGTCCTCTAATTTGCCTTTTGAACAAAGCTAAGAAACCATTTTTCCCTGTGACCATTTCATTCTGTAGAGCCCCAGGTACTCAGCCCCATAGAACTACCAGAGGAAGGCTTGGTTGGGGCCCCCATGACTGACTGCTGCTCCATGGCCAGGTTGGTTCCCAGCAGGCACTCACTGATTTACAGGGGGCCCAGGGCCCTAATGGGCTATGGGTGTATCTCAGTCCAGCTTCTTCCTTCTGAGGGGTTAATTGAAATTTGAGGGAAGAGGAAGTCTGCCCAAGAACAGAGATGGGATGTATGCTGCCCAGGGTCTCAGAGCAAATTGAGAGGCTCACTCTCCAGCACCAGGCCACCTCTTGAGGTTTATATGTCAACTCCAAGCACATCACAACAATTACAATTACACCACAACCCCTTTCACATTTACCCCAGGAGGGGCCAGGCCTCATGCTGGGTTCCTGGTGTGAGCATTCACTCAGAGTTCTCAGAACGAGCCTATAAGGTAGATACCACAATTATTTCCCATTTTCAGATGAGGAACTGAAGCTCCAAGGGAGGGTGGGTGAAGGGTAAAATGACTTTCTCCTGAGAGACAGAGCTGAGATTCCTACTCAGAGTCATCCAATCAGAGCCCGCATACATCAGAGGAACGAAAACTTACTGCAGCAGAGAGGAATGATGATGACACATGCAGCCTTCCAGGCCTGTGGGCAGCCTTTTTAGTGGCCAAAGGGTTGAACAGGGCAAATGAAGCCCAAATAGTTACCCTTGTAGACCCCAAAGGAGGCACCAGCCACTAACAAGCCAGGGTTTTCATTTGATTCATTTTTTACCCCTAGGGGACTGTTCAAATATAAGCTCCCTGAGGGCAGGGAATTTGAGTCAGTTTTGTTCACAGGTGATTTCTAGCACTTACAAATGTGCCATACAAGGAGCTCAAAAAACACGTGCTGAATGAAGTGGAAGGTGAATGTTGGCGAGGTACAAGGTACGAGGGGAACTGATAAAGACCATCACACAAAGCTTCTCGGTGGAGATCATTCCAGTAGCTGACAGTGACTTGGTGACAGGACCTTGAAAAGGCTCCCAGATGAGCAGAGTGCCCACCATGATCTCATCAGAAATCATTCTGCCAAATAATAAATACACTAGTAAAGCCAAACTCACCCTGAATTATCATTTTATATAAGCCTGACATTTTTAAAAGATTTTATTTATTTGAGAGAGAGATAGGGAGAGCAAGAGCAGGGGGGAGAGGGAGAAGCAGGCTCCCCACTAAGCAGGGAACCCAACAGGGAGTTTGATTCCAGAACCCTGGGTTCATGACCTAAGCCAAAGGCAGACACTTAACCAAATGAGCCACCCAGGTGTCCTTATAACCCTGGCTTCACTCAGAGCAGGAGTTTCTCCCATCCATTCAAATGCAGGTATTTATGGAGCATCATGTGTGTAAAGCCCTTTGCCACATCTCAGGATCTGAGAACTGGAAGGAGTGCAGAGATCAGCCACCAGGTTGCAGGTAGGAAAGCTAAAGCCCAAAGAAAGGTTACATGGGGAGTAGGGAGTCCCAGGTCTGCTCATGGCTCTGCCCCCTCAGTTCTCACAGCCCTGCAGAGTTCCAAAGTCAGCAGCTGGACCAGGCTCTGTACTATCACACCCAGAGTAACACTTCTCAATTTCACAAGGGGCTGAACTGGGATATGTCCCCACCTACTCGTGTTATGGATCCTCAGGAATTAAATGACTTGGCCTCCCTCCCAGACCCCAGCTCACAAGGCTGTGCCTTCCAGCAGATCCTAATGGAGCGCACAAGTATCTGCTGACCCCTTGTGGTTACTGTGGGATCTGTCCAGGCTCAGCAGCCAGGGCTTCGGTGGCTCCTCAGAGACACTCTGGCCTCTCAAAGCGATTCCTACCACTACTACCCCATGGGCTCCTCCCTACGATCCCAGAAGGCAAGGAGAAACAGGATCCCCACTTCCACTTTACAAATGAGTGGCAGCGTCCTGCAATCCAGTCCCAAATCCACCATTAATTCCTTACCTGTCCTTGGCAAGCGAGTTTCCCACTCCCTGCCTCAGTTATACATCAGTAAAATAAAAGAAGTGACCTTGCACAAGGCAGCTCTAAGGTATTTTCAGCCCCACAAACTCTCAGAGTGAAGGGATGACTTGCCCAAGGTTGCAGTGAATCCAGGTAGAGGCACTCCCAGTTAGCAGGTCACCCCACTTCCCCACACTGATCAGGAAAACTGAGAGGATCACAGCAAACAAGAAAACTAATTCCTCCATCTGTGTGTTCTGATTGTGTGCTGAAGGGCCATATGGACAGCTGAGTGGTTGGTTGGATGGATGGACTGATGGTTGGATGGATGGATAGACAGAGGAATGGATGGGTGGACTGATGGGATGGATATGTAAGAACTTTGTGTTCACTCTTGGCTGCAGCTGACTGCTCCCTGACAAGCTGTGACTATGATTCTAGCGGCCTAGCCTGTGACAGCCTGTTCCACATTTACCTGCTGGGGTTTTGAAGCCACTGCTCCGGCCTGATAGCCTGCAGCAGGGCCCTGCTGTGAGGGGAACAAATCCTAATCCAACACTTCCTCCCTGCCCTGTCACTGACCTCTATGGAGGAAAGTCAGGGGCCGGGGCCAGGGCCACCAACAGGCCCAAAGCATAAGTATCCCTCACAAAGCAGTTTCTGCCACCAACAATGGCTAAAATTGAGTTTAGTGCTCGCGATGAGGCCGAGGATCACCACAGTAACTGGATGATTCGGAAAACGTGCCCTCTGCATCTCAAGCCTGGCTCAAAGCTACTGACTTTGAGCAAGTTCCTTAGCCTCTCTGTACCTTGGTTTTCTCACCTGTAAGATGGGCACAATACCGGACAACCATTGTGAGGACTGAATGAGGTAAGATATGAAGTGCCTTGCATTGTAACAGGTGCTCAGTAAATAGAACGTCCCTCTTTTTGTTCCAGGTCAAGGAGAAATTCTGGAGAGGGAAGGAAAACAGGGTCCACTATGTCCCCACCAAGTTTTCTGAACTGGGAGGTTTTCCCAAGCATTCTAAAGTAGTAACATGCATGTGATGTTAGAGGAGGAGGGAATGAAATGTATTTTCAGCAAGAATTAAAAGTGTGCTCAAAAGAGAGTATCATTCATCTGTCTCCTGCCCTCAGCATAGTTCTTCAGACACAAAGGATATTCCACAGAGATTTTCTGGGGGTGAAACTGAGAACATCTTTTCACAGCTAATGGGCAGTGGAAGGGAATCCTGTGCCCTATTTCATCCCCCTCATCTAGATCTCCCTAAACAGCCTCTATCCTATATCCTATATCCAGGTCTTCCTAGCCACCTGGTAGAAGGGACACTTGTGTTTTAGCCTAGCTGACATTATAACTGAGGCCCTTACAACATCACCTGTAAAATCACACTCCAGAAGGGCTCTAGGTCCCAGGCCCTCCACTTCCAACTAGAATAATAAAGATGGGGAACTTACTACATGTTGACTAGGAGATGGTCTGCAGAGTGAGATAGGCTTAGGGTGGCTTTTCTCACTTACCAGTTGCCCAACCTTAGGTGGGATTCTTAACTCTCTGAGCCTCAATTTCTCACCTATAAAATGAGGCTATTAAAATTACCTATTTTGTTATTGGGAGGATCCAATGAATCATGCTTGGAAAGAGCTGAGCCTTGTGCCTGGCACGTGAGTGCTGAATACATGTTAATAAGGCAATAGTCTTGACTGTTGGAATAGGCTTGTGGGCAAGATTTCATTTGAACTAAGAGTTCTGCATATGTGTATGTGTAGCCACCGAACTAAAGAATCTCAAAACTTTTCCTTAGCTTCAAGATTCTATTTCTCGAACAATACCTTCTCATCCAACAACCTCACCCCCATTCTTCCCTTGCTGATTTTTCTTCTCTTTCCCTCCCAACAATTAAGCGGCCTCTCCAGAATTCCATCACTTCTTGTTCCCTGCTTAAGTGTAACATCTCCTGGTTTTTTTTTTTTAATTTATTTATTCATGAGAGACACACAGAGAGAGGCAGAGCCATAGGCAGAGGGAGAAGCAGGCTCCCCATGGGAACTCGATCCCAGGACCCCAGGATCATGACCTGAACCAAAGGCAGACGTTCAACCACTGAGCTACCCAGGTGCCCCATCCCCTGTTTTTTTTTTTTAATTTTTATTTATTTATGATAGTCACACAGAGATAGAGAGAGAGGTAGAGACATAGGCAGAGGGAGAAGCAGGCTCCATGCACCGGGAGCCCGACGTGGGATTCGATCCCGGGTCTCCAGGATCGCGCCCTGGGCCAAAAGCAGGCGCCAAACCCCTGCACCACCCAGGGATCCCCATATCCCCTGGTTTTTAATGCAAAAATGGGAAGACTGAATCCACACAATCAGAGGTGAGTTAGTGATTTATAAAGTGACCCATTGGTTTGACATCTCACTGCCAGGGAACCCTCAGTCCATTGGGCCACAGCATGAAGATGCAAAGACTCTCAGCCAAAGCCAGCCATCCAGGGGAGAAGAGTGCATGTGGCAGGAGGCTAGACTGGAGTAAGGCTCAGGGAGACTACATTAAGTGAGATCCTGGAGGTGGGGAGAACCCCAGGGACAGTTTGGAGAAAGAGAGACTGGGGCTGCTCTGTGGGCCCTCTGAAGACTCCAGGGTCCCCAGAGCATTTCCCCTTTCCAGGCACATCAGCTGATGGCCAAGGAAAAATATCTGTTGAAAGGAAACAAACACAGCAAATATAGGAAAGACACCAAAGTGCTAGCAGTGGTTGATCTAACAGAAGAGGTTTTTGGTTGTATAATAAAGTGTAAATTCTAATCAGTTGTAATCAGGCAAAAAAACAGAGAAGAGCTTGGGAACAGACTGTTTTGACTCTTCTTGAAAAGTAGCATGCCCTAGTTCTCAAAAGAAAACCATAAAGGAAGAAAAGAAAAACATCATGAACATCTCCCTCCTTTTGCCACCCAGCCCACTGGGCTGGAGGCTCCCAGATATTCAGTTTTTCTTTTTTTAAGATTTTATTTATTCATGAGAGACACAGGCAGAGGGAGAAGCAGGCTCCATGCGGGGAGCCGAACGTGGGACTCGATCCCAGGTCTCCAGGATCAGGCCCTGGGCCAAAGGCGGCACTAAACCACTGAGCCACCCAGGCTGCCCAGCCACCTGGGCTGCCCCAGATATTCAGTTTAAAGGAAGGCCTGCTGCCAGGCAACAAGCCTGGAGAGGGGCATGATGAGGATGAGTATGAATGAGGAGGACTTCCTAAGGAAGTCTTCCAAAAAGCCACGAGAGGACTGATGTCCTTACCTAGCAGGTGTTGTGATGTAGAATGACCACTCCATGGCAGTCAGGACACCTGCTTCTAGTTCTCTACCATTAACTTGATGCAGGACCCTTGGCAAATCAAGTCACCTCTCTAGGCCTCAGTTTCCTCATCTGGAAATATATTTATATTTATATTTAATATATTTAATATATTTATATATTTAATATATATATAATATATTTATACTAGGTCCTTGCTCTGTGCACTGTGCTAAAGCTATAATACAAAGAGGAATAGTCATTTATTCAGAAAACATTGAGTGACTATTCCATTTACTAGGCATTGTGGTTACAGATGAGTAAGCATCCCTGCCATTAAGACATTCACAATCTGGCTAGGGAGACTGAGCAAACAAGAAATGGCCAACCACACACTTGGTGCAGACAGAGGTGTGGGCACAGGAAGGCATGGCCTTTTTTACTGGGGCCAGTTTGGGAGAAGTGTCACAGAAGAGGCCTGGACTGAGTCTTGGAGGATCCTTGGTCCCTGCTCTCAAAGACCATACCATCTAAGCAGGGATTAGGACAAATGCCCAATTAGCTACCACACAAGGCAGAATTAAGCCACTTGGGTAATTAAAGTTCAGAGGGGAGGGGAAACCTATGTGACAAAGGTAGGGGTGGTGGGGAGAGGCGGGGGCAGAGAGGGGAAAGGCAGAAGGCAGGCAGAAGGTCAGAAAACCTTTGCAGAGAATGGCATTGAGATAAGCTTTGAAGGATGAAGAGTTTCCTGAGAGGCCTTGGGGGTGCTGAAAGGGTCTTCTGAATGAGGGGCCTGCGCATGTAAAGGTACAATGTAGGGATTGTCAAGGTATAGCTGGGACAGCAGGCAGGCCAGAAGCCATCAGGGAGGCCCCCTCATGATAAGAGCCATTGGCAGTGATGGGCACTGGGTGAAGCACTCCACATCCTCACACCGGTTCTTGGAGGCAGGTTCCCTCGCTACGACCCCATTCTTTCAGATAAGGGAACAGGGGCTCAGAGAGGTTACAAAGTCACATAGCTGAGAGGTGGCAGCTATAGCACTTAACCTAGGTGTGTCCGATGTCTCACCTTGACCCCCTTACCACTAGTCAGTGGCACTACTGAATCCTTCCCATCTAAGCTACCACTCACTGTCCCTGGACACTTGGCCCAGCATTCCACTTCAGACATGTGGGTAGCAAAGGTCCATCTTTGCCTTAACCATGGAAGCTGGCTTGGTTCAGCCTCCTCCCAATCAGGTAGCTACGGGACCGTCAGGAGCACATCCACCAGAACAGATGGGATGGGGCAGGGCAAGGAATATTACAGTGGCTGAAGGGTTTTGTGCTCCACTATCCGCTGGTCTCAGTTTATTGTTGTTCTATGATGGTGTCGGCTGCCTAGTGTCTACCTCTCTTCCTCCTGTACCCTGGTGTCCTTGTGGCCCAGGGGCAGATCATTCTGCCTTGATTAGGGTGGCTGGCTTCTCCTGCTAGAATGGAGTTTGAACTAGAGCTTGCACACTCGGATGCTATCCAGGTACTGCTGGATGTTTATGGATTCCCTTCTCCAGCGGCCCAGCTTCCTGAGCTGGTCTGTCATGAACTTTTTCTTCAGGTGGTCATAGAAGTGGCTTATCTTTCTCTTGGTCCTTTCTGAAGCTCTTATCTAAAAAAACAGAGCTGTTGTTAGGATGAAGAAGCTACTTCACAGAAAAAAAGACATCTGTGCTGCTGGGGATATGTGGGGAAGGAGGTGGGAAATGTGCTAGCTGGGCTCAATAGTTCATAAATATATGGACTCAGGGATCCCTGGGTGGCGCAGCGGTTTGGCGCCTGCCTTTGGCCCAGGGCGCGATCCTGGAGACCCAGGATCGAATCCCACATCGGGCTCCCGGTGCATGGAGCCTGCTTCTCCCTCTGCCTGTGTCTCTGCCTCTCTCTCTCTTTCTCTCTGTGACTATCATAAATAAATAAAAATTTAAAAAAATTTTAATATATGGACTCAGAGTGAGCCTCAGTTTCCTTGTTTGCAAAACATGGCCATTGAGCTACATAACCCCTATGGTACCTCTGACAGTCCGCAGCTGGAAGCCTGACTTTAACCTCAACATCTCTATTTGAAAACAAGCCAAAAAGAGATGTGGGGTGGGGAGGGTGGAGAAAAGTTTCATCATGTTCTTCCTCCTCCTTAATCCTATCACCCTGCCCCGATTACTCACTTAGTGCTTCCCACAGATTGTCTCTGACATCCCCTACATCACACTGACCTCTGCTTGTTTTGTCTAGCATATCATTTCTGTCCTGTCCCCAATGAGACTGGAAGCTCTAGGAAAGCACATCCTTTATCTTACTTGCTCATTTGCCTATTCCCATGAGCTCGCTCTGAAGCAGACACTAACAAAAATCAACCACAGATCTTCATAGCGACTTCAACATAGTCAGGAAGGCCGGGCACGTGCCTAAATATTTCTAAGTGAGGCAGGGAGTGACACATCCCTAAAAGAAGTACAGAGTTCAAAGAAGAGAGATATCAAGAAAAGCCTCACAGAGGGTTGACATATAAATTGGGATTGGGTTTTGAAGGATGGGGAAGTGTTGGGCATGTGAAAACAAAACCAGGTGGGAGATGATCCTGGGAGCCAACAATTTTCACAAACTCCCCTGGGCATTCTAAGCACTGACACTGTCTCAAAACCCAGCACAATGTAAGCAAAGGAGAGCTCCATAAAGGCCAGTCAGTGTTGCCATGATTATTTGACAAAGGGAACAAGGGATGAACCAAAAACCTAAGTGGGTTTTGGGAACAAGGATGAAGAAGGAGGGTGGGTGTGTTCTTAGAGTGTGCTCAGATGATTCCCAAGATACAGAATCTTAGCTTTTCTTGTCAAGGTCCTGAGAAATCAGTGCCTCTTTTTTGAGCACTTTTTGGAGAGGGGGGGCAGAAACACTGCCATACTGTCCCTCAAGCCTCAAATCCATGAGCTTCTACAAGCTGGGCCCTTAGCAAGTCACCAGGTCTACAAATAAGGAGAAGAAAGTCTCATCCTTAAGGGAAAATGTCAGTCAGACCCAGGTTTACAACTCTAGAATGATGTACTGTATGACCTTAGTGAGGTTACTCCATCTCTCTGAGTCTGTTTCCTGAACTATTAAGTGGGTTAATAATACAAAATGGATGTTGAATACCTAAAACATGTAAGGGCTCAATACAGCTTTAAAAGGAGAACTTCCGGGGTGCTCAGTTGAGTGTCAGTGGTTGAATGCCTCCCTTTGACTCAGTGGGTGAGTATGTCCCTTTGGCTAGGTTGTGAACCCGGAGTCCTGGGATTGAGTCCTGCATCAGGCTCCGACCAGGGAGCCTGCTTCTCCCTCTGCCTATGTCTTTGCTTCTCTCTGTGTGTCTCGCATGAATAGATAAGTAAAATCTTGGGACGCCTGGGTGGCTCAGCAGTTGAGTGCCTGCCTTCGGCCCAGGGCGTGATCCTGGAGTCCCGGGATCGAGTCCCGCATTGGGCTCCCTGCATGGATCCTGCTTCTTCCACTGCCTCTCTGTCTCTGTCTCTCATAAATAAATGAAATCTTAAAATAAATAAAATAAAATAAAATAAAATCTTTAGAAAAAAATAAAAGGAGAACTTCTGGATGGCTGGAGGGTGGCACAGACCTCTGGTATATAAAAAGCACCTCAGGAGAGTTTCCAGTTACAGCATCTTACAGATCCTCTCCCCACTTGCCAGAAGTATAACGTCCCCTCTCCCGCTGGTCATAGAAATTGGCCCCCAATCCATCCTGGGCCATTTAAAATAGCACATTCCACCTGACCACACTGACTAGGACAAGGATGGGCCAGTGACACACCCTGGGCCAGCTGGAGTTTCTCCAGGATTTGTCTAATGTGAGCAACAGTGGAAGCACTCCATTTCCTTTCTAGGCTATGGGCCAAGGTTTCCTGTGGCCATGCTTAGCAGGGACAGCCAGCCTGATGATGACGCCAACATGCACAAAGACACAGAAAAGAGATGAAGAGGGAAAGTGAGGACTCATCCAATGGTGCTGGAGCTCCTGGCTCCTCTCATCCCAAACATTGGGGACCTTGCCCTACCCATCCTTGATTATATAAACACATCATTCTCTATTTTACTTCTACTACAAGATCAGTTTGAGTCACCTGCAACTGAGGATCCTAATAGATCCTATTTTACAAATGAGAAAAGAGAGTCCTGGAGGAAATGTTTATTCCCTGAGGTCACACAAAGCTGGCTTGTCCATTGCCAAGCCCACCCTCTTTCCACTACACCATGCCACTGAAGTTTAGCAAAGGGAGAAAAACCCAGATCCCTGCTCTTCTTTTGGTCTCTTTGGCTTTAAGAGGATTTGGCACCATCTCTTAAGCCTCTTCTACTCTTAATACTAGAGTCTCATAGGCCCATCCAGATTGGCCCTGGAACATGGAGGGAAGTCAAGAATCAAGAAGGGGGTAGAAAAAAAAAAAGAAGGGGGTAGTAGCCACTCTGGGCTGCTTGCTCCACTTGAAAAAATGAGTACATTCTCACAGTCCATTGTGTGCCCTAGCCTCTTCCTCATGCCCAACACAGTGCCTATCCCATGCAGCCTCTGATGATGCATTTAATGAATTAATTAATTGGGTCTGTGCAGTGACAACATTGTTTACCCTCCCCTTCTTCTGCGGGCTTTTGGGTAAGCAGGTCCAACCCTACTTGTCTATAAGCAAAAAGGGGAAGGGCCTCAGCTCTCTATAACACAGAGGGAATCCCTGAGAGAAAAAAAACAAGCCAAAGGGTCTTGATGCCACTTTAAACTCCAAGACCCAAGACTTCTTTTTATAGGAGATGGTAGGAATCCATGTCCCTAGAGAAATAATATGATTGGAGGGGGAAAATAATGCTACAAGAGCCAAGAAATATGGAATCCTTCTCCCTGGTTCCCTTGGCCCAGGGGAAGAGCTGTGACATCTGGGGCAAATCAGTTACCTCGAATCTCAGTTGCCTCCCCTGTAAAATGGGGCTTGCTTTAGAGCAGATTGATGGCTCCCAATCACCTCTAAGATCTGTGATTCCACACCACTTCCTGCCTAGACTACTGGGGAGAGTGAACTGAACATGGGTCAAGCCACGAACACCCTCTAATGCAGAAGCTTTTGATGACTTTACCTCCCTCTCATAGGTTCGTCGTCGTGCATTGAGGTTGTCACGAATAATCACCCGAGATAAGTTGCTCTTCGGTAAAAATTTTTTCACCGCTGCTTCACTGGAATTCATTAAGCTGGAAGCGGGAGGGAAAAGTAGCATGCGGTAAGACGGCTGGGGCCAGGGCTAGGACAGGCACTGATTTGATAGGGTCCTAGGGGAGTGACTGAGGCTTTCCCAGGATTCTTAGGAGAGGCACAGCTCTCATAGTTGTTTGAGGAGCAAGGGAGTAGGCCTAGGCTTCCTCTTGCAGAAAATGTGCACTAATGGGGTATTTTCGGGCAGCCCAGGTGGCTCAGTGGTTTAGCACCTGCCTTCGGCCCAGGGCCTGATCCTGGAGGCCCAGGATTGAGTCCCGCGTCAGGCTCCCTGCATGGAGCCTGCTTCTCCCTCTGCCTGTGTGTGTGTCTCTCTTTCTGTGTCTCTCATGAATAAATAAATAAAATATTAAAAAAAATAAAGAGGTATTTTCTGGATACTGAGAGGAAAAGTCATCCTGAGAAGGATGTAGAAAGTCCCACAGCAGTCCATAAGAAAAGTGTGAACAGGACTCAGAACTGCCCTCAGAAGCAGCCATCTTCAAGGAGAAAGAGTAGGGTGAGATGAGTGGTGGGGATCTTAGAGAAGAACAAAAGTTGTATGGTAGGGTTCAGAAGGATGAATTTGAGGGGGGTGAAGTGGGGAGCACTTGCTCCAGAGCCTAGGTCTAAGAAAGATTGGCAGGGGGAGGGATCAAAGGAAGCAGGGAAAAAGAGAAGATTACAGGTTAGGCTGGTTAATAGAGGGATTCTAAGGGAAGAGGGTTTGGAAAAAGTCTGGAATAGGGAGGGAAGCTGTGTAGGAAAAAGTTTGAGGAGACTTCCTAAGAGATAGAAGATGCAATGGGAGGGTTTGGGTGGCGGGGTACGGAACGGAGCCAGGTGATCCAGGCGAAACTCCAGGTAAAAATTTGGCCAAAATGAAGAATTGGTCAAGAATGGATAACGCCAGATTTTTGCTTTTTGATAATTTAGTTACAGCATGAAATGGTTTTGCAAATACGTACCTTTAAATGTTTTTGCCCATTTCAAAATAACTCTTCAAACTTTTTCCTAAAATTTATAAACTAAATGTACAATAGGAAGCAATGGAATAAATTTTAATTAGGTCATAGAATAAAATACTATGCACTCATGAATAAAATAGATATCCACAGGGTACTAGGTGGAAGGGGGGGATGGATGCTAGGTAACACAATAGTAAAATTTCTTGTGACAAATTTTTCCCCCAAAAGATGTATCACCATGTTGTAGTACATATATATGAATGGTTCTGAAAGAATATACACCAAAAATGTTAACAGTGATTGTCTGTGGCCATTCATTTTGCTTGCTTGTCCTGTCTGATTTTCCTATAAAAGCGTATACTACTTTGACAGGACCAAAAGGATAATTTTTAAAGATTAAAACATTTTGAAGGACTAAAATTTTTTTTCTAATTAATTTTCTGCCAATTTGGAGTTACATTTTTACACTTATGGACTAGTTTAAACAAATGTCCCCAGTCTCCCATGTACATCTTTCTGACAACAAAGGCATGAAAATACAAAGGCTCGCATACAAAAAAGCAGCTCACATACAAACGTCTCCCTTGTATACTGTAAATATTTAAAGACACATAAAATACTCTGAACCTACTCATTCGGGTGAACCAAATTTATCAACACTTCTTGGAAAAGTTTTAAAGGGTTGGGGGCAGTGACTGTAAATACCTCCTTTCAAGTAATAAATGGTCATTTTGAACCACAATGCTTTCCAACTGCAAGGCCTCTGGGGGAGGAGGCTTCCAGGGTTGTGGGATGGAAGGGAGGGAGGGGTAGTGGCTGAATTGAGGGGCACTGCCAGGGCTTCTGGGGCTGCGGAGAGGGGTGTCAGGCTTGAGGGGCCTTGGGCCTCGCTAGGCTCTAAGGTGAGTTAGAGGGTGACCCAAAGGGCGCTGGGGACCCCGGGGCTCTGCTGCGATGTCGAGCCTGGAAGACTAACAGGCCGGGGGGATTCGGGGACATGCGGGTGGGAGATGGCAATTCTCCCCGGGAGTCGGGGCTGAGAGTTTGGGCTCCCAGGCTCCCGGAGGTGCGAGCGGTTGGACTGGGAAGGACCGGGGGCTCGCATCTGTGAGAAATCCAGGCTCTCTCGGGGTTTAAGAAAGTGCCAGGCTCCGAAGGGCTCGGGGCTCGGGGAGAGCCAGGGCCGAGGTCCCCAGGGCCGCTGGAGGAGCGGGGGGGGGGGGGGGGGGCGTCGAAGAGAGCTGGGGGCCGAGGAGAGCCCCGGGCACCCGGGCCGCACCTGAAGAGCACCGGCCGCTGCACGGTCCGCGGCCGCAGGAAGCAGATCTGCGGGTGGGCCCCTATTTTGATTTCGGGTTGGCTGCTGAACCTAACGTGCCGGGAGGCCGAGGCCGGGTTGGCGTCGGAGCTGGTGGTCGCCTGGGCGGCAGCCGAATGACCGGACGGCGAGCCCAGGTTCCATGTGACCGAGGGCCTGGACTGCTGGGCAGCCGAGTCCGAGTCTACCATGCTCGAGAACGACTCCGGAACGAGAGTCGGCGGGCGCCGGCGCGGACGCAGAGTGAATCTCAGGTCAGACGCGGGGAGCTGAGCTCGGCGCGTTGCCCGGGAGACGCGTGACGGAAGGTTGCGGGGGGGGGGGGGGGGGCGGGGCGGGAGCGGGGGCGGGACGTGTGCGCGAAGTCTAGGAGGCTGCGGACGCGGCCAGGATTGTCCCTCGGCGGCCGCCGTGGTGCAGCCGGGCGCGTTGCCGTGGAGACGGGCTGCGCGAGACAGGGCGGGCAGCGGCGCGCTGAGCTGACACTACCTCTCGGCTAGGACTCCTGCGGCCCCCGCGTGATCGCGGGGCGGGTAACCGAGTAAGGCCGGGGGTGGGGGGGCGGCTCCAGGGAGCTGAGACGAGGCCGGGCTTTCTCTGAGGACCCGGCACTACTGATTCCTCCCCGCGGGGAGGGACTGTTGCTATGGAAACCAGAGCGCGGGGTAGCCAGGGACGGTGGCGCCCGGATGGTGACAGATCTTCCCTCACCCGGAGACCCTCAGCCGAGGCTTCCGGCGCGGCTGCTTCCTGAACGAACGGGAGAGAGGTAAGCCTGGGGGGGTCTTGACGCCCAACAGACGAGGGAGCGCAGGCCAACGTCAGCTGCGCAGGAAGCCTGGGCGGCTCACCCCTGGATGTGGCTCTTTGCTCTTGTCAACCCGCGGGCTTCGTTGCACGCTTATAAGCCAATATTAATGAACGCCCCGCGGTGCTTGCCGACTTTTCCCACACATAATGAGACCAGAAAGACCAGCTTTCGGACCGTGCTTTGTGACCCTAGACAGGCCCTTTTCTCTCCTCTACTTCACTTTCCCGTGTGTAAAACGAAGATATTAGTTACAGACACCGGCCTATTATGTTTGCTTGAAAACAGAACCAGATGAAGGACGCCAGAGGCTTTATAGACTATAAAACGGTGAAACTAGTCACCACCACCCTCCCCACCCCCCACGCTAAATGTTCTTCAAATCTTTGTGTCATTTCTTGAGGCGATCTTTGCAACTCCCTGGCCCCAAGCCTGAAATAAATCCCTTTATTCTTCCCTCCCATAAAGCTTTACGTTTCAACGTCCCTAACAGCAGTAAGAATAGTTACCATTAAAGAAAAAAAAAAGAAGAGTTACCATTTATAGAGGGCTTCCTCTGT